>NW_020450982.1:7461241-7664006 GCF_003343035.1 Apteryx rowi
AAAACTTTTTCACTGTGAGGGTGACAGAGCACTGGAACAGGTTGCCCAGAGAGGTKGTGGAGTCTCCTTCTCTGGAGATATTCAAAACGCGCCTGGATGCAATCCTGTGCAATGTGCTCTAGGTGACCCTGCTTGAGCGGGGGGGGGGGTTGGACTAGATGATCTCCAGAGGTCCCTTCCAACCTCAGCGATTCTGTGATTCTGTGATTCTTTATGTGGGGATCTATTATTTGAGTGGCACTGTGATTTTCACCTTGGAGATCCAAAATTCAGAGGTTTTGTTTATGTCCACCAACAATATGGACTATATACAGTAATAACAACCYACTCATTTTCTTCTTCTCCTCCTTCCTTCTGCAGTGATCCAGGATGTTTAATTTCTATAAAACGACRTATTCCTGGTTAGAATTTAAGTTTAGTGACTAGAAGTTCAAGGCTTACATCTGCTCAGAATAATATTCCTGAACTATTGCCTATTAATTATTCCTTCAAAATAGCTTTGCAAGCAAGTGTCATGGGTCAGGATGATTTACACTTCCTTGAAATTAATCTAATTAATAGATAATTTTACTATTGTACTTTTTAAAAAGATGATAAAGTTCAACAATAATGGACTCTACTATGGATTTTTCTATCTATTAACATCATTATAGATCAAATTTGGTGATCAAATTAAATCATAGATGGATATTAAAAACCTTTGATGAAATGGTAATTTATTTTTAATCTCATTCCAGTGATGTTGTAATTGTGCTGCATAGGAAGGGAGAATAAAATGAATCAAACCTAATTTATTCATTAACAGACAATAGCATAATTTAAAAATAAAATTTTGCTTTCTTAGTGAKGTGGTTACTTTACCTGGTTTGAATCTTGGGTATTTTAAATAACTGGAAAATTTTGAACTTGTTTGCGTTTTGGTCAGATTGATTTCATATTTGTGCCTTAGTGGACTATTAATGTATCATTTCTTTCTCTGCTACAATTTTTAACAGGCTTTAGTCCAGCTTATTGGCTTGTTGATTCTGAATGCAAACAGAGCTCTTTTTAAATGTGGTTAAAACATAACAAAATGAATTAACACTGTATAATAGAGTAACTATTTCACCCCAGTCAGTAGCTTGGCCAGGTAAAGGGTGCTTTTGCTGTAAGTGGCTGAGGGTGTCTTAAAATTGTTTATTTTTTAATGATGCAGAGGAGATTCCCTAATTGAGCTTGTGTACCAGGACCGGCTGTGTGATTGCTTTATGGGCTTTTTGGTGCGTAGTTAGTTTGTCAAATCCTCTCTGATTCTCCTTTCTCCCAGCTCTGTGTGCAGCAAAATATTTCAGTAATTTATCCATGATTTTCTCTGTGTAAATATCTTGTGGGTAGTCTATTCTGTGGTCAGAGAGGATAGAGAAAACTCTGCGATTTTTAATCAATACAGAACTTTTGTATTGATTTCAGTTGTCTTTGAATTACCAAAGGGAAATACTTTGGAGCATCCAATAACAGGAAGAGACAAAAGTGAAAGATGGGCAGCAAATGAATCTTTCTGTAGTTATCGTTATTTAAATTAATTTTATCATCCCCATTTTTTTTATGTTACAAACTCTCCTTTTCCTTTCACTTTAAAGGGATGTGTCAGCTGCTGTCTCTTTAAGGTGACAATACAAGGCTTTTAAGAGATAACAGCTCTGGTGCTCAATAAAAAAAAAAAAAGCAGGGAGGATGGAATAAAATGTGCATAACCCTAATAGTTTACTTCACCCCCTAATGCTTTGTACACTTTTACCTTTCAATGAACATCATATGACATCCCTTGGTACAATCTTGGATGATATTTGAGAGGCTGAATCATTTAGGGTGAAAATTCCTCTTAACCCCACTTAAGAGCAGAGTGAATGTTCTTATGTAATGGGACATGACTGTGGTAGATTTGGGGTCATGGTACAGCCCGTGCACATCATGTTTCCTTGAGATATTTCTAAAGTAATGTGAGTTCAGGATGGCCATTTCGAAGCATCTTTGAAGTGGTCTCTAAAGACTTAAAAATAGATTGAGATGCTGTTTTCAAGAACCATTTTTGTAACTTGTCTGTCACAAAAGGAAAAACACTTTTCACAAACCTGACCCCAAACCCAGCAGCTCCCATTATTCTAGCCGCTGTGGCCTATGCTGTCCCGCATGGCATTAGTGAGATCTGAGCTCTTCTGAAAATCTTTTCTTAAAAGCTTTCTGCAGGTCACTTGGCTCCTACAGTTAATACCAAAGCTAAAGTTGCAGAAGGCTCCAGGGATGTTCTGCAATGTTAGAAAAACAAACAAACAAACAAACAAAAAAACCTATTAACAATTAGAGGAACTCCAGAGAAGTAAAAGAAAGCAGTGGAAAAAAGCTTGATACACTGGGAGCTTATCAGTTGGAAGCAAAAGCAATAGACCTAGTTCTGGGTATGTCCATTGGCCACAGGATGGTTGGGAATTCAAATAAAATGGAGCCATGAAATACTTCAGCTGAAGGAAATTTTATAACCAATATAAAAACCCTGGTGAGATCCCTTTTGAAATACTGAGTGCAATATCTATAGTCAAGAAGCATGACTTGAAACCAGAATGGGATTGAGAAATTAGTATATCAGGAAACCAGAGGACTCATATTTTAAAAAGATTTGAGAAGAATTTGGTTCAGTTAGCTTGCGAAAACTGATTGAGAGGAGCTACACTGAAGGTAAATATGTGAGAAAGGATAAGGACTACTTAAAAACATTAAATGAAATCTGTTATTTAGGAAGCTGCTCCTACCCTAATGGCCTTCCATTTAGCTTAATGCTTCTTAGACAAATACATTATGGAAGGGTGATGCCTCCAGTAGTGGAGACCTCTTTCCCAGGAAGTCTTTCCCAACTACGTTACGTGTGTCCAACTGCACACATACTTCTTGCCGACTCTAGGGGCACTCCTCTGGTCCTAACTGCAACAGTATGTTAATTTTCTTAATACAGCACAATTTGATCAAAACATCTGGATCTCAGTAACAAAGGCTTAAAAATATTAACAGGGGCATAATACAGGAGCCCTTGACCGTTATAGCGACGACAGGAATAGTATCATAACAGAAACACAAATGCCAACAACTACAGTAAATAAGGGGATACATAGTGATTGGTCTGGAGTGGGAATGAGTAACCCTTTCAAAAAGAGAAAGGATATTTGATAAGAAGAAGGGTCTTTCCTCTGAGAGGAAAGATGATATTTGAGAGGGAATTAAGGATGGAATTAGCCAGCTAGACAGGGGAGTATATATAAATGGAGAATAATTAAGAGAACTAAGAAAAGATGCTTAAAAAACAATTATGAAAAGAGAAACTGTCAAGAAGGTTTAAGAGTCAAACAGAAAAATGGGGCATAACTGCAGAAGAATTCTATGGGGTTAAAGAATTAATGCTGGCAACTCCATAAGATAAATGAAAGAGGAACGTTTGGAAACAGCAATGTGGATAGCAAGAAGTGCAGAGCCACTCTGTGGCACAGCAGACTGGAGAGTGCTGTGTGACTTTCTGGAGGAGCAGAGTATCTGAGAATGCTCAGAGGGAATAAAGTTGGATGTTGTGGCACTTGGTGAGGTAGCAAATTTTCAGGCAGGAGAAAGTGGAGCAACTAGTGATATTTGTGGTGAATGTTGAATGACCAAGAACACAAAATAAAAAATATCAGTATTTAATGTCTTGAAACATTAACCTCTGAAGTTGGATTTTCCAGCCAAAAAAACTTGTTGGAATCCCAAGAGATCTAAGGTTTAAGCTGATTAAATGTATTTTTTAGCTCCATGGGGTTGGTTTTGTGTGCAAAAGCAATGACATTGCGAAGAGATATTCTGATTGCTCACATATTCTATTTCTGATTTAATGAAAGAAAGTAAAAAAAGAGTTCTAATGAAAAAGGAAGGGCATCATTAATTTTGGCATCTACAACCAAATGAAAAACGATCCGCTGATTAGTGATGTGCATTTTGTTCCTTTAACTTCTCCAGCAATGTGTGAATGTCACATTATATATCATTACAATGAATAAACCTGGAGAGGAAATAAGGATGAATCTTGCGTTCCTTCCCTCACGAGTGGACAAGTTGTCTCATTAATCTGTATAGCAGTTTTAAATTAAATAAACAGCATTATTTGTTGAGATTTATGGCTAAAAGTCTTAGAGGCTCACTGAGGAAATCTTGTGCTACTTTTTTCTGAGCACTGTGGGATAGTTTTTATGACTTGTAGTGATTGTAGCAGATCATAAAATACTCTCATAACTTGTAATGACTGTGCAAACTACTCCAGACCCAAATTTTCTGGCAGAGAACATGGGCACAGTGAAAGGTGGTCACATGTGGCCACAGGACGGTGGGGTAGTCTGTCCCATCCAGATTCATTCTTCTATTGGGAATTGCTGTTTAAGCAGCATGGATGCAAAGCTAGAGATATGAACTGGTAATAACTACCTAAAACTGAAGACATTTGAGGAAAAATAATGGAAAATACTGGAAGCAGACAAAAGAGTAAATGCAAGAGTGTCATTACTTCATTCATTGTATATGCTCTATGAATATCTTAGTCCCTAGACACTCCAACATTGCAAATAATGCTTCTTTTTATCCGTTAGCACAGTGGAAGCATGAGCTAGTTTTTTAACAACTGAATATGATTATGGTTCTAAACTGAACTTGGGGAGAACTCAGCTTTGCCTCATACTTCCCAGGGCTCTTGGGCAAATTATTTAATCTCGCTGATGTCTCTGACACAGCCTCCCTGATGGAAAGGTAAACTCCACTTTTCTACTTCCTGGAACATTGCGATGAGTTCATTAGGGTCTGAGCAGCCTCTTGCTACCACTTTAGACCAGAACGGTGTAAAGGGGGATTGAAAATAGATGGTCCTTGGGGTATTACTGTGTGTGAGGCATCCTAATACTGTAGGAATTTGGTGGGCAGAATCTGTTTCTGCATCTGCAACAGAACAGAAGATGTTTCTTAACAGTGAGAGTTTACTTTTCACATCCCGGGCTGAGCTTGCTCGGTTGGCAATTAGGGAAGTTTCCTTGTGGCTGTAAGCTACCAAGACACCGTATTCAGTCCTGCAGAACTCAACAAGAGCGTTCAGGAACTGGGTTTGGTGAGGCCAGGCTTGAATCATGTGGGAGCTGAGGGTTCCTGGGTTTTTTAAGTGAATAGCTGATGTGGGAAGGAATAAAAATAAAATTTTATAACAGCATTTTTCCTAATGTTCCTTTTCAAATTTAACTGTGCTTCAGGCCTTCTCATGCTCTCCTTGAAATCAGTTAGAGATATCTTTAAATGGTAGAGGAACAGGACCGAACAGTTGTTTTTGTTCAGTTAGAATAGCTAGAAACGCTGGCATAGAACTGCGTACCTGAGGAGTAGATTGTCTTTACTGAAATACTTGGTGGAAATACTTGTTTCTAATTGGGTCAAGCTCTGCTGTTACTTGAAAAAAATAGTGCCTGGTGGATGTTAGGGTATTTTTACAGATGACAAAAATGAGGAACAGAACAGAGGTGACTTGCCCAAGGTCAGGCAGCAGAACAAGAACCTTCTGCATCCTTTATATCACAAGTCCATCTTGTCTTCTAGAGAGCAATCCACAGGCTGCACAGGGCAGTGTTGCCACTGTTGTTTTCACTTACAACCAGATAAAAATTAAACTCCATTTGAATGTTTGTTTATTACTTTCTTTGCTTCTTGCATGCAAATAAGGAAAATGTGTGTGAAGGGAGCTGAGGAGTTTGGAATCATTTTGTGGACCCTCTTCTACACTTGACAGGCCCTCCCTATTTCATGGATTACAGGGTGGAAAACTGCACTAGATGCACATTTGTATCTATTTTCTTCCATCAAAATGGATGGAGACTGTCAGCAAAATGTTCAGGGTTACCTATGGTACTGGCTAGGTGTGGTTTCTTTTGAATTTAGGAAAGCCAGAGAAGGAATGTGTTTGCCTTTTCACATCCAGCACTTCCAGTTTTTAACATAGATTCCTGACAAGTGTATTTTGTATCTAAGCATTATTAGACATAGACATGTAGACATTAGATTGATTGTCTTCTGTATGAATTTTCCATAGGGTTTTTCTTGTGTATGTGCTAGTTCAGAGAGGCATTTTTATATGAGGTATATGAAGCCTTTTTAAACAAAAATAAATGTACAGATAACCTAAGTCAGTTCAATTACACTTGCAGATTAAAATAAAACTTAATACATATCTATTGAATCAAAAAGCTAACTCTATGAATTTTCTGATCTGCTTTAAAAATGTAAATCTGGAATTTGATTAGATTAGCTCTGGAGTAATCTGCACTGAATAAATCTGTCTTCCTTTCATGTGATTTGTCAGTGTTTATAGTAGGCTTGTACACACTGTTTTCACCATTATTTTCTAGGCAATAAAAGCAGCCATGCAGAAAAGCCACCCATAAATGTCAGAAAACAGAGATATTTTGTTGCATTCCAAGGGCTTTGAAGGTCAAGTTCAATTTGGTTAGTTCACCCAGCATGAAAGGAGTATGGTATGATGATAGAATGTGTGTTTAGGTAGGATATATATGTTACTGTCTCTGTACTATTCTATCAGGATAACAGATCAGTGAGAGATTAAACTTCACTGTTGGAAGAATTTCTTTTGGAAAACTATCAATTTTTATGATTTCCTTTAGCTCCTATTGAGATGCTCTGCAGAAATAATGAATCCAAAGCATTTATAGCTTTCAGCACAATGGAGATTGGGTCCTGATTGTGGCTTTTGGGTGCTATTCCACTACAAATATACCATTCAACTACATGTATTCACAAAATATGTCTCAGATCATGGATTTTATTGTAAATGCAAAATTGCATTTTGCTTCCTTCTGATGAAAACCAGGTCACATAAAATAATTTTCTAAATTCCTAGAAGTGAAAGGACAGCTCAAAAGACAAAGATTGTCCACTGCGGATTTGTCACTAGTTTTCAGAACAGCAAGGAGTCTGTTCTGCAGTGACCCACCAGGCCTTCCTGTGATGCCAGTGTTTTGTGAACACTTCTTTTAATAAAGTGAAGATATGATCAATAAAGCTCATAATTAAATTGAGGCCACTGCCTTGATCAGTGCTTTTATTGAGTTTCAGTGCCCTGATTTAAGGAGCTCCCTAGTCAACTGAGGCATAAGTCATCAACTTCTTGAGCAGTATCTGAGCAGTCACTATGCTCTGTAACTATAATGCTGCATATTCTTCGCTATCTGGAGAGTCTCCCTTGTGATGGCTTCTGATAACCTCTTGCTCATGTTCTCCAAAGATGAATAATGAACAGATTCTTACAAGTAGTAGGAGTACAATCGTACTCAACGGGCAAGAAATTTTGTTCAAGTTCCTGCTGGTTTGCAACATTGTCCTGTGATTGTATCGGCAGCAGGGGTTAAGTAGGGTCAGACCATGCCAGTACTTGAAAGGAAAACCTCTGCCAAAAAACATATGGGCCATTTGCCCATCTGTGTCAGTACTGAACAGACACAGCATTGCTCAGTACAGCCCCTCCTACAAATGAGATTTAAAATGTGGGCCTGACTACTATTTTTCACTTGGATCATAAACTTTCTGGGTCTGCCTGTATGTGCAAACAGTGTTTAACACAGTTGATCTGCATCATGGATTGAAAGCTCAGTGCTGTACTGCTGTGAAAATAATAAAAGACTGTTAGTGTACACTATAGTAAGGGCCTGAGTAATGCATATCTTAGTCCAGAAAAAAAAAACCACCCCAAACCCACCCTAGAAATAACAGATGGCATGTTGCCTCTGCACTGAAAAATAAACTCATTGAATAAAATGACCAATAATGCAACTCTCCCAGTGAATATCAAGTCCTTCTCATGCCCCCATTTTCTCAAAAGTTTGTTGCCCTGAAAGTTTGTTGGCCACAGAAATAGTTTAATTTCTATATCTAAATCTTAGCTTTGAAGATCTCTTCAGAGGTGACACCACTATCCTGGTGTCAAACTTCTTTATCAATCCTTTTATTTCATTTGTTTTTCCTCAATAACCCCTATTTCTAAGCTTTCAAGATGGGAGACAGCATAAAGAAAAGAATTCAGCAGGGGGAGTGTTTTCCTCATTAAAAATATTATGTTCCCAGGCATATGGCAGAAAATTTAAAATTCCCATTACAAAGTAACTGGCCTCATTAGGTCTTGCTATTGGCTATAAATGGCCATACCTATTGAAAGGGTATTCCATATTCCAGAAAAACACCATGCGTGGAGTCACTGAATGATACCTTTTACTTTTCTGATGGCATATATGGCAGCTGGGGCTTCATATGGAAGAGGTAGACTAGAAAAGGTTTTATCCAAAGAGAACAGGTACATGCATGTGTCTGCTGAAGGGAAAAGACCTTGCCAAAACTATTTAAAGTCCCGGTTTACTTATTTTCTGTAAAAGGCAGTCCATGGAGGCTGCTCTCGCCTCCTGCCATCTGAGGACAATGTGGTTGCAGCCAGGCTGGACAGACTCTCTTGGTCAAACACAAGGAAACGAAATGAGCTGATCCAACCCAAGGAACAAAAATCCTCCTGCAGACTGGCTGAAGATCCATCTCTCCACCTAAGAATAGTTTCTGCCTAACTCACCTTGGTCCTCTGAATTCATACCTCCTTTAAGTGTGGTGCTTTTGAATGAGGCCTCCGACCTGATGTTCAGTACTTGTATGTTCTTCCATTTTGGAGCAGAGCCAACTGTTCTGGCAGATCCTGAAAGAGCCCATATGCCTCCTCTCCGTGTGTAACTGAAAGGCGAGTGTGCATGCCCACCACTGGAACAAGCCATTAATCTGCACTGCGTTAAGGCGTGCTGTCTGTCTGAGGGTGCCTAAAATGAACTAAACTGAACAATGACCACCTGCTACTGTTTTCCTTTTCATGCTTTTGAATTGCAGGTGCACCATGGCAAAGAGAGCAGCCAGAGCAAGTTTCCAGAAGTACAGTCCTCCCAAAGAGCAGTGTGGGATGAAGCTGGTGTGAAGGTCCAGAGCAAGGGTCCTGCCAGGCAACAGGCTGAGCAAGATCTCTTATTTCTTCCAGTGTTAATTGGACTTTAGAAGGAAACTGAGGCATGACGCCAATTCTTATTGTTAGCTTCAAGTCCAGCATGGCAGTCAGGGACTTTACACAGAATAATTCACTGTGGGAAGTTTGGGCTTTCCAGATGGCAGTAGGCAATTACATTTCACTTGTGTGAATTTCTGGTTATGCAGTTTTTGCTCCATAGCATAAACTTTCCCCCACAGGTAAAAGTGAGCTGCAGGCAAGTGAAGGTCTCCAGCAAAAGGCATTTTCTTCACAGATGTGCAGCCTGAGAATATGAGGTTGCTGCAACATTTTATTTACTCTCATTTCTTCTGCCTCTGGGCTGCTGTCATATATTTAATTTTATTTGTTTGATTTTTTTTTTTTTTCTTATCTAGAAGTTAGTACTTCAGGAGGTTACATCACACTGTAGGGTTTGCTAAGCATGTAGACATGGGATTAACATTCATTCCTCCTGCTGTGTACCCAATGTATTGAAGATGTTACTGCTAGGAGCAGAAACAGAATTTCCCTTGTTTTGACTTTATAAGCTACCATATTCCCTTTGCAGTAAATTTTTGTAATAAGAAATTGAGTATTTCTAATACTTCATATAAAATAACGAAGAAATTCAATAGGCTTTTAATAACTACATCTTTTTTCTTACATAGAGATCTGCAGACTGGTCTGTTGGTATGTTTTTTTTTCTAGCAGTCTTTCTTGATGTATCTGTGGGGCTTTTTGTTCTTGCTTTTCTTCTGTTTTTTGTATCTTCAGGGCTATTTCTGGTGAAAGAATCAACTTTTTGAAAGGAGTTTTACATGAAAATGTTGGCAAGCATAGAGCGTCTGGCAGAACGCTCGTAACACTGGTCATTTGTTCTTACGATGTTGCCCATTGTGAATCTCAGTGTATTTCTGTAGGTATACAGAGGTCATCTAGATGAGGCGTATCTGGCAGGGTAAGAGTTAATACTCAGATATGGGTAGTTTTTTCTTTGAACTTTTTCCCAGCAGGTGAAAAATAGCTACAATCAGGTGGTATTTCAATAAGTAGTAGCAACCAACTGCCAGGTTGAAAGATCACAAATTCTAGTACCAGCAGTTCTATTATAGAGAAGTGTATGTCAGCCTGTGTGTGTGTGTCTGGAAGCTTGCCAAGCTATTGATAAGAACTGCTGGGCAATAATCCAGAGTGAAAAAGCACCATTTGAGAAATGTACTGAAGAGGCTTTTTTTCTTTTTTAATACTACCTTATCATGCAGAGACTACATTAGTATTTATATAACATGCATCTACAGCTACTGATCAAGTTCACCACAGTTGTGGAGGACACTGACAAATCAATAACAGCAGTTTTAGATTAAATATCCTTAGCTGATCTTATAGAATGAAAAATCAACAACCTTATTTCGATTATGTACTTCTCTGCCATTGGCATTTTAATAGGCTAGATCTTCTAAGCTACTGGACAGCCTTCAGTTACGGTATAAAATGAAATAGCAGACTGACAGAAGCAGTGCCTTGCTCAGGAGGTCAGGTTGCTTTGGTGGTACTGTGACTTCATGGCCATAGAAAATTTGAGTTGTGCTAATGATGTGTTTGTGCCTTTTGGGGAGCAGAGGCTGTTACGTAGGGAATCCTGGACCAGCGGCAGTCTGCTGCAGAGAGCCCAAATCCAGCTTCAGGTGAGCAGGAAAAGAGCGGGAGAAAGAATGACCGTAGGATATGAAGAACTCAAAATGCCGAAAAGCCTGATATCAGTCTAAGAGCTAAGAAGATCTTTGGAAAAAAGTATTCTTTCTTATCAGGCTTTGAGTTAATGGAGAGGGGAATAGTGAGGCAGATTAATTCTTGAAATCTGGCAACATTTTGCAATTTGAAGTGCTCAGAATCATTGGGGCTTTTCAAATGTAGTGACTTCTTATGCATGATAGCTAGAGGGAGACCTGCAAAATACTTCCACAGTTACTCTTTGAAGTTTTCAAGTTCTTCACCTTACATAATTTCATAACTTTACCCAAATATCTGTGCTGTTTTTTGTTGGGAATACTACCTGTAACAAAGTTATACAGTTACCTGAGTCTAAATGTCAATACCAACAATCCGCCTATGTGTAAGCAATGAAGGCTTTTACTACAGACTGCTGCTGCTGTTACATCAGTTGTGCAGACAGTATTTTGTCTGCTGATTCCTGTTCTTGTTCGCTTTAGAGGAGCTCAGGTCAAACAAGATGTCTTCGGAGTGGTCTAGGAGTTCTCACTTGACCTACCCCAGTGAGCGTGATCTCCAGCATTATCTGCAGATCTTTTGCTTTTAATGAAAGAGATGTTTGAATATGTTTTATTTTGCTGTGAAAAACATTGTGATGAGCTGTTACAGCACCATTCATACAGGATCAGATTGGGAATATCATGGTGAAAACTGAATTATGTTATAAGTTTTCAACAGATGAAAACAATAAAAGATGTACAATGAAAAGAACTGATGAGTGGACAGTGAGGTGGACTGAGAACTGACTGAACGGCAGAGCTCATGGGGTTGTGATCAGTGGCATGAAGTCTAGCTGGAAGCCAGTAACTAGTGGTATACTCCACTGGTCAATAATAGGGCCAATCATGTTCAACTTATTCATCAGTGACCTGGATGAAGGGGCAGAGTGTACTCTCAGCATGTTTGCTAATGATACAAAACTGGGAGGAGTGGCGGATACACCAGAGGGCTGTGCTGCCATTCAGAGAGACCTGGACAGGCTGGAGAGGTGGGCGGAGAGGAACCTCATGAAGTTCAACAAAGGCAAGTGCAGGGTCCTGCACCTGGGGAGGAATAACCCCAGTCACCAGTACAGGTTGGGGGTTGACCTGCTGGAGAGCAGCTCTGCSGAGAAGGACCTGGGAGTGCTGGTGGACACCAAGTTAAGCATGAGGCAGCAATGTGCCCTTGTGGCCAAGAAGGCCAATGGTATGCTGGGGTGCATCAGGAAGAGTGTTGCCAGCAGGTCAAGGGAGGTGATCCTCCCCCTCTACTCAGCCCTGGTGAGGCCCCATCTGGAGTACTGCGTCCAGTTCTGGGCTCCCCAGTACAAGAGGGATGTGGCACTACTGGAGCAAGTCCAGTGAAGGGCTACAAAGATGATTAGGGGACTGGAACATCTCTCTTATGAGGAAAGGCTGAGAAAGCTGGGCCTGTTTAGCCTGGAGAATAGAAGGCTGAGAGGAGATCTTATCAACGTGTACAAGTATCTGAAGGGAGGGTGTCGAGAGGATGGGACCAGACTCTTTTCAGTGGTGCCGAGTGACAGGACGCGAGGCAACGGGCACAAACTGAAACACAGACGCTTCCATCTGAACATGAGGAAAAACTTTTTCACTGTGAGGGTGACAGAGCACTGGAACAGGTTGCCCAGAGAGGTTGTGGAGTCTCCTTCTCTGGAGATATTCAAAACGTGCCTGGATGCAATCCTGTGCAATGTGCTCTAGGTGACCCTGCTTGAGCAGGGGGGTTGGACTAGATGATCTCCAGAGGTCCCTTCCAACCTCGGCGATTCTGTGATTCTGTGTTCTTGAAAGTTCTTCAACTGTATTAGATATTAAAAAGACTGGAGCACCTACAGATGAGGAATGCGGGAAGTAATGAATCTTCTATTCATGCTTTCTCAAAACATCATAAACTATGAGCACAGTTCAGATTTAGGGTACGTTCTTAAAAGAAATACTTTCCAGGCCATACAGAAGACTATAACTCATATGTTTCTTTCATAATACCTCTTCTATCTACTTTGTATGTACACTGCATTTGTTGCCTTGCATCTATATCACTGATCTTTATTTCTGCTCTTACTCCTCTGCTTCCTGGCCGGTTACATTCCAGTTTAGTAAAGGTGCCTTTCTCCAGAAAAAAATTCAAATCTTGCTTTAATCTTAATCTTACTAGTTTCTGAACCCAAATGAGATCTGCCTGCTGATATAATCCCCTACCTGCTTTATTCTCTTATGTTGAGAGTGGAAACATTGCCAGCCCTCTCCTGCAGAGCCTTTGAACATATTCAGGTTAACTTTCACTTCTAGAGGAGAAAAAAGTAAAGCTGCCGATTTCATGCAAACATTGTTTCACACGTTTCTGTTTTTAAAAGGCTCTTTGCCATATAGTTGTTTTGCTCTGTGTATGAAGAGCTTTAGGACCCCTGCCTGGGTGTCCCTGCAGCAGCCCTGTTAGAGAGGTTCAGGCCAAGAGGAATCACTGGAAGGCGTGTTTATTCCAATACCAGAGAAAGCTGCAAGGTATGTTGAACTAGGGTGCTGAAAGAATTTCATTTTATGCTCTGCTGTACCAGAAAGCAGCAGTTGAAGATGAAGCTCCGGACTATAAAAGACAAAATTAAATAAAACTGTTTTTTACATATAGTGGTCTACAGAATGAAACAAATGCAGTAAGTGTAACCATTATTGTTTTCAATTGGTATTATACCTGAGTAAAAAGCCTGAAAAGCTGCATCAGTATGTATAATAAATGTAGTATAATGTGCAGAGGTATTAAAAAAATGATTTGAGTTCTTCAGTATACTCATAAAGGTAGATACTGAGAAAGTAATAGAATATCACAGCATATCTTGTCATCTAAGAGACTCTAAACCCTCATGTCACTCTTCATCTTTCATTTGTCCTTCCAAGCACAGTGGTATCATGCATCTGTGTAAATAACAGAAAAATTTAGCGCTGTAAAAATCAGTTTCTGAAAAAAATGTTTATTTTCAATTACTCTTTGGGGCATGGAACTTTATGAGTTCCAAGGGATCCAAGGGGTTATCTTCCATAATATCACATTCAATTTTGGCACTTAACGGGTACTGATGCAGGCAGAAATAATAGAAATAATAATTCTGAGAAACAACGTTGTTCTAGAGTAAAAGTTTGGGAGTAGATTCCATTGATTTGCTTTGTTATCTGAGGGAAGTTGCTTTCAGCCTCAGTTTATGTGTCTGTAAAATGGGTTTTTACTGTTAATATTGCTAGGATGAGGATTTATTACTGCTTGTAAAGTGTTTTGACAGTCTCTGCCATATAATATATGAAAAGTGGCGTAGTATTGCTGTTGGGCTGGAAAGCATAATAAAGATGCTTACTATATACCTCAGTAAAATTTACAACTTGTGAAATTTTCTTTTTATGCTGAAAATATTTCCTTTTTTCCTTCCCACGAGGCAAGTGTATATGAAACAAAGACGTTTGTGTCTTGCTATTCTATCAGGCATTATTAAACTATAAAAAATGGTTATGTCTTGTCCATGCTTCTTAACAGATTATGAAAGAAAAATTACTTAAACTCACTCAGACTGTTGAGTTCTTGCCAAACTAAAGCTAATGAATCATCCTGGCAACTGGTAATTAGCCAAAAACAGATGATATGAAGGTTATAAATAGTCTTAGGAAGCATGCTGCCAAATTCAGATACATATACATCCGTAAAAGTAGTATTGTTGGTGATTTATTTCCATCAAATTTTCCATGAAATCCTAACCAGCAATAGTAGTATGACAGTCCTGTTTTTATTTCATTTCTTATTTCAACAATGTAAATATAAATTCAAGCTTTAAAGGTGTAAATCCTATCTGCTGCTTATTGATTTTTGAAATGCATACTAGACAGAGTAAGCCTGATGTCTGAGAGATAACCAAAAACAAAATTGGAATTATATTATTGTGGAGATTGAATAAAAGGATTTGAGAATAAATTGTTTAGTGCTAGTGTGTGTCTCTGCCCAACAGGGCCACAGGTATTGCACTGCATGTATTCTGATCTAAATTGTCCCCCCTAATATCTGATTTTTTACTTTGAATGACCATCTACTTTGGTTTAATGTCATTAACAAATAAGAAACCCCATCACTCCTCTAGTATAGGACCTTGTTTTTATAAGTTTGGTAATTTTCTTCCTGCAGCTGTCAGCTAGATTGGTCTAGTACTGTAGTAAATGGAATAAATCTGATAAAAGCTAATATACCTTGCAAGTCTTCCAGCTATGAATCTGTTTAAAAATACATATTATTGTCTGCTCCTCACTGAATATGTGTCAAAAAGTTTGTAACTGAATATATATTTTTAATTAAAGTGTCACCTGTATCAAAACATTTATATTAAATTTGTTGGGAAAGTGTATAGATTGAGATTTATATATGTGGAGAGCTTTCATGTTAGAGGAAAGTTTCTTTTGTTAAAAGACTCTTTGCATCCATGAGAACTTAAAATTAAAGAGGAATAAAATTTGTCTCTGTGCTAAGTTGCTAATGAATACTGGTTTCTCTTTCCCAAATSGTAGGCTTTATAAGTGTTTAAAAATGCTGATACAGACAAGGTTTGAGACAAATTAGGGTCTGGTGTTCATGTCCAATATAGTTCCATACTTTTTGTCATGTCCTGATGTCATTTACAATTCCTGAAGTCTCCAATGCTAAATTTTAAGTTTTATCAGAGGAAATATAACAAAATCCATTTCTCTGTAGGAAGAGAGATTTTACAAGAAGTACTTACTGACAAATAGCGCCGGTACTTTTTGCTTGAGCAGGTGAAGGAGGGAAGAACTTTAAGGATAGCAAATTCTGTTTAAAGCTGCCCTTGAGAATACTCTTGGTCATTCAGCAGACTGCTTTACTTGGTCCTTAAGGAAGCTGAAATTATAATAGGCAGGTGTGTTGCATGTTTGTTTTTTATTATTTTTACACTGAAATTTATGAAGCCAGTGAAACTCTTATTTTGTAGTAGTCTTCCCCCAGGGAGCACACATTGTTGAATCTCATGCCTTTAATAAAATCTGCAATGGAACTGAATCATTAGCACAAACTTCCTTTGTACAAGTTAAGTAGACATTGGGTTTGCATATGGCTATTTTGTTTTTTTTTCTTTCAAATGATTGTAACAGATGCCTTCATTCCGTTCAGCTGTAAAAATTCCTTTCTCTCATTGCGCTGTTCTTCAGCTAGTACAGGTTCTTTATGGTGAAACAATACACACATATAAAAGTCTTTGCTGTTTTCTTTTTCAAACAGTATTTTATTACATAACAAAACAAAAGAAGGCCACAAACAGACTTTTTCCTTTGTATTTAAAGAGAAGGAATATAAAAGACAGCTGGCATCTTATGAAGGCCAAGAGTTCTAGCTACACAATCTGAATTCTTTGTGGAGCAGGAGCTCTTTAAACAGCTCCTTAGGAGAAGTGCACAGAGATGATTGCAACGTTTTTCAGTTCAGAACAGATCTGCACAAAATTAAGCAAGGATATTCAGCAAGCCAGGAAGGCAGAACGTGTGGAAATCTGATAGCAGCATTGTGCAGTGCAGTATCCAACTGTGGACATTTTAACTGAAGCGTGCACATGCAGCGGAACAAGACTCTAGTTTTCTCTTTGAATATTTGCAATATTTTTAATTCTGATTTACAATAAGTAATGTGACTAATCCATTCTCCTTCTCACTGCTGTATAATTATCACTTGTGCAGCACATCTTGGCTGCTCTTAACACTTACAAGGCCTTGATATATAGCTAAACATTTCTGACTCCATCTGGTACAAAGAGAAGTGACACAGAAGTGCTCCCCAGCCAGTTTATTGCAATATAATGTAAATCTGTTATAATGCAGTTGATGGAAAGTGCAGGGTCTTCCATGAATCCTGAAGGCTGTTATGCTGCCCTCTGAAGCTTCGCTAGTTTTAATTTTACATTACCTGCCATTAATTAACTAAGATTCCTCCTCACTGAATCACATTGCCAGAATACTGCTCTTGGTCTCCGTGTTCCCTTTCTCCTCCTAATGATCTCGTCCACCCAAGTTTTCCATCCCAGTCTTTTGCTTCTTTTTTTCTTATAAACCTGCAGCCTTCTAATGCATCAGAACAGGTAGAACCATGCGACTGACCCACCATAATGCACTATATTGTCCACTCTTGTGTATAGGAATACAGTAATATCCCTTCAGATTTCCTGTGTGCCTGCTGTGATGCTCTCTGTTTTCTGTGTCCAGAATTCTGCAGAACCCAAGCACAGCAGCATCCTGTACCTAGGCCCCTGGTGTGGTTTATGTCCAGTAAAACTTTGTCTACATCTTCTGTGGTATGTTAGCTGTGTAAATATCATTGTTTCTTCTGCTCAGCATTTTAGTTTCTTCAGACTGTCAAATGAACCTCCAGGCAAAGAACAGATTTGTCGTCTTATATGGTAGCAATCAGAGCTCTCCTTTCATCCCTCCATCACTACTGTAACACCTGTGATCTTACTGCCTTCATGTACAAAAGCCATCTTACACCCGGAGTGTGCTGGTGGCTGCGAGTTGGTGGGGTCTGTAGACAGGAACTGCGGGGATTGTATCCAGCATTAAGAGTTACTACGTACTTATTTTCTATTTGTATTACTGTTTGGAATGATAGAATTTTGTTCAGTAGGGTGATTAAACTGTGGCAAGTTAGGTAAAGTTAGATCGTAATTAAAGTACTATTAAAAACACCTGTAAGTAATCATTGGCCCACTCCCTCAGGAAAATGGCAAAAAATGACCTTTGAAATAGAGTATTTCATCTAGAATCTTTATGTATGCCATCTAACGTGGCATGCTTTGTCCCCAAGTAATTTGTCTGGAAGTAATTGAATGCAGTATTTCAGAAATTGTTAAAAATGAGGAGAACATTGTATTTTCTTGCAAGTTGTTCTCCAGCAGACTAAGGAGTTACACATGGAAAAAGTTGATATGTTTTCGTGGTTGCATTAACCAGTCCAACCACCTGGATATGTTAGAGGTGGAAAGCAAAGGTTAATTAGATACAGACTTTAGATCTGTTACGTTATTAACAATGGAGGTCATCTTGTTCCAGATAATAATGCCTCACTTTGTAAATCTGTGAACACGGGAAAAGGCAGAATGGTGTGTTGAATTTGCCAAACATTTATTCTCAAATATTTAAGGTTAGAGTCTTATGTTCTGTTGCATGGGAATGATTTAAGATTAACATAAAATAAATAAAATCTGTACTTATCTTTCTCTTCACAATAAATTTGGTGTAGTATGGATACAAGTGTCATTTGTATTTTCTTATTTGTCATGTGTCCCAAGTGCTGGTGGTTTTTTGTGGAGAGTTTGGTGTGGCTATTTGCATTAAAAAAACCCTTAATTCCAAATTCGAATAAAATTTAAAACTGGTAGATTTTTTTGAAACTTAGTAAAAAAATGCTGATTTTTTTTAAGCAGAACTGATTTGTTTCTAACTAGTTCTAGAAAAAACTCTTGAAACCTCTGAAATACAGATTTAGTGAAAAATTTTGTTCAGTCCCCTTTCCTTGTGCTCCAGCAGCAGGGTGACTACCATATGAAATAATCACATATGAAGCTTTCTAAAGCTTTCCCCTCATCCTACAATAGAAGTTACCTGTTTTTTATTAAAAACAATTCTTAATTTTTTGTTTTTTTCCTTCCTTCTTTTCATTACAGAGAAAGTCCATTGTTGCTGTGAGTTTCATTGCAGCATTCCTCTGTCTGATTATCGTTCGTCTCACAAATGAAGTTAACTTCCCTTTGATCCTAAACTGCTTTGGACAAACCAGTGTCAAGTGGATACCATTTTCTAATGGTCAAAGGCGGCCTACAAGAACTCACTATGGATATATAAATGTGAAAACGCAAGAGGTAAGACCTTGTATCAACACAGTGCAGCAAAAAGGACCAGCAGATCTATCTTTCTCTCTCTAATTTCAAGTAACTGCCCAGTGGAAAAATTAAAACAAGCAATATTTCTGAGTAAAGTATCTTTTAAAAGTATGTGACCATTTAAATGACCATTGAATTCTTTTAATTTCTGTAATGTCTACAATAGATAGAACAGTGGGCTGGCCTCAAAATAATGCTTGGTTACAGTGAAGATTAACATTTATACAAGCAAGAGAATTTTTCAAATTAATTTCAGACCTTCAGTCCCTCAAATTCAAAGGAAATTTTCTTGTGTGTCTTTCTGATAGAAGTCCTAAAAACTTTTAATTTTGCCTAGGATACCTATGTAAGAGCTAGTTTATCTGTGTTTCTATGTACATAGAAGAGGAGAATGACTTATGAAAAAAAACATGTATGAATGTAGAGAAGGTATAGAGCTAGAGATTTATTGGGTTTTTATAAAAGTTTTACATTAACACTTGGTAGTTACTTGAAGGCTAGGTGTGTGTTTCCAGTCTGTATTTTAAAGTGCTTTGACCTGTAGACACCTAGCAAAATACTTGCTTTGAGTTTGGTAAAAGAACATTTTACAGGAATTCCTGATTTAAACTATCTCAGCAGGCAGAGTATTTAATGACACTGTTGGGTTTTAGCGGTGGTGGTGGTGATTCCCTCCCTGCCATCTTCCTCTCTCTGTCTTTGTGTTTGCTGCTTAACACAGGTAGGTGCAACCTCAGAAAATAAATTTACAAACACGAAAAATTTAACTCTTTCTAAAAGTTATTCCTGATTAGTTATAACACCGTCAGCTATGAGAAATATTAAGTTCCATGTACTAGTATTATTTTTCTTTATAAAATTACAATTATTATATTCATATACGGAATGCATTCAAATACAACTTCTATAGCGAATGAAAGTATTTTACTACTTCATGGTAGCCAGCCCTATGAATGTATTGAACAACTTATTTATTGTTTTATTATTAGGGTATTGAAAATGAATATCAGAATGAGAAAGAATTGTAGTTTTTAGGAGGTTACTTCTTTTAAACCTCTGTATCTTCTAATTTTTGTCCACGTAAGATGCAGCATTGAGTATGCTGCAGGCCAGAGTACTTTATCTATAGAGCAAATAAAAGACAAGTACCAGAAAAGAAGGCTGAGTCAGGATGTGAATCCAGTCCCAGTGAAATGAATGGGAGCTCTGCCGTTGAGTTCATGGGGGCTAAGGCTCCATCCAGAATATATTAAATAGGAAAGGGCCAGGAACCCACTGAAAACGGAAGGGCAGTTTGTTCTGCATGTCCTTGGGTTATGTGATTGCCACCGCGCCAGGCAGGGAGTTGGAATGAGGTAGTGCTGTTTAAGTCACTTGATCACTATCAGCCTAACTGATAACTGGAGAGGAGAGGAGCATGCTAATCTGTTTTTATTCACTATTGCCTTCATCAGAGATTAGATGTAGCTTGTGGGAGCTTTAACTCATTCTTAAATTTGATAACACGCTTGGAAGTTCTAACAGTAAATGGAAATGAATGTCCTGAGAGTTGGTGGCCAGTATTGATTAGCAAGACATTTGTCTCAATTTAGCTTAGGTCATGAAGTACTCCTTAAACTTAGTAACTTTAATTTTTTCCCCTTGTATTTGCAGATTACATTAATATTTTCTAATTAAAATGATAACAAAGAAACTGAACATACCTTGATAACAGAGAATGCACTATATTCTGATTTAATTGTTCCCTTTGTGAGAGAAGTTTTATTGTGCTGCCTATGTGAAAAGCTTTCACATGGCTCATGTTTCTCACACATACTTACTTTTGCAAAATGGGAGACTACCATCTCATCAATGGGCAAGATCCAGAAAGTGATAAAATTATACCATAGTGAACTATCAGAAAATTATAAGATGGAACAGAAGAAAGGAGAGAAAGCTTTTAAATACATGAATTATGGCTTTCTCTTTTATTGAGAGAATATGTGCACACCTTTTGAATACATTCATGGTCTTCCAGGATCTCCTTGGAAGGCTATCACCCCACTGAGTCCAATGTCTCTCCTGCTGTCCAATAATATTCCATTCTGTTCATCAGCTGCTTCCAACATCCTTGTCCTTTCTTCACCGTTCTCTGTTCTCCTTTTCCTCTTTCCTTTAGGCTCGTTTCTGAGGCAGAGGAGCCTGGCTGTGTACAGCATCTCAGAGACCTTCTAGTCTCAACTTCTCAATGCATTACTAAAATAGTGTGTATACACACACACACACACACACACACACACATAAAAAAGGCCAAAAAAGCAGAGTAATTTAGCACCAACCCATTCAGTCATCCGACATGACGGGGAAGCTAGAAAATCTAGATGAACTACTTCGCTTCCATTCCCGTCCCTCCCTCACATGCTTACTTTCTGAAGAAAAAGGAAAAACAGCCCTTTCTCCTGAGGATAGAAGGAGTTCCTTTCCTTTGGGTAAAGCTGAATGGGATGGGACTTGGAAACCTTAGGAGATGTTGGAAAATCAGTTACTAGGTAGTTAAGGCTGAAGGGATCAATGATTTGTATTAAAGAAGTTCAGGAAATATGGTCATACAAACATTCGTATTTATCTCAAGTAGAAACCAGTGACATGTATATTATTGGGTGTGATCAAAATAGTGCAGTGAAGGCATATTTCAAGTGTATTGTGTATTTGACTTGACAGAATAATACTATGTAATTTTTTATCACAAAAAAGTCTGAAAATGTTTTAAAACTACTGTAACTAGATTATATAGGAGTATTTAATATAAACTGTGAAGAGATACATAATTTAATCTCTAATTAAGGCTGTGCATAATACAGTGTTGTTGCTATGGTTTCCCTGATTTGTAGCTATAGCAACAGCTTTGGAAAAACTGACTTTATGTACAGTAAACATACCATATTTGAAGTATAAATGGATATTAAGTGTTGTACTATACTGGCCTGTTAAGTCTATGCACATTTTAGTTTTTTGACAAGATATTTCTGAAATAGATGATTCTTCACCTAGAATATTTGCATCCAGTCCCTCCCCTCCCCTCAATACAAGAGGGTCCCCTCCACAGTGTGATCTCTTGTCCCCTTCCAACACCCACATCTGCGAGGACTCCCTGAGATCTGGGAGAGACTGTGGCTGCCTGTTTTGCAGTGTTGCTCTCTCACCCAAGTACATGAATTTTGACCTTACAATGAAAAGGAAGTGTATGGATAAGAAGACTCTACAGTCTTTTCTGCACATTATTTCCTCTGCTTTGTATCTATAGATTTTGGTGATAGTTCCTATGAAGTCTATCTTTAAGAAATATCATCTGCCTATTTTGTGAAGTTATTTTTATCTTATTCCTGGTATTTTTTCATAGTAAGTATTACTTTGATATAATACTACAACAGTTGCCTAATTGAAACCTATTGTTGTTTGAGTAAACTTCGCAACCCCTTCGCCCTAAGCTGATGTGGTGATTCTTCTTGTGCTTCAAGAATGGGCAAGTAGATAAAAAGAACTAGGTATAAAAAAATATAACCTTCCTTCCTCTTTTGTACCACTCCTACTCTACAAAGAGTTCTGGTAAAATTAATGCACATCATGTATTTAAATTGCAGCATTATGACATCAATTTAAAACCCATTAGCAGTTTGAAACTTTATGCTGAGCAAGTCTAATAGTGTTCCTGGATGTTTGATTGTGCTTCCACAAAGGTGAATTTTGAATAGACTTTTATTCTACCATCAGTATTAAAATAATATAGCATTTTCTTACATACGTAAAATTTGAAATATAGCTGCAGTAGCACTTGAAACATAATTATAAGAAGTATATTCAAGTACTATACAAGATTAAAACTGTTCTTGGAAAAGGGTAACTTCTGAGATGACCTAAAGTCCCTACATTAAACTGCAACTTTGAGAGATCTAATGGCTTAATCTAAAATGAATTCTGAGGGAGAGAAAAGGTTTTGTGTCATGGACATTGAAGGATCTCATAGTATAGTGATGAGCACAGGGTAAATATCCTAGATACAAGGAACATGTATTTTGCAGTTATGATTTTTTTAGTTGTATTGTAATTAAAACAAAAACACCCCCAAAACCCCTCATCAATAAGTATTGATAGCTAAGAAATAAATTTGGATCATATTATTGCATACAGTTTTGTCCTGTGACCAGGACAAATGAGTGTACAAGCATTAATTGCTTGCCAGTTGTGGCACAGTGAGGCTGTTGCCTGCTCAAAGCTGTTGAAGACTCAATTTATTTGCCAAGACATAAGTATTTTTTGTCATTTGAAATTTTTTGACTGACCAAGTCCCCCTAGGTCTACAGCTGCTTGTCCAGGAGAAACCCATAAATTCTTTGTGGATGTCTCAAACATGATGGGGGATCTCAAATGATACAAGATACCTATGTTTGAGCAACTGAACTGATGTCTTAATGCCTAACACAAGATGCATTCACTAAACAAATTTTTGCTTTTTGCTTGAGTCCCCACTGCCCTCTTCCTCTTCCCAACTGTTTTTATGCCTGGAAGAAGAACCTTCAGAATAAGCTGTAAGGTCCACCTGTGAAACCACTGTTGTGAACCTAGAGGAGAGGWAGTAAGCGCAGATGAAGAGAGTCCTGGATAGAGTAAATCCTGCCAGCCCAGCCTTTTTCTTTCTATATATATGGAATTAGCTCTGTTTTTTAAAGCAGCCACAACTCTGGTGGTGCCTCATGAAGAAAAAGTTAAGTGCCAGGATAAATATATCAACTATTCTATACAAAGGAATTAAATCTGCTCCATATAGAGCCTGAATGTGATGAGCTAAGCAGTTGTGCCTGTGTGGCAGCTCTGCTTTTTTAAAAAAGGCTAAGGGACTTACAGCTCAATGATTGACAGTAATCTCTTTGTGCCATCAAAATTCAATCCATCTCATCCCAAAAGAATCTGGACTGGTAAAAATAAATATTTATGATGCACAGAATCATGAGCTGGATCCCTGTTGATGAGAGCTTACAGGCTATACTGGAAGAGTTGCCTGGTGTCATAGGTTTGCCATCCCCCTTGGTTATAAAAATTTCCAGAAATTTCTTCTGCCTTCTTGAAGATTTTGTACTGCCAGCAAACAGGAGGCTTTATGTCGGATAATAGTAGACTACATACTAGAAGGTGCCAGTTATGTTTTCCTCGTGAGAAGTGTGGAGGACACCTCTCTAAATGAGAGACGCCATGAAAATTGTCTTGAGGGAGAAACAGACAGAACTGAAGTTTTGGAGCTAGCCAGCTTCATAGACAGATTTCTATCAGTAGAGTTTGTTTTTAGCTAAATGTCAGATGTATAAAAGGACCAGTCAAGGTGAATGGAGTATTCTTTGGACTGGTAAGGAAGAGAACAGATAGCTTTGGCGTAATAACTTCCTGAATGAGTCCAAACCACTGGGGAAATCATGGGAAATCATGGAAGGTGGGCTGGCTGGCGTAATAAACAGACAAGGATGAGGCTTACAGTCAGTGGAAGGGAGGAGAAACTCTGTATAACTTGAACATGTTTTTACTCTGGATGAGAACTGAATTCTATTACTGTGATGTGTTTTCAGCCTCTTTGTCAGTAATATTTGCTAAATGAAGGGTGGGCTGGTTTGCATTAATAGCAAGCAAGCTGTCCTCTTGGTGTTTCATTTCATCAGCTGAGAGAGCAATATCTTATCACTTGCACACTGAATTTCTGCCCACTACTGCTTCTTAAAAATTAAGATGTCTCCATCATAACACGTCCACTGCCACCCTACTGTGTTTACAACTGGAACATACTTCTCATAGAGATTCACGGTATCCTTTGCCAGCAAAGTGTCCTTAGATTGGATGCAGTGATGATGGCTAAAGTATATTTCGTACTGGTGTATAAAATACACCAAGGAGTAAAAACAGCCAGTGAAAATGGAGTTTTGCTGATACAATTATTTGTACACAAGGGGTTTCTGCTGGCTATGAAATTCAGGAATTTTAGCCCTTTGTGCTCTTGCCCAGCGTAGCTATTCTGGCAGAGCTGAGTAGTACTGAGCTGTTCTGAGACTATTAATATTTCCCTTCAGGGAAGCAGAGTGCCAGCCACACACACAGTCACTCATATGCACATGGGTGCACACGTGAACACAGAAGCCAGACCTTGCTCAAGAGACAGACCCCTAGCACTGACAACCATGCCAATTACTGGCCAGTTTTAAAGCCACTGCCATCTTCCTTGAAGGCCTTTGCTTTCCAAGTTTGCTCCCTTGGCCGTCTGTGATAGCCTGAGTTTGGCAGCTTCAGATTCTGCTGCAAGGCTCTGTGGGTTGAATATATTGCTTTTGTGTCTTGTATTGTTCTCTCTGAGTTGCTGGGAAGTTTGTACCATGTGAGCCTTTCCTGTTAGGCTTTTTGTTAGGTATAAATGTGAACCTTTGGAGTTAAATGCACCTTCAGCTGCTGATCCATGCTTTCCTCTCTCAGACCAGGCTGGAACAGGCATACTGGTGTAGTGCTGTAAGTAAGCTCGGGGACTCTCTTTGAGCAGATGTAGATTGCACCAGCAAAAATTGCTTTTCTTGGGATAGTCTCTCTTGTCCAGATGAATACATTAATCTGTACTACCAAATATGCCTTATATTGGTCTGTATAAGGGCCTACACAGTTGTGTTGAAAATCTCATGCCTTCTACTGGCATTACTACGCTGGCAGTTTGTGCTTCATAGAGCTCTACTTCACAGAGTTACCATATGTGTAACAAGGAGCTGTGGATATGGCTATAGCTATAAATTCTGTCTGTCTATCCATCATAAATCTTTTTTTGAGTTACCTCTATACCACTAAGTGACATTACCACTAACATTGGAAATTTCATGGTAAATTCTGCACCCCAAAGTGAAAAGCAATTCAATCTGGGCAGTGTTAGGGGAAAAATGAAGTTCTGTGTTTATTCAGATAATAGCAGTATTTCTTTCATGTAGCTTTACCTTTCCCCTCCCCATTTGATCTATTTGTCATATTCAGCTAGTCAAAGATTATAGTAATCTGTTGCTTGCTGCCACTCAGGAAAGCGGTCAAATTATGGTTGAGATGCCCATTAGATGAATAAATACGGTGCTGAATGAAATTCCCAAATGAGCACAAAGAAATTACTAGAGTCATTTGGGGATTGTCCACTTAATAACAATTGATCCTCCATTTTTATTCCCCACCCCAAGGGTGCACATTACTGCCTTTACCTTATCCACACCAGTTTCAGTCCTCTTTTCTCCAAGTAATAGCATCATTTTTTGAAGTACAGCTTCTCAGGCGTGTCTCTTTAAGAGACTCTTGTAGTTAGGACCCAGAGTTTTAGATGTGAAGTAGAAGAAAATGCCACAGATCTTGGATCAATATTTCTCCAGGGGATAGAACCTGCTTGCTCCAGTTTTTGGCTGCAAAGAATTCACAAGGACCTTTTATTATTTCACCAGCCAAAGTGAAAGTTGATTTGGGTTGATTTCCTTGGTTCTGGTTCAGCAATGCTATCAACAGTCCCTCCCTTCTGCCTTTTTTGAGTGCTCCTGCCTAGGATTCATATTTATAAAGAGAAAATAAAATTTCTGGAGTGCGTCAAGTTCAAAAGTATTTTTCTAAACTTTTAGAAAATACCAAATACTTTCAGATTCCTATGAAATGCCTGACTACATGCACAAAAATCACTCGAAAGTACTTCCAGTGGAGTGCACTGAAAGCTTAGATCAGCAAATATCCTACAATAGAAGTTAAACACAGTGGTGAGGGACAAAGGTCAGCCTTTAAATAGAAACAGTAACCCAGGATTTGATGACATACAATATATTATGGAATTTATTGATGACTGCCAATTTTGTTCTCTGGTGCTTTTTGTTTAATTAATTAATTAATTTTATTGATTTGGTAACATTTTCTAGCTTAAGATACAACTTCTCCTGTCATCTTGTTTCTAGCATGGGTTTGTTAAAGGTGTGTAATGTCTATTCCATTTCCTCTAACTCTCCCCATTTAGATCCAATGTACATTGTCCAAAACTGCTAGTTTCTTCCTTCAGCCTTTGTCCAAATTTGACTTGCTCTTCACTGCCCAGAATTTCTTTCACTAAGTCATCAAATTACCTCTTCTCCAAAAAAGTGCCACCATTTAGGACAGCTTCTAAGGCACAGCTTGGAGATTTGGGAGCTGAGAGGCTGTTCTTAACAAGCCAGCTACTGCTGCGTTCTGCGCAAGGTTTGGTTCCTGAAGGCATTGAAGATGTGCCCCAAGATGAATGCATTATATTGATCCAGTCTTTGGGTGATGAGTTTTTTGAGAAGCAATTGGCAAGTTAATATGACTTCTAGGTTTCAAACCAGAACCACCCATGGAAAAATCATGTCTCAGCTCAGAGCTCATGCACATTTTAAAATTTCTTTCAGATATGTTTACAAGCATAACTTCTTTCTCAAATGGACTGAGTCTCAAAAAGTTCATTTTCAGCCATACCAGTGTCTCCCAAATGCTGGGAACTGGCACTTCTTCAGAGTTTTCTAGGCCACTCAGGCTCTCTGGTTAGAAGGCAGAGAAATACAAGTTTCTCAAACACATCGTAGATGGTACTTCTTCATTAATCCTCTCCTTGGTAAATACATTAACAAAGAATAGAGGCAAGATAGGGCTCTGGGCACAGGAGAATACTTTGGAGGTCGAGGGGCAGTCCTGCACATCCGCCATACAGGTGAGTCCACTCTGGAGCTATCCTGTTCGTTTCTGCTCCAGCTGATCCACGGTGTTGGAAGTGTTCTGTCATCACCAGCATCAGTGATAGCTGGAAGATCTAATACCACTACTGTAATACAAATAGTGATGTTTAGTGTTGACCCACTACTTGGCAAAAAACAGCTGGAGGAACAGGAACTAATGGATAGGGACTAGTAGGCTGGAACTCTTAAGAACTAGTCTCAATTTCTGTCCTGCTGCTTGCCTTGACCAAAGTACTTCCTCTCTTCACTGCTGCAGTTTCATCATGTTTATGAAGGATTTGTGTTTATAAAGAGCAGATAACATTTCTGGAGCTTGTCAAGTTCAAAAAGTAAAATAGCATTAATCAGATTGACTCTTCTTGCAAAATGCTCAGGGATCTGCTCTCCCTGATATATTATTACTTATTACCAGTGTACCAGCATTGTTGCCAGAACAGCAACAAAAATAATCTTTGCACTGTACTAATGCTTTATTCTGATTGACAAAGGACGCAGCAATCCAGGTACTGAGGCAGTGGTGTTGGCATATATTGTCTAATGATATATAGCAACTTTCACAGACCGTCATTAATTTTTGCGTGTATTCTGTCTGTCTTTGATAAGCATGTGTAACTCCTAACAAATTATTTTGGAGCTGAGCACAAGAATCAAGGAGATATAGACTTCTGTAGCTATGGAGGCTGGTGATAGTTGAAAATGAGAAGGAAAAACTGACAGATAATTGTAGATGAGAAGTCATTTTCAAGCAGTTGATAAGAGTGATATTGTTTCATGTTTAAAATGAGGAATTGCCTTTGCTGCGCACAATGCGAGGTAAGTTCTCTTGTGAAATCTAAAACATTTGCTGTGTTCAGGCTGTTGATAATCACATAGCAAACAACATTGTGACACTCCTTCCACTTGCTGTTTAATGGCTTGCTCCCTCTCTGGTAGGTGTTATCCACTCTTCATTTTGTGAGAAAGAAATGGTCTTCTGTGAGGTCATTTAGCTAAATAGCGCAGAAATCATTTTCTGCAAACCCAGCTATTATCATAACAGAATCCTTAAAAAAAAATTACAGTGACACTCTGAGGTTTCTGAGATTAGTGGCTTCCTTTAAGGCCTCTATTTCCTCTGGTATTACTTCCAGTCCTGTTCACTGAAACTACAGTGCATGTCTGCCATGAGTAGCATGAATAATGTATATATTTTTCTGCAAGTTTCTGTGTGTGCTAAATAGTTGCGTGTACAAAAAATAAAATCTAGGGCTGAAAAAAGTCAATTGGCTCCTCTATCTCCCTGATAGTGCATAAATGACCCACAGTCCCCACTAACTCAAGTCTTAACCTGTCCGTTTTTATTTTTAGAATTCATGGGCCTTTTCCCCCAACCCTTGGAAGGTCATGCAGTGGACTTACTAGTTCATTTGTTCAGTTTTTCCTCACAGACTGAGATATGGAAAATATTACACCCATTTATACCTCTTTCTTTCCTGCTTCTTTAAACATATCAAGTGTTTCTACTTCCTCATCACTCTCTCTTCTCTTCAAATATAGATATTTGCAGGTCCACATTTACTACAACATTATCCAGGCAACCTCTTCCTTATTTCTCCTAATTCATCCACAGCAAAAGCCCACCCCCTTCTCAGCTGTCTCTCAGTTTCCCAGAGCCCTGCGCAGCATTCAGCTCTAATGGCAGGGAGGAGGTATTGCTTCCCTATGGCAGAACATGTTACCTCTGCTTATAGATCCCATGTTACGTGAGATTTATTTTTCCAAAAATCTGTTRGATGTTTTTTCACCTGGTGCATCACTTTGCAGTTTCCCAAGATGATGCCCAGCTTATTACCTTACTCACATGTTTCTGCTCTTTCTGCAAATTCCATTAATTTTCTCCTGAAGATCACCTTTAAAAATAAGGCATAAACATGATTTAACTAGGAAGAGATCGTAAAGATTTGTGTTGTATGAGACCAATTGAAAAAGGTTTATGGCTAAAAGGCAACGTGATTTTTTTTTTGTTCTGTTCCAGTTCATGTGACATAGTCCTGCAAAACTGATTTGAATTAGTCATGGAATTAAGACTTTTACCCTTAGTTTTTCCATTCAAACTTAAGTAGTTTTCTTGCAGTTTAAATGGTTACATTTGTTAGAAGAACAGCTTTCATTATGAAATGTGCCAGATCTATTAAGAAATTAGCTGTTCATTTTATGTACATAAACACCTGGTTTTTATACACATTTGTACTTCTTGTACATTCTGATTAATTGTGCAATTATCTAGGAAGTTGTATTCAGAATTTCTGAAAATAAGTCCGTTTATCAGTCTTTACTAAATCCAAAAATGCATCCAGTAATTTCCCTTCACCCACTAAAGTATGTCATTTTTCTTTGAAAAGTCTAGTTTGTCTGGCAAAATCTTCATAAACATAAATATAATTTTTGCAGTTACGTATCACTAACAGGCTTTTCCGCATTAGATGTGAGTGAGTAGATATTATTGTATAATACTTCTTAAAAACTGTTTAAAGTGTAGAATTGCTAGAGGATTTATGAATGCAGCATTTCTGTTTCTTTCTGAGTATCTCAATACTTGACCATCATTTACTTCTGGATGCAATGAAATATTTGTCTACCTATGGATGTGCTAACTTTCCATTGCTTCATCTGTATTCAGGATAGGATAATCTTTAAAAAATGTGTTCTACCTATCAGGTAGTGTCTATTATTTACCCATCTAGAGAATTTGGGAGGGTAAATGTTTTTCTAGATTCCTTGTTTACATCTTCTCCCAGTATCCCTGTAAATGCTACCTCAGGTTCTCCAGCTCCATGGAACCTGAGCGTGTCTGGGAGCCTTTTCCTGTTAAATAAATTTGTTATTATGTCAGATTCACACCCTAAATTCTGCCACCCTTTGTAAAGCGCTGGTCACAGCTTCCTGCGTTTCTATAGTCTTTCTAGGTTGAGAGCAAAGGTGACTCAAACACATGGAGCAAACATCCCTATCAACAGCTGTTACGCTCAGCCTATGCTCACTGGTATTTTAAAAACTCATATTTTGCCCCATGATAACCAAACTGTTTATGGTAATCAGTAATATTCATGGATGTAGTATAAATTCTACTGTGAAATGATGCCCAGTTTCATTTTGCAGCAGAAAATGAACTTTGCGTGAGCTTTGGTCTGTAGGTAATAGGTTCTTGAAGGCTTAGAGCATTACTTTTAGCAAAATACTAATCTGGCAAATTGGCGCATTTAAGAGTCATCCACAAATGCACCCTTTTTTGTAGTATTCAATTGATTGTAACAATTATGGATGCTATATAATGGTGCCATCCGTAAACCTTCTAGTGTGGTACTACCTAGAGAATTTGTTACTGATGAAATCATTATAGTCTTGTAGAAATGAAATAGGTTGCTACTGAAATTGCTCTCAAAATCTAATTGTAACTTCACTGGAATTTTTCCCATGCTGGAAGTTAACTATATGCGTATTTTTTATTTTTATAGAAGCGGCGTTTTTATTTATATGTTTAATTTTATGTTGCTATCTACTATGTATATATTAGGTTTTGGTTCTCGTTTTCAGTTGTGGGTCAAAAATAACTTCAGTCCAGTTTGCATTTTACCTGATACTCTTCCATTCTTAATTTGCCTGTCACATGAATAATAAAGCAACATATTTTCTTCCTTGAGACCTGCCCAGGATTGCTCAAATTAACACAACAGAAAACACAATTTTATCAATATTAGTAATTTTCTTTTAAGGGCTTCTTTGGGGGAAAAAAACAAAACATGCTTTATAATTTCTTGCCTGCAAATCAATTCAAATTCCCATTATTATTATTATTATTATTAAATCAAATCTCTTGCTATACCCAAATATTTCTTCGTAGGCTTGTGATTTCTCCTTCATCTTTGGTTCAGATAGCATCTGATTAAAAAAAGAAAAGAAGTCTTGTTCGATTTGGTTCAGGAAGAATGGGTGAAATCCTTGATCGGCGTGGAGGATTTCTGTGACGGACCCCATTCACTGAGCATGGTGCACCATGCGTTCATGCCATCCTGTTGTAGCATCTCTGTATTGTTCGAACTGCTATTAAAAGTTGGGATATTTCACCATGTTCAGAGTGACAACCTGACAACCATTTGTAATTGTACCTTTCTTTCTGTCCACTCTTGATCTTTTAATGTAGTTTTATCCTATAAAAGCTAAAAATATCTGGGTCTGTTCATCAGCCTCTCTCCTCCTAGTCACAGTGCCAGGGCACAAATGGAGTAGACAGCCACCCACCATCACTTTTGCACCCACCAGCAAGAGAGTAAAGTCAGCTGCTGGGCTCAGAGGAAGATGGTGTAGAAATTACTTTTGTTTCCTATACTCTTATGTTTCTTGTATTTGCCTCTTCCCAAAGAAGCAGACTGAATGAAAGACACTAACTTAAGTTCCTAATTTTTATTTTAAATTTGCCTTCAGGAAAACAGAAATTCAGGAATCCGTGTATCTAAACACTTACAATATATTATACAGTATATATAAAGTGTATTAATGTATTCTTGGACTTACTCCTCTAATTATGCTTATAATTGCTCTACATTTCTTCCTAAACAGAGAAGGCTTTGCAGAGTAAGGAGGTCAAAATCATTGACATGGTTTGAATAGTCCATGCATATCTATTATTTTGTTTGACAATTGCTGCCAAAGAATCTCAGATACCAGAAGCTGTTTGTTAGGAGCAAATATTGTGAAGACGATCATGCTTATGTCCTACTGTTGTGAAAATTGCCATGGGATTGTTACCTTTCACCCAGGTGGTCCCCACTGATGGGCAGAAATGACCTTGATGTAATGTCTCCTCTGAAGGCAGGCAGTTCTAACCATGCAACAACATTCCCCCAAACGCTCTGTTGCAGCGTCAGCATTGGCTACAAACGCATGCCCGGAGATGTGCATCTCTGACCTTCTAGCATAGAGGCAATAGTGCTGCCAGCTCTGCTATGCTGACAGCGGAGGAGTTGTTTTTGAAATGCAGAAGTAAAGAAACAGAGATAAACACACAGACTTCTGCTGTGGCAGTACAGCCCTAGAAAACCTTACCTTCAGTTAGCAAATTATTTTGTTTTCCAGGTTGGTGGGAGTAATTTGCTTCATTAATGCAGTTTTACAGCATGATCTATTCAATTTTTTTCCCAGAATGAGTTCTTCTAGCAGAATAAAAGCCCTTTGAAAATTTTGATTTATGTTATAGACACAGAATTAAATAGTGCAATTCTGGTTCAGTATCCGGCAAAGTGGTGGGGTCAAGGTTTGTGGTCTGTACTTTCTAAGTGCTGTGCATGGATTTACACGCCCACAGCTTTCATTAGCACTAACGCAATTTGTACATGTGGCCCTGTGCAGTACTTTGGGAATGGAGCCCTCAACAGAGAAGATATTTACTGCACTGAAGCTCCTGTGGGGAAATAAGAACAGCTGTGCTCCAAACAGAAAGCACACATCTGAAGTAAGACAAGCATACTGAAAATTATATCCAGGCAGTTAAGGTTTTTATTTGTACATACTGCTATGCAAAACTGAAAGGAAATATCACTCTTCCAGGATAAATATGGCTTGCAGAGCTAATAGGAGAAAAACTCTGTCAACAGAAAGGATTTTTGGTGATTATAAATTTTTTGTGCTGCTGTTCCTGTAGTGTTGATATAAAAGAAATACAATTAATATGTAAAAGCTCTGTCACTTTGCTAATTATGTTTTACCATCAGTGAGGTGACCTGCTTATACTTTTGAATAGTCAGATGAAATTATTGCTTGAGAACATATATTTGCATATTATTTATTTTACTGTTTTAAATCTTCAGTTTCAAGACCTGCTGTGCACTAGAATTGAGCATGTGAGAAATGCTTTACCTGTCATTTTATTGTAGGATCCTTCTATTTGCTCTCATTATGTCTATAGTTGACCAGTAGCTAAACACGCGTCTTGTAAGGAGGACTTTGCAAAAACAAATTGTAGTTCATTTTAACTTTGACTCCCGGAGTGCGTTTCAGTGCCTAAAATGTGCCCCACTGTGGTTCCTTGGAACTGACTGTGCCCTGGTGTTCCCCGTTCCCTGTAGGGTGATGCCTGGAAGGTCAAAGTTGTAACTCCACAAATCTCCATAATTGGGGAGAAAAAGGGTTTTTTGCGGACTCCTAATGCCTCTCTAAATAAAAGGACCATACTAATACTTAGCCTTCACATATGGTTTTACCTGTGGAGAGGTTTAAGGTGGGGAGGATCTTTCTGAGTAACAGTAATATAGCAAATTCAATGCAGTTCTTTCTGAAAGAGTTTAAGTTTCAATTTATGCATTTTGCAGTTTGGGAAAAATGAGACCTAGAGGTTGTTACTTAGCTGAGACTGCAAAGAAGATCAGCAGCTGGCCAGACCAGACCAAACTTCCCTAGTCCAAGGCCCCTCTTCCAACCATAAGACCTGTGTTTCCCTCCCAAGGGATCTCCAGAGGATAACGTGAGAGGTGCAAAAAGCAATTTAGTATGTAGTCTTACTAAATGGCTCTTAATTAGGTTATGTGGGGTATTTTGGAATATGGCTGCCTGGTAGACTCAAAAATTCAGAAGCTTCCTTAATATGAATGTTTTATTTCTTAATGACATATTTGTTTATGGGGGGAAAAGGTATTATTTTTGCCAGAACTGGTTGGAAAAACATTTTACTGATGAAAATCATGACATTATAGTAAAAAAAAACAAAATAATGTGGCTACTAAAGTTGAAGGTGGTATTGCGTTACTGCCACTTCTTATGTTAGTTGAAATGCCTGGGATCCGTGTGGTGGATAGGGAGGTTCTGGCCCTGCCATGGACAGTGTCGGTGTCAGTATCATGCTTCTTGGGGTTTTGCGGTTGCTTAGGTACTTTTGAAGTTGACTTATGAAAAGTAACCTGCCGTACTACTAGTACAGTTGCAAAGTCAAGGTTCAGGAATTGGGAAATGCCATAATTGAAGTCATCTGTCCACTCATGATTCAGACTCCTTTGGTGTATTCGTGGATGTGCATATTGGACAACTTCAATCTCACTCCCTGCTCAGATTTCATTATTTCTGGTGTGAGCCAGAAATGTGTGTTCTTAGGACTGCCACCTCGTTTGCTGAAGGAATAGCAAAGTGTAGTGAAGCAGACAGGACATTACAGGAATGGAAGGAAAGGCTGTCGTGGTTAAGGATTAAATAGCAGCTGTTAGATTTTATTCTTGCTTGTTACAGAATTTCTGTATGATCCCAGTCTAATCAAACCATATTTTTGCTAATTGTGTGTTGTTTGCTTTCTGGCTGCTTATTTTGAGACCCTTGGGTCTGATTTATTAAGCACTGATCTTCCACAGAGAGAGCTGAAGTCAATAGCAGTTTTTTGAATTTATAAAATACCAAAGAATTCTGATTGCTCCAGATCCTGTGTGCCAGCGAGTATATACTTTTAAATTTAATTTATAACTTTTACCTTAATTTCTCAGACCCCTTCTGCTGAAGGGGGCTAATAAGGTCTTCTCTCATTTCTCTTTAGAATGATATTTGAAAAGTGAGGAGCTACTAGAGTATAAGTACTGTGCAACAGCCTAGGTAGAAATTAATAAATCTCAGAGCAGGGTGTGAATAGTGCTCAATAAATGAGGCATGGGGACACACTGAATAATGACAAGAAAACAAAGGCATCAAGCAGCAGCTCATTATGTCAGTCAGTGCAGGCAGGGGTCCAGTGGAAAAAATAGTAGGTGGTCGGGTAATTAAAGACAATATCATAATACACGCACACAAGGTTGCCCAATTAGGGCTGCACAGCAACCTTAATTCTGACACTTGCCTAAATTTTCAATGCTTCATTTTACACATTTAATGTTCTCTGGCATAGTTTTGGTGTATTTACATGTAGATACTCCTTATTGCCTCCTTCATTGCCACACTGTTAATTAGGTAGAACTACTGAGAAATGCAGTTATTTGAATAAACAGGGATTTGCACTGAAGCTTGGATAGCATACTGCAGAGCAGGAAACTTCAGGCTGTCAGAACTTTGAAGGTCTTAGATCAGTGGTGATGAGTCCATTTTCTTTGTTTAATTATTTTTAAGAAGTTAGTAAAGTTTTTAGTGCATAATCACTTCAGTCTCTTTTCTTAAACATTCTGTTACATTTTTTCTGCTTCTGCTTCTACATTTATTCTTAACGGCTTACTGATGATGATGTGGATGAAACATCTTTTTAATGAGAACTGCATTCCTAAGACTCTTTTCCCTTGACTATGAGCAGTCTCTGGCTATGGCCCTCATTTTAGAATATAATTTTATTTCATCTATTTTCCTTTTGGGAAAATATTATCTGAAACCAGATGATTTTTGTTTCTACAGTGAAGCTTTAATTAGCATTATCTGCTTATGTGATTTGGAACTTTTCCGAGTATCAGTGAAGGGACAGGAGAAGGGTGGACAGGAGAGTACAGAAGGTTAATGCAGACATTTTTTCTTGTTTATGCAAATAAAATGTTTCAATGCTTCAGTGATGCTGCTCTCATGAGCTGTGCCTGTGCTATAAGATGGGACTGTGTGCCTATGCTAGTAAGTGGTCTACGTGAAGTAGGATGCCAGCACTCTGAAATACACCCTCTCTTGAATATGGCCAAGGGGTGACCAAGGCTTTGTTCCCTGTGCTTCTCTAGTGAGATGAGAAGACTGGATATCTCAGTTGCTGTTGTCAGAGGCCAGGTTCTCCTTCCCAGCTTGCTGGAGCAACTGGGTGAAAGAGGGGTTATTGGAATTTAAGGACACATATGAGTTAAAGAATCACCTTCTTCAGTGTGTGTGATCCCAGAGGCACCTCCCTTGCTCCAGGACACATCCACATTCACAGTCTTGTTTGCAGAATCAAAGCTGTCAGGTTTCTTTATAAAACTACATTTTTATGTCCTTACTCATGCTATATCTATCTTCATACCAGTGAGACCACTGGCGTCACTAGGTGATCTTCAGCAATAGTAATAGTGTCCAAGCACAAACCCAAATGATAGGTTTGGGATTGGAAAGCCTGAAAAAATCAGCCTTCTTTCACTTTGCTTCTCCACAACTTGATAACCCAATTATTTTCCTTCCCTTTTCTAAGATTTTGCCTGAAATAAAAAGCTGTCATAGTGCATGCAAGAAGTCGTAGACAGAGGTCTCTATATCATGTATCAAACCATGCAGACATCATCTTTAAAAGCTATGTATTTGCATTTTTTTCCAAAACCCAGTGGTTCTTGGACTTGCTGTCAAAACTCTCAGTAATTAAACATTGCTGCATAGGAATGAAAGGATTTTTTTTTTTTTAACATTCTATAAGAAAAGGAGTTTTAGCAGATGAACAAATGAAGCATAATGTAACTTTTAAATGACAGTAAATAACCTGCAAGTGCCCTTTCACTTGTACTTAGTACTTGTTCTTTATTTTAGTTTTCCATTGGAATTGCTTTAGCTGTATCTTTGTTGTTGTTGTTTAGCATTCAGGAATGATGTATTAAAAAATCTCTAAGACACAGAAAACCTTTTATGAAATACCTAAAAAGTATTGAAAATAGATGGCTAACTCTGAAATTATATTGACTCTTTTATTGCAGTTTTTATATCCATTTTGTCATATTTTTATAAAGCTTTCTACTTTTATAAAGCTCTCTGTTTTAGAAACTGTATGGAAATCATTTGGCAATGAATTACATTATAGCATAGCCTAAAATTATTGTTTTATCTCATATTGTGAAGTGCTTTGTAATCTTTTTTAAGACTTAGGTTGGTACATTTTCTGACAGTCTCAGAATAACTGTAAGTTACAGAAGCTTTCCCTATCCTTTATTATTTTGATATACAGGAGTACTATTTTGAGTTCCATATCTGAATTTTGTGACACATTTTTCACTTTTATAGTTAAGGATTTGTGGAGTCACATATTCCTGTAACACCCTGTTCGTGTGAATTAGAATTAGAAACATGGTGTACTGCACATAGATGTTCAGATGATAACAAGTGCTGGATGGCAAGTCAAGCCAAAGGACATGCAGAGCTCAGTATCTATCCGGAACATTTTATGAAGTCTTTCGCTGCTATATTTAGGCTTCTTCAAGAAGTATCTCAAATATACTAGTAATGTTTAAGTGCTTGTATGAGGACAGAAATTACCTCTGTGAGATCCTGTTTTCTCTCTGATACTTTTTTAGCAAAGCATTTCAGCTTGTGCCTAGCAGCAGCTGTATTTAACAGGGGCCTCATCCAAAACTAGATAAAGACATTGATTTTTCATGTGTTTTAGAATGGGTTCCAAAGTATTTAAGCACATGCTGAAGTCTGTATTGGCTGAATTACCTCCAATTTTTAATAGGTAAAAATTTAAAGGAAGGTTCTCAGTGGGGTTATACAGAAGTTAGTGAAGTCAGTGAAGCTAAGAGCCATTTACACTACTTGAGAATATTCATATTCTCTCTCTCTCTCTCTCTTTCCCCCCTCTTGTCTCTTTCTCTCTTTTTTTTAATTCAACTTACTTCTACCATAGATAGCATAGATTTTGGATGATTTCCTGCTGTATTTTTAATCCACATTAAACTTCCTTCTTACAGTAACAAAGCTCAAGCTACTTACTGAAGTATTTCTAATATGGTCCTACTATCCTCAGACTTTCAGGAAATAACATCTATTGAAAACATACTACACAGATGGCTTAATGTATAATGTATCATCACCTCTGAATCCTTTCCTTGTTCTGTATGTTGTACTGTTCATTCCTTCCTTTCATGCTTTGGTCTATATGATTTTTACTGCTATTCCATCTTGGGAGCTCACACTTCACTATATTATTTTTTCTGAACCCCTTTGTAAAACAGTGAGTTTCATCAGTCAAAGTGATCCTGAATATGTGTTGTCTGTACATAATTTATGGGATAGTTCCCCAGATCATGGGCCGATACCTATACATAATTGTAAAATTTCAAAAAATCAAAAATAATAGATGTCAATTGGTATAAACTGTTACCCCTGATTCTTCACTGTTTTGATGCAATCATTTACACAATGGATACAGAGAAGATGATCACATTTGGGTTTTGTCTTTGTAATACTTTATACAATCACTAGGCAATGCTATTGGAGTTTACTGATAGCTGGTCACAAAACTTTGATTTCACATCTCCATAGCCTTTCATTTAAAAGCAAGCATTTCAGATCAGCTCCTCAGGACCAGTATCTTCCTCTCCAAATTTCTGTAAAGGCTCAACTTATTGTAATTCTGTGCAAACAATGAAGAGCAATAAAAATACATTTAGCAGAAACTATAATATATAATAAAGATAAATTTCTTATCTGCGTGCTATTTGCATGCCCAAGATATATGTTGAAGATCACTGACTGAAACTGCTTGTTAGATTGAAAATTACCCTGCTTTGTGTGTCTAAGAAAGACCCACAGGCTAGCATAGCAGGTTGAAGTTCATTTGTTTCTCTTATGCAGGAAAATTTTTACTATCCTTTCCTATTTTTGTGTTTGACTTATGTTAGATGCCCTAATTCATTTTCTTGGTATTGGTTACAAATGGTATAAAAAACCTCAAGTGGTTCTAATAGGTACTACATATTTTCTACACTAAAACCTTGAAACGTTTCTTTTATAGACATCCTTGTTTTCCTCTCTGTGGAAAGATTTATAACCCTTTCTGGTTGCTGTCTTCCTCAATGCCATGCTTTCCCATTTCAGAAATTAATCTGTTGGATGAAGCAGTATCAAATCATTTTTTTGAGATCCAGAAAAATTATGTCCACCCTTACGCCTTTTTCTTTGCTGAGCAATGAGAGGATTTCAAGCAGCTTTGTCACACACTACCTTCCTTTAAAAGAAAACTATTATGACTGATCTCTGATGTAACTGCAGTTCAGCTGGGGTTGCTCAAGGTATTTCCACCTGTTTGGAAATTCTGGAGAAAAAAATGTGTCAAGTTCCACAGAATCACAGGATAGCTGACGTTTGAAGGAACCCCTGGAGATCGTCTAGTTCAACGCCCCTGTGCAAAGCAATATCAACTAGAGCAGGTTGCTCAGGGCCATGTCCAGTCGGGTTTGAATATCTCCAAGGATGGAGACCCGCAACCTCTCTGGACAGCCTGCTCCACTGTTTGATCACCCTTAGAGTAAAAAAGTTTTTTTCTTATATTTAAATGGAAATTCCTATATTTCCAGTCCCTTGGACTTGTACATCCAGTTTGTTTCGGCATTCCCTGACTTCCTCTACTGAGGGTAAGTCTTCCGTGCTCTGGACTTTCTCACTTGTCTCAAGGGCCCAGGATTCCTTCAGGCAAGTCTTACCAGTAAAGACCAAGGCAAAGAAGGCATCGAGTACCTTGGCCTTTCCCATGTCCTTTGCCACCAGGTCCCCTGCCCCATTCAGCAGCRGACTCAGATTTTTCCTAGTCTTCCTCTTGTTGGCAATTTACTTGTAGAAGCCCTTCTGATTGCCCTTCACGTCCCTCACCAGATTCAATTCCAGATGAGCTTTGGCTTACCTAACCTCATCCCTGCATGCTTGAGCAGTGTCTCTATATTCTTCCTGGATCAGCTGACCATACTTCCTCCTCTTATATGCTTCCTTTTCATGTCTGAGTTTTGTTTTCCTACTTGTTGGGATAGACCATTCTTGAGCTTGGAGGAGATGGTCAGAATGGATGAGATGCCAGAAGGTCTCATCTATGTCCTTGTGATCAGGTGGTCTGTAGCAGACACCCACAACAACATTGCCCATGTTTGTCTGCCCTCTAATCCTCACCCATAAGCTCTTAACTTGTCATCCATCCCACAGCAGAGCTCCATGCATCCCCACTGCTCTCTCACATAAAGGGCTCCTTCCTCACCTTCCTGGCCTGTCCTTCCCAAAGAGCCTGCATCCATCCGTTACAGCGCTCCAGTCACACAGCTTTCCACTTCTGGAGCTTTCCTTAAAACCTGTGATCTCTTTGTACTGTGGGTGCAGAGGGGTGGGAGTATTTTGACTTGGTGCTTTTATACTTCTTGCAATTACTAGGCAACCCTGGTGAGGTTTATAATATTCAGTTGCAAAGCTTTGCTTTCACCCTTCCTGTCTTGCCATTAGAAGTCATCAATTCAGATTAGCTCTCCTGGGCCAGGATACACAAGGTGTAATGATCTTTTAGACTTTGGCTCCATATGAGCTCTGCCATCCCAGTCTACCTTCTACCTTGCTATAGTTAAACTTACCTTCCTGGATCTTGCTCCCTGCATCTGTCTGTGGAATTTTCCTGTAAGAGAGGGCAAATGTTGCACAGCACGGATGAAACTGCATAAAAATGAATGTTGCCTCAAGCTGTGGTATTCTGAGGTCTGCTGAATATAAGCCGTAGCTCACTCCACTAATAATCCTGTTTATTTTAGTAGGCCTGTTCGGAAGGAAGTGCTATTTAAGCTAAAACTAGCAGACTTAGTGTCCAGGGGATTGTGAGTTATATTCCATTTGTTATGCATTTGCTCAAAGACTTGAAAGTTTTACATTTCTTTGAAAAGTAAAGTGAAATCAAAGGTAGTCTTGATGGCCACATCACTAATTCAGAAGTTCAGAAATGGAAAGAGCCTCCCAAGTTTAGACTCCCAAATTTGAAAATGCACACACAGACAGACTCAACCTTTTCCACTTGTGCTGTTTATTGTTTCTTTACAGGGGTTGTTTCCATACCCTCCTTCTGGGAAAATTACCCTTCTGTTTCTCTTAAATACCCTTTGAAACAATGTCAGCTTTTTATAAAGAAGATCTTTTAAACAAGTCGGCCATGGTCTAAAAGATTTCTTCATCTGTTACTATTTCCCATGTATCGCTTTTTGGGGAACAGAATTGGAATTTTCCCTGCCCAGCAACAGGAACAAAAGTACAATTATAAATCAGGACAAATATCTTCCCTCAGCCCAGCAAATTTTCAGCAGGAACCTGTGCGCTCATTTTACCTTCCTTTGTTTAGATCTCCCTGTAGTGGTTTACAATTCACAGGGCAAATTTCTTATTTTCACCGCTGGCATAAATGGCTTAGCCAGGATTTCAGGTTTATGTTAGTGTGAAAGGAGAACAAGGCCCTTTGTTCCTTTTCCTTGCAATGAAATTGTATGCATTAGCAGCCTCATACAAAGTTGGGATTTTTTTTTAAATTACCAGTGGTTTAAATTCAGCTCTTTCTGGCCATATAGGTAATCCTACTGAAGCAATAAGTAAATAAATAGAATAGTGGCCCAAAGGTTGTATCTTAGAGAAAATCTCTGTATCCTTGTGATATATAGAGTTAACTTGTTGTGCTATTACATTTAATATTTACCAGCGTAAAGTCAAAGACAGCAAAACCTCTTAGGAATCTGGCTCTCACAGCCCAATGTCAATAATTAAAGTAGTCAAAGCCCACCAGCTTTTTCAGCCTGTCTTTCTCAAAGCCTGCAGTCTTTACTTTTGGCTTGCAACCTCTCGTTCCTGCCCTAGCAGGACCGCTTGGTTGTGTAGCTGTGTGTAAGTGCTTCCGTTTCCAGAGAGCTCTGTGTGGCTGTGGTATTTGCTTCACATATGGGAAGTTGAGTAGACAGACTGATCTCTGCCAGAGAGCTGTTCAGTGTTTCAGCTGATTTGCATGTATTGAGGCCATTCAGTAGTTCGCTGGGCAAGTTCAGCTGCAGCGAGGGTGTGGGAATCGACCACAGCCGAATCTCTACATGTGCATTTCCACAAGCGACCGGTTTTCTTTCATGTAAACTGAATGGCACTGATTCACAATACCTCTCTGATCCAAGGGGCATTGGAGATTGCACACAATATACTCATTTTTATCAAGGGTTATTGCCATTGGAACCCCTTAATCTGTTTTTTTCAAGTGAAGTTACTTGATTAGCGTGTAAGCTCATAAGAGCTGGAAACCAAGCAGTGCATGAAATGCAGATTCAATCAGTTTTGTAGGTCAGTAGGCTTAGTCACTTAGCAGTGTTTTTAAAGGGTTCATAACTATATTTTTCTTGAATAAATTATCCAGTCTATTAGCTACAAACTAGCATTTCTTCACTTTAGGACACGCATGCTGCTTCTGCAGTAAAAAAACGTATGTTTGCCGTCACAGTAGAATCCCACTAAGGAAATTTAGAGTGCAGCAGGCTCAGGCTCTGTGTTCAGAAACCTTTTGCAGAAGGTTCCTTCAAGGCTTCATTGCCCTTGAGCAATTTGTAGCGTCTGATCCATTTTCTACTGATTGCTATATATGAAGATGACGCTGACAATATGGCAAAGATTTTGGAAAAGCAGCAGTGAAGAGCTGATCAGAAAGATGTGTGAAAATGCACACCCTCAGACTGACTGTAAAATCAACTCTTTTGCACAGATAGAAATTCTTATGCTTCAAGTATGCATTTAATACCATAGTCAGTGTACCAGGCTGTGATATGTACATTAGGCAGTTTCTGAAAAATAACTAGTGTTACATATTATTTATTTAAGCCAATACCAATAAAGTGGTACTTTATTCCACAATTACTCCCATCTTTTTTACTGGAAAATAAGGATAGCAAGTCTAGAGCTATCATAGCTCAAGAAACAATACAACTTTTACTCAGAGCAGTTTTATGTCTACTGTTTTGGAAAAGTAAGGGTTTGCTGGGAATACCTAAGGTAACATTTGAGTAGATTTAGATATAAAATGTTGACTGCATCTCTTCTGTTTACATTTAAGCAGGATTTCAGCAGAAATCTTAAAAGGTGATGTGCTCGTGAATTCCTACATTTCACTTTCATTTTGATATGGCATGAACTTGAAAGGGAGAAGCACATGACAGTTTTTAAAACAACCAGAAATATTTAGCAAAATACTCTTGAGTTTCTAAAAAGTTGGTGGTTTCTTCAGCTGCTGTTATTGCTGCTACTGCATTATAGAGAGTTAGATTTGTTCCAATTTTACTGGTTTTTCTATCTGGGGATAAGGGTTCTCAAACTGCAGGATGCTTTCTAGTACATGACTGACTTGCATGTGGCACACACACACACAAAAAAAATCTCCTCAGCTACCTTTTCCCTAAAGAATACCTGGATATCTGCTTTTCCATGCACAGCACAATGCTGAGCTAGAAACTATCACTGTACAGTACTGAATATCCCTTTCTTTCTTTGGTGTTACCCAGGAAGGGTAAGTTGTAGAGCACTGTATGTATATCAGGCTGGTAAAACTCACTGAATCCCAGAAAATAGAACAAGAAAGGATCTCTGGAGTTATCTAGTTTATACATGTGCTTCTGATAAGATTGATTATAACTATGTTTTAGTGTATCTCTGTCCTCACTTTTTAGAAAGCTGCTTGAAGTCCAATCCAAATCTCACTTGCTGCTATCCTGATTATGTAGAACAGACATGGAGAATCCTTTGCAGCATTTTACAGATTTAGAAACATTTATCATGTCTCCTCCCTTTTCTCTTCTCTACGCTAACCCAGTTCTTCCATTGCTCGTTGAGTTTTCCAGGCCATAGATTATTCTCTTTGCTTTTTCCGACCTTTCAACAGCTGATCCCAATCTGTGCTGAAGTTGAATGCCCAAATTGAATTTACTATCATAGCTGTTGAACAGAGAGAAAAGATCACTTCATAACCCTATGTCTCAGGATGATTGCTTTTTTAGTAATTAAAGCTGTAGTGATGATTTTGTTGCCACTGAGGACAGATGCTTATGACTTGTAGCACAGGAGATATTGCCATTGTCAGTGAAGGTTCTTCCTGCTTTAGAAATTTAATACCACAATTAAACTAGCTAAATATTTATATTCCTGTCATCTGGCCACCAGAACAGATATGTCTTTTTGGAATAGAAATCCATAGAAATCAAAGGTCATGCTCAGAATAAGATTATAGCATCATAATCTCATTATTTGATTTCAGGGTGGGGGGAGCCTGAGATTAAAAAGAAAGAGAAATGGAATGAACTATAGACTAAAACTGATGTTTGCTACAGAGCAAATGCAAAAGGAAGAAATTAGAGGAGACATGCTTGATTTGAACATCAAAACAGTGAAAATAGCATTTCTTTGCTATTTTTATTTCCAAACACATCTAAGAAAAGCAAAAAATGTAGATAGAGGCAGAAAGAGACTTCTAAGTGCTTTTTTTTCAAAATTTGTCCCAGTGAGAGATGAATGGCAGGGGATTTTATGCCCCAAACAGCACTCATAAGTGCTTTCGCTTTTTCAATACCATCCTCAGACTGAGAAAGGGAGAGGAAAAAGCAGACAGGGTGCCCTGACACATCACTTCTAAGTGATTTCTGTCCCCAAAGTATTCAAAAGACTGATAGAAGTCTTTTTTTCCTTGGATATTTATTTTCTTCTGTGACTTGACAGGAACAAAGTGGGAAGATGAAGGGAAGCTCTAGTGAATTTTTATTTCCCAAGGTCAGGAAAACAAAAGTCATTTTTCTCCTCATTTGTTTGTTTTTTGATCTGATTTGATAGAGATGCAGTGAGGCTTCTTTCGGGGAACTGAGGTAAAAGTAACATGGAGTGGTTTTCCTCAGGTTTTATAACATTTGTAGCAGTGAAAAAGATATGGGGTGGACTGTCTTTCAGCATAGAACAAAACTCTGTGAGCTTGTGATTGAAGCAGAAGTAATCCAATAGCATGGGAAAAATAACTGTGATCTTAGGTATTCTGCAACATCTGAGCCTAAAAGTGCCGTGACTTGCTTGGGCATCACCCCAAAGCAATGTGCAGAAACTGAGTGTCCTCAGACTGTGCTGAACTCAAACCTGAAGGTCACTGTGTGGAGAAAATCTTCCCAACCCTGAAGAACATGTGTCTTCATCTACTTCTTTAAAAAGGGTCATTTGCTCTGTTCTGGAAGGTGACCTAACCTTCCACCTCCTCCAAAGCACACCGACTGTAATTACACAAGGCAATTGCACTGTAGCCATGCCTTTTCAAAACTGCAAATCATTCCTTCATTATATCTGGAAAGAAATTACTTACTATTGCCAAAATTCAGAATTCTAAAGATTCTGAAGAAAATAAACTGTCTCAGCATAACAGGGAAGGGTTTTCCTGGGAGTTAGTAACTGGTGATGTGATAGGAAATAAGAATAAATCATCAATTTTTACTTAGTGGTGGGAAGGGAGAAATAAGTAGATTCCAAGAGGATCTGTGAAAGGCCTGTTCTCATTTCATCTGCTGGATTAGACTGTTTACAACACAAGCTGGTTGCCAGATGTCAGTGGGATGGAGGCTTGGGATTGGTACCACAGGAGGATCTAGCCTGGGCATTGTGTGGAACTTCAGTTACTGGAGGAACATTTCAATTTGAGAAGGAAGACACCTTGCAAGTCTGAGGCTGAGTGAGTGCTAAGTGGTGGTGATGGCAAGGGTTTTCAATATTGGATTAGTCACCTAAAGATCATCTAAATTTCTTTTCAAATTTGGCAGTAAATATATAAACATTTGTGAGATGATGAGGCAATGCTCATGAGATCATGGAGGCATCTACAAAGCTCATCTTGGCATTCAAGTGCAAAACAAAATGTTATCCTGCTCTTGTCCCTGAGGTCTGTTCTTCCTCTTCTATTGAAAAAAGTAGAAGGAATTGGCTGCTAACAAAGACCCTGAAATTTTCAGCTATTGGTGTCATTTTTGCATGCTGAATAAAAGCTGAAGAGCTTTTGTTTGTGGAAAAAATATTAAATACCTGTCTGTAGCTTTAGCTGTGAGGATGATAGGAAGGATAGCAGTCTCTAGTTGGAATGGCATGCCACAGAAAATTATTGTTAGTGTTTATGTATTTCTCACTGAGTGGCTTCTGTTCCAAACTATGTAGCTAATCTTTGTCAGGTAGCAAATCCCAAGTCAAATTCTCTCATGCATAAAGAAAGCCAGTTTAGAAGGCAGGGATCATTAGAGGAAAATGATTTTTCATTGTAGTTATGAAACCTAATTTCTTTTCACTGTCCTCCCTCTTTTGCCTCCATAAAGTATTGATAGAGATTATAATTTTTGACAGTGATGTTGGCTGTAGCATGTAAGTAGTATCCAACAGCTAAAAAAGATGGTGTAATATTGTGATGGAGCCTATCACGTAGTGACAAGGTTGAAAGGTGCAGCTGAAAGAGTGAATAATTTTGTATAAAAAATAATCTTGAATCTGAAGACTCCTGAAATTAGAGAAGGTTCAGATCTGAACACAAACTTCACAGCCTCAACCCAGTTCTGAATTTCAGCAATGACTGCTCAAGCGGGGGAGGCTGAGCAGCAGTGCGTGATGACAGGGATGTGGCATGAGAAGGAAAGCTTTCCTCAGCAATACAGCAGAAATACCAAATGGCCACATAGATTTTAATCCTGCCAAAAGATGGTTGTGCGTCATGTCGCTTCACGGCAGATCCTGCCTTTCCTAATTTGGAGTGCTTTCCATCTCTGTCGTTAGTGATGACTAGCCTCAGACACCTGTGGTTTCACGGTGATGGCTGATTGATCATACGTGCGAGGCAGAGAAACAGCCTCACAGACCTTTGATCGTTGTCCTTAAGTAGAGCGTGTTTTAGAAACTGCATTCAGCTCTTGTCACTGTTTTTAGAATCACGGAGTGGGGGTTACTCTCTCTTTAATGAAAGTTTCAGAGCAGTCAAAAACTGGGAAAACTTTTTGTGTATATCTGTGTTTCGGTAGTTTGGGTTTTTTATGTAAACCTTTTTTCCCCTAGCATTTTTTTTTCCTGAAGGTCTTCCAGCTGCTGATATTGTTCAAAATGGCACTGTCTGCTGCTCAAGATCTAATCATTCATGGCAATGAAATAGAGTGCAGCATTAACTGTTTTGTTTCAACAATAAAACAGAAATTAAATGAATAATTCTGGAAAATAATGAAATTATCAGTCAGGTAGGACTGTGGAATTAATTTGTGAGGTGTACTGGTTATCTCCACAGTTAATTACATTTTGATTTGAAATGCATGCAAGTGGAAGTAAACAGCAATGTGGTTCATAATTTGTTACTGTATCTGGGTAGCCCAAATACCATTTGATCCACTCCGTGTCAAATGGTTGCGGGTAAAAGGTGTCTTGGGACTATCAAGGCCCAGCAAGATAACAGCCATGCTCTTTACGTTTAACTTATTAATCAACAGGTAAGAAGAAGAAATGGTTTGTGTCTGGTCAGCTATCCATGAGCAGCAGCCAGGTGCTTTGCCCTTTTCAAATGTACTCTGAATAAGAATGAAACCATGCTACTTGTTTTGCCCATTAGATAGCATTATCTCCATGGAATGCCAATTCATATCTCCTTGTGCTGTGTGTGGTTCTCACATATGGGATTTTAATAACCTTCATGCTGTGCTATGAATTCATAAACAGGGCTGATAGAGGAAAAGCACCACAGGACTTTATTTTTTCATTATTGCACTTTTGAAAAACAAGTCTACAGGATTTTTGCAAGGATCTTGTGACAGAACTAGTAGTGTTTTTGCTGCTACAGTGCAATTATTTCAAGGGAGGGGGGATAAGTATAGTACTTACTTGTGATGTATTTTTTCAGAATTGATTTTCGCCCTCCTACATTTAGTAGCCTCTATAATTTTGCTGTGTTATAGCTGCAGCTTTGCAGGTCTGATTGAATGGGAGTTGGTCCCATTTTTCCAGAATGCAATACACATTTGATTTCTTGCAACATACCCCTTCTCCGCCTTCCCCTCTCTCCCAGCCTGAACTTCAGTCTCCACAGCTCTCCAGCTGTAGAGCTCTAGCTCACTGCTCAGTGATCACTGGTGCGTGACTGCAGTCTTGGCTTCTGTTTTGGAGAAGATTTCTTCATTCTGGATTAGCTGTTGTTTTTTTTCTTTTTACTGATTTTTAGTGTCCCCTCTCCTAACCTCAGAGTCAATTGAGTTACCACTTCTACATCTCAGCCATGTTCCAGTACTAGTGGAGACACCACTGTTAATAAAGCTGGAAGTAGTAACAAGAAGTCACAGCCTCATTCTCCAAGTGCAAAATGCTTCTTATCACCTTGCATTCATTATTAATAGGCCTCAGAAATAAGAACTACAAGGAGAACTCAGCTGAAATTTACAGTCTCTGCAAATATAAAGTAATGCACCTACACTGTTTGGAACACCCAATTTAGCAGTCTTCAGAGCATCTGTTTGGAACRAAATTGCTCTGTGTTGCCTGCCCATATCCTGTGCTGCACTGGCTAGAGTGGAGTTGCAGTTATGATCTTAGGCCAATCTGGATTCCAGTGTTGCAGCCACATCTCATAATGCTTTATCAGGAATAAGGTTTACTAAGTGTAGGTTCTGTGCAGGACTGCGATACGACATGCAGGTCAAATGTTATCATGCCATATTTCATTTTAGGAATGTTTGTCTCTCCTGCTGTGTTTTGTATGTGATTTTGTGTGTGATAGGCAGTAGAAACAACCAGGAACAGCACCAGGAGAAAGAGAATTATTCTTCACTGACTATTCAACTTTCAATCTCTTGCTGTTTCTTTTCCAATGATTAATAGTCCTCACTATTAAAAATGTGTGTCTTTATTTTTGTAGAAATACACCCAACTTCCACCGACAGACGTTGGCTCTTAAAATGATAGCATTATAGAATTATTGAAAAATTTAGGTTGGAAAGGACCTGTGGAGTTCATCTTGTCCAACATCTTCCTCATAGGACTAATGTTAAAGTTGGATTAGGTTCATGAGTCCTTGTCTAGTTAAGTTTTGGAAATTTCTAGGGACAGAGTCTCCACAGTCTTCCAGAGCACCTGTTCCAAAGCTTAATCACTCTCTATTATGAAGGTATATTTCGTTAAAAATGGATCTTGTCTGACATATGAAGCACCTCAGTATTCCTTCCTCGGGTCATCTCTCTCAGTCCTTTTTAGCCATAACTAACACTGTGCGTGTCTGAGATCCTATATAATGTACTAGCTGAACACACACACACATTTTCCTTCATACTACATCTCTAACTCCGCATTAGTATGATTCATATAGAGGAGATGCTAAAGCTTTCAAATTTGATTTGTAAATATTTTCTTACAGTGGAATTAATAAATCTTGCCTAACACCTCCACATACACTTCTCTTGCTGCTTTTAGTTTTGTTAATACATTTTAATTTTTTTAAAAGCCACTAAGCAGCCAAGAGTGCTATGGAAGACCATAGGACTAACATGACTATAGAAATTAAGTTTTCCAATCTATACTCTTTTTGGAAATGAAGAACCAGTACTTGTTATTTCTATGCAAGCGAAGGTCTCATTGGTGTCCTCTGGGCTTTTCACTGGACACCAGCTGTAATCTGTATGGGCATTTCTTTTGCATGATTATATTGTAATTAGTTGATGGCCTCAGTGGATTTTTTTTTATCTGTGTGTTATAGTCCTTCAGCCCTTCTTTGATATAGTGAGGCTGAGCTTAGCTTCTCCAGTTCCAGATGTGCAGTTCTGAGCTATTGGTAGCTAGAAGTATAAAAGAGCCTGTAGCACAGAGCAACATTGTTCTGTAAGGGGGAGAAGAGAGAGGCACAATCTGCTTGCTGTAGAAGATAGCTTTTAATCTTCCATTATTTCTTACCTTGCTTTCTAGAATGCAAGGCCATCAGCTGACATGTATTTCACCATTTTATGGTGCCAGCAAGCCAAAGCAGTCAGCAGATGGATGCCATCGGGGTGCACCAACTTTCCTTCCTTATTGGTGCCCCCAAGAACCTTCTTTGTCAGAACCACAGTAATCCTTGCTGTATCGACTGAAGTTACAGAGCAGCTGATGAGCCTTGATGTTGACCTTTAAGATTGTCTTTCAAGCTGTCAAACAGTGAAGATCCTGCTGTCATTATAGTCCTTGGAAGCATAAGGAATCACAAGCTTCATTAAAGTCATTGGATTAAAAAAAAAAAGACACAAACCTGGTGTGCCCTCAGGCAGGGTTGAAATGTAGACTCTGGTATAACCCATATGACACTATCAAAAGCAGGAAGCTAACAGGGCTCCTGGGTCTTGATCTCAGGAATGGACTTTGTGGAGTAATGGTTTCGGTTGTCATTAGATAAGTCTATACTGTACAGAATGTTTGTATGCATGCTTGCATATAAAGAAAGACTGTCATCTGGCTTCATGATAGCTTACATTAAGAAAACACCCTGCATCCTTATCACAGGTGGAAGCAGAATCATAGCTGAGGCACTTCAGCTGCTGTCCAGGTCAAGGAGCAGCACTATGATGTTTCTAATGGCACACAACATGYTTTTCTGAGCTTTTCCATTATGGTCCCATGTATAAATTTATTCTTCATAATACAGTATGTCTTGTTGAGTCCAGCCCTGCACAGATTCTCACCCCAAGCTGGATATGTCATGTAAGAAGTTTCCTTGCTGTCTCTCTTGTGCCTGGGCAGAGCTTCTCCATCTAACAACTAAGAATCCAAATTTCCCTTTCCAAAATCCAGGCATTAGGTGAAATCATGGCTCCAGTGATGTCAGTGGGAGTTTTGCTTTTGCCTGTAACGCAGGCCAAGAACTAGCCATAGATTTTGCTAGAAAGCTGGGGTATAGGTACATTAGAGTGGTATTGAGTAGCTTTGTCCTTAAGACATATGCAGGACTAAAAAATAATTTCTCTCTTAAACATTTTAAACTATAGGTAGAAGAGCTATAAGATTATAACTACCCGTTTTGGAGGAGGTGTTATTTATACCTCTCAACTTTATCATTATTAGACCATACTATGTAGTGGAGAAATGATAGGTTTATTATTTTTCTTTTTAATAAGGTTTTATTCCATAATTGCTTCTTAGCATGCTTTAGCTCATAACTTATCACCTCACGTGTGTGTGTTCCTCAGACCTTGGTCTTGTTCTGAGCTCTGTAGTGATGATGCACTGACCTGCACAAGGCCCCACTGACTTGGGTAAGATGTGGCAGAGATGAATGTGGTTGGGGGGCTTTTCTTTAGCAAAACCTTCTAAGTGAGGGGGAAATTAGGTTAGTATGGGGTGTGGTGGTAGCAGAAGCTAATGCTGTTGAGTCCCGTGAGGAAGTAGAACTGATACAGAATGATGTGTGAATTATTTACGAGTCAGCTGATCCAGTAGTTTCCCATTTGAAAGTGCTTACAAAGTTATTGTAGTTAATGTTAGTCCATGATAGCAACTAGTGCCTGCAGTGAAATTTTTTGCACTGATTAAAATCTGGTTAGTGGACACATGCACTGAGTCAATGATGTAAAAGCCATCAGAACAGAGTATATGTACAACCAATTTTTTGTTTTAAACAGGCCTTTAGCTTCAGAGTTTTAAAATATGCAGATATGCTCCAAGAGTTTCCATTAATAACTTGAAAGACCTTAAAATAAATCTTCCTAATTATTTAAGCAAAACCCTCCACTCCAACTTGAATTTCTGTCCTAGTACTCAATGCCATAGTGTTTGAAAGTTCAGATGTCTGAAAAATGGTAATCTAACCTTGTATCTTTCTACAACTGAACTGATTTAAATATCTTAAATTGAAAAGATATTTAAAACAATCTAATTTTTGGTCTAGGACCTTGTAAACTAAGATTTAACCTGAAATGACATTTTTACAGAAGATTTTAACTATTGGTATAGCTGACAGTCATAACACAGTACAGCAAATATTCCCAATATACCAGTGAGGAGAAGAGAAATGAATGTACCCAGAAGGAAGTAGGTATTCTTTTCTAGATAAGGCACCCAGCAATTAAAAACACTGGACTCAGAAAGCTTCTTAAGGCTTATTTTGTCAAATGAAAAATGCTACTGGTTTTAATGCTATTATAATAAACCTTATTGTTATTCCTGGCATGGATTTTTTTTCCAGAAAAATGGATAATTAGCGTTTTAGCTTATCACTTTCCTTCCATGCATACAAATAATTTGATAGATAGACCACCAAGAGAGACAAAATTAAATAATAGTTCTAGACAGCATGGAACTGAAGTAAATTAGAGGTTAGGCTTCCAGCCTGTTCAGTGGATTTTCATGCTAAAAATGGGAATGGAAGCTAGCTTTTCTGACAGTTTTTGCTGCTTACCTCAATATCATTTCTCCATATTAGATCCTAAATAAATTGACCTGAAATAAGACGTGGATTTCATATTAGAAGACCCATAATTTATTTGAGTGCAATTTTTCAAACATATTTAGATTGGAGGCCAAACAGGCAGGCTTGCATCTGTAATTCAGCCAAATAAGTTCCCAGATAATGGCCTATGATTAATGGTGAGTGCTGATAATAGGAAGTTATTAGAGGAAGCAAACTTGGAACAAATCTGCTGCATACATTATATACTTTACCGCCATCTGTGGGTATTTATAATAAATACAAATTAAAGCGAGTAGTTACAGAGTAACCCAATCTCCTGTTCTCACTGATAGCTTGCACATGTGACAAAGAGTTCCTAAGACTTAGTAGTATAATAGGCAACTTCACACTGAAGAACTCCCATTAATTTTTTGCATAGATACTTATTATTTGCAAAGAAAAGGCGGCTTATGTGGGGGGAATCCTTTTGGCCTTGGTTGCTTTCAAGGACGTCATTCCAAAGTCCCCTCTGTAAGGAAGGACTGTGTGTTGTGTTACCTGGAATTGTACTCTGCTACCGTGCAAGGTATTGGATGTGAGAAATTATTTTTGTCCTTTTGTGCTGTGATTCATTCACTATTCAGTCCGTGTGCTAACAGTACGTTCCCCCTTTTTATGTCTCCTTGAGTTGTAACTGACATTTTACCTCCTTGTGTTTTGTATTGTTTGTCTAGCAAATATGCCCGCATAGAGAAGAAAGAAATGTTCTTACCTTCCTTATTGCTACATATAAAAACCAGAACAGAAATACAAACAGGGAATTGCAGAAGATAAAGTAAACCTAAAAAATTATGATACTGATAGCTTGCTGGATCAAATAATAACATTTTTTACTGGTAACAAGTATTTTTGGACATCTTGTTGCAAATACAGTTTTACAACGCAGTGACTAAAGGAGTGCTGTAGTTAAGACTAGCGGATCATGTTGTGTTTGGAGCTGTTCATGAAGTTTGAGGGACAGTGTCTGGTTTAAATTGTATGTTTCTGGTGAATTTTTTGTGCACAAAATTCAAGAGTATGAAGTGCTAATGAGGGCAAGTCAGCAACATGGGGGATATTAAGACAAATGACTTACTGGTTTCAGCATTCAGCAAGTGGCATTTGGTTGGAAGAATTCCCGGCTTTTGAACTATTACAAAGCCATGATATTTCAAAGGCTGTATATTTGCAAATGAGTGATAGATAGAGTGTGACAAACATTCTGGATATTTATGGCCATTAGCTAGACCACTGGAATGAAATTAAGAGTACTTTATAAATGTAGTTTGTTTGGTTTTCCTGGATAATATTTGAGCAACTGGGAAATTATTTTTTCATAGGCAGTTTTTCATAGCGAATGTTATTTTAGTGCCTACCTTGTGAACTTGTGGTGTAGAGAGTGCCTGAAGGCATTTGCCTCCCTCCAGAACAATTAAGCATTCAATCCACAACTGTTTTTGACATGGCTATTTCCAAAGAACATACTCGGGCATAGTTATGTTTTTATCCTAGTATTTTACATGTCAAAGAAGATTCTGCTGCTCTTTTTCAGACTTTTTCAGTTTTGGATTCAGAGGTGTTAACTGGGTAGAGCTGGAACTCCAGGCACCTCTATGTCGACAGACACCAGGGTTTCTGGTTACCTGCMGGCTTTTGGCCTGTAGCACTATATGCTGGAGTGACTGTATCCGTTTCTGTCTGTCTTCTGCTTGGGCAGTTGCAGTTTAAATGAAGAAAGCCATTCTGTCTGGCTAATGCAGAGTTGTTTTATTGACTTGTCTGATGTGAGCTTTCTTCACAAAAGTCATTTTAGGTTATACCTTAACAGCTATCTTTGGGTGCTTCTGGGTTTTCTCTTTTCCTAGATTTCATCCCCACAGATCCTGGTTTCTCTTACCCAGCTATAGATCAGTATTTTACCTTTTCCCAGATCCTCTTTCCACTTACACCTCTTCCGTTCAAACACTAAATCCTATTCTACCAGTCCCTTTTCATGGCATGTTTCAACTCTTCTCCGGATTTTTTTGCCTGCAGGCAAAAGGTGCATGGTCTCCCACTCACGCCGTGCCAGAAGTCTGGCAGGTCAGTGACCATCAGGCCACTAGAGCTCTGCCGCTGCCAGCTCCAACATTGTATTAGCAACGCTGAATCTGTAGCTGGCAGCTTCCTTCCTTCGTTAACCCTTCATGTAGAGAAAGAACAGAAGTTTCAGATGTTCTTTATTTACTCTCTGCCATGTCTGTATTTTTGAGTCTTTTTTTTCCCAATAGACTCAGGAAATGTGTTTCCTGATAGCACTATCAGCAATCTTTCGATAGATTACTTTTCCAGAAGAAAATACTAGTATAAGTTTTTTTTTTTTTTAAGTCAGTTTCAGTGAGGTTTTAGTTGGGGAGCAGGACAGAGGGAAAAAATGAAAGAGACTGCTCTGGTAATGTGAACTATTATGTTTAACCTTTCCATAATATAGCATAGTTGTCACTTGAAAGAGTATTTTAATTCAATTTTAGAAAGCTATTTCAATATGATTAAAAAAAAGGAAAGTTAAAATATTTTGATCAACCTGGACCTATCTTTACTAGAGCTTTATTTTATAGGATAATCTGAGGGAAATTATCTGATTTTTCRGTTTTTGTTCTATAGAGGAAAATACACAAAAAGATCTGATTTTCTGCTTTCTTCTTTGTAGGTCATATGCTTGACCCTGTTGCTACTCAGTTTTCTCACATATATTTGAGGCATTTACTTTTCAGCTCTGAGTAACATGAGATGTACTTGATTCTTGCCTTGTTTCAAAGCTGCCTTTATTGCTCCCAATAGCAGCAGTAAAATCAACAACATTCTGATGAGCATGCTCTGCTAGTGCTTGAAAAAGGTATGAGCTGCCTTGGAGTAACTGGAGCTGTCTTCAAAGTGAGAAAGATGACGCTGCATCACTTTGCACTGTGGTTCATGTTAGGAAGGCTTTTTTTCTTTTTCTTTCCTGAGAAAGGGAACTAAAATGTTTTAAAAATAAAAAATTTTAAATGGTGCTGGAGATTCTGGCATGCTCAGAGTCCGAACTTCCTTCCCTTTTCTGTCTCTTTTTCCATTGACATCAAGAATGCACAAGCTCAAAGGAAGGACTGATACAGCCCTTTTAAGGAAATGCAACATGAGCTGCAAATCAAGGAATAGCAGTTCTGTGACAACTGGGTCAATGTATATAGAAAGGATTTCAGTGATGTTTATTTATTCAGTCTCTTCCTGCAAGATTAGTCCCATTATGTAGCTGCTATGTGCTCCTTTCCAATTCATTCAATTTAAATAAAAACTTTCTGCTAGCACTTATGTACATATCAGTGACAGTCATCTAAATAAAATATCCAAGCCCCTTGAGTCTCAGGAATAGTCTGAGGAAGAGGCAGATCATATCCTATTTATTTGGAAATGGGATGCGTGTTGACCTAGGGCTTATTTTGAAATAACGGCTAAATGTTAAAATCTTTATGGAATCTTAACATTAAATTTTATGAAGACAGAGATGTTTACTGGGATGTGATGCCGGAGCTAGGACCAAAATCAATTGCTGAAGATTAAAAAAACAACACTACCGCAGGTGGGAAAGGGGAGCATCCACAAACTCGGGGTAATCACGCTTGTGGTTTTTTTATCATTTTTATTTTATTTGCTTGATGGTAATTACGTAATGTGATTTATATACAGTGCTTCTGAGTGCTGTATTAAATTGACAACTCTTGCTGGGTGAACACACAAGCAAATACAGTACTTTCTTTCTTTTCTTTAAATGTGCTGAGTTTTCTCTTGGAGAACCCTGTCAAGTCTTTCCTCTCAGTTAGAGGTCTGAAGAAAATGAGTCAGTGTAGATAAAAACAGCTTGATTAATCATTACTGAAACACAGGAAAAATTAAAATACATTTTTTGCTTGCAAAGTAGAGAAAAGCAATAAAAACAATGCCAGACGGTTAATGCCTCTCTTGTACCTTTCATTTGAAAGACCTCAAAAGAACATCAAGAAGAATAAAGGCAAAATCTATTCCCTATTGGCATCATTATAAATGTTGTATCCTCTAAAACTCTGAAGACATCCAAGAAGAGTAGAAGAATAAATGGCATTGAAATAAAGAAGGTCTCTCTGGAGCTTTGTTCAATCAGCTTTGTTAGAATTCACTCAAATCGGATGATTATAAGAAAAGATCTCATTTGTTTCAACATTAAAGGAGCAAATTAATATGTGGCGAGCTGCTAATAATTGCCTCGTTATTTAGTGAATGGGCATTGTGTCCAATTTACAAAATTACAGTCATATTGTTAAAGTATCAATTGGGAAAGTTTAATCTGAATTTCCTAACTGTCTGTATGATTAGTTGTGGGATTTGCAAAGTAAAGCAGAGTTGTGGGTTGGAGTGAGTTCTGCAGCACACCACAAACCTATGGTGCCAAGAGCTCTCTGAAATAATTCAGCTTTTCATTAGTATAAATTACATCTGCTTAGATCCTGAGATAGATTTGGTCCAACTAAAGAGTGAATTTGGCTGTCTCTGCTAAGATTGCAGCTTGGAATGTAGCTGGTCAATCCAGACATTGTTTTGCAGACCTCACTGACTCAGAGAAATCAGAAGGTTTGTCGTGAAGTTTTGGCTAACGGGTTTAAGAGATGTGGCCTGAGATCATGCGCACTTGGATCTTCAGCAGCCCTGTAGATCTGTGCCTGGGAACTTGGTGAGCCAAGATCTGTGCCTTTGGGAAACCCAGCCGTGCAAATGATCCTGTAGCTGGAATTTCATTCTCTTGATGGAGACATTTGAAATGTTGGAGGTTTCTTTCAAATTGGAAAGTAACCAAATTTCCAAACATTGAACTCCTCTGTGGAACTGAATCACGTTTTGTGACCTACTTTTAGTTAGATTTGCTTGTGACCTTTTCTAATTCTGGCTGTTTTGTTATTTAAAGATTTGACCTTTGATTCTGTGAAGCCACTTCAGTGCTAAATGCAAAGATTTAATAACTAGAACTGTTTGATAAGTGACCTTTATTACACAGCTATTTCTCTTTGCTAGAGAAGCAGCACTGTTTTGCAAGTTCTAATTCACAGTTTTAATTATCTTTTCTATTGTCTGTAAGCTTGCACAGGAAATGGAAAGGTCAGACATTTCATTTTCTTTACTGATTAAAATATAAGTGCTGCTCAACAGTTATAATGTATCATTCAAGAAAAAGACGGGCCAATTTGTCAGAATCATGCCCAGCTGCACTGCTGAGGAGTTTTACGTCCTTCTGGTCAGCAACGAAATGAGTAATTTTCTAGAGGCAAAGCAGCTTATCAAAGATACGCTCAGAGACCATGGTGTATAGAGGTGATATATGTGTCTAAATACACAAAAAGAGAAGAAAAGGTGAATGGTTCTCTCTGCTTTCTTTTTTAGCTATATAGCTATAATGAAAGCAAACATAGATCTTGTGAAAGGCACAGGTAAGCCCTTAATTGACATTCCCTGGCCAGAGAGCGTAAACAGTAATGGTGCAGGTTCCCACGTTGTCCTGCCAATCTGCAGCGACCCAGCAGCTGCTGGACCCTCACTGCGGGTGAGAGGCAGCTTGGACTACCTGCCAGGTCCATCCTTGGCTTCTCTGGTTAGGCTGCTGATGGGTTAGTATTTAATTGCTATCCTGGTGTTTGTGATACGGACACCTGTAAACAGTTAACTGCAAAACAGACCACCGACAAGGCGAGTATTCTGTAATTCAGCAGTTTCTGTCTCCCTGTATTCAGGTTTCTGTGTGTAAGAATTGTTTCTCTGCCTCTGTTCATTTTTAACACAAACAGTACAGCAAGTGAAATAGAAAAGTGATCAGCGTCTTGTACTAGTTAGGGCTATCATGGGCAACCTTGAAGATGTTAAGTACCAAAAATCTGCACATGGGAGGTACACATGAAGTTTGCAGCATATATCCCAGAGTGTGGGGTGAGGGGGGCCACAGAAGATCACTACAGCTCCTCAAGGGTCCCATAGTCCCAGTGCCATCAGGAGCCATCAGCCAGGTCCTAATTCAGTATTGGAAGCAGCAGCCCTGACGGTCCTGTTGCTTCCCAATTCTGGCCATGCTGGATACCTGACCCCCTGCCCCGAATAGCTCCCTCAGTAGTCACCTGGCAGAGAAGCCACATTTGAGCAGCCTTCATGTCTGAAAGTGATGGGACAGCCATTCCTGAGTTAGGGTGCAACTGCAAACAGGAACACTGCGTTAAATGAAGAAAAGRAGAGCTGTTATATATGGATTACTGAAAATGTCCCCTTTGTGACGGTCGTAAAACAAGACCACAAGCTGCAGGGCTATCTCCATATGGGGGTTCAATGAATGAATATTGATGTGTGTTTTCTCATAAATTGCAGAAGATGTGATGCAAGAAGATACTGCAGTCAATGAATGATGCTGGCATCAGTGGACTATCTGTCATGGGTGTATTTAAGGCTTGGTTCAGATGCACAGAGAATAATGAGTTCTGTCTTAACTTTCTCTGGGGTCTCTGTTAGGAAAGGTGCACATTAGGGCATCTAAAACTACTCTAGATTTTAAAAATATTTATTTTGAGATAAGGGAGAGGTTAAGCCTCTTCTTTACTGAAGAAGAGCAGATTACATGGTGACCTAGTACAGGCATTGAATATTATGAAAGCATTTTATAAATTGGAACAAGATAAATGAATCACAACAAAAGAGCTAGAAAACTGGGGGACACAATTGCAGGAGTAAGTGTGCTTGGTTTATTCGAGCAGAACAGTTGCACTCAGTGAATAGAAAATGTGCAATGCATTTCTAACTAAGGTCAGAAATCAAACAATTCCAAGTTTGAGAGAGCAGCTCCGTTTTAATGGAGAAAGAAAAGTATTATGAAAAAACAACGCTCTGAGGTTGAGGCAAGTTTAAATGGGTCCAGATTCTTGACTGAATTGGCGTTTTCCTATCTAGCAGTTTCATATTCAGCATTTGTTAGTTTGAAAATTCACCCTGAAAGCTATAAATTAATCTACTGGGGCTTTAACAATTCACTTCATGTTAGGATAAAAGTTATGTTTATGGATTTGTTTAGATCACCCAGCCATGTCCTCATAAAGTATCTTAGAGAGGATTTCTGTAACTAAGTGGTAAACAGAAGGACTGTTGCATTCAGCTGCATCTCTTGGGATTTCATCTTTGCTGTCAGAGAGCTAGGCAGGACAGCTCTCTAAAACTACAATAGCTATAAAAAAAATACATGATGTTCTATAAAGAAAACATTGCCAGTGTTTTTGCATGCAGTCAAGCATCTTTAACTCCTGACGAAATGAGGAAAACATTTTCAGGAACCACTTACATAGAGAAGTGAGCCTTTGCAACTGCTAGGATTATTGCAGAAGTCTTGCAGGTTGCACCTTAGTTCAGTTAAATATTGTCACCCAAATATAAGATATTTCAGCTGTTATAATTTGGTTCTTTTCAGATGTTCACCTCTTGTCCTTATAATATGTACCATTACCAAACAAATTTGATGTCTTCTTGGCCACCATGTCCTAAGGGTTACCATGGTTAAATGTGTCCAGGATATTCATTGCCATCAGTTAAATGAAGGTGTGATTTTGAAGTGAAATAACCATAAGGCTGATCAGAAAAGCACTTAGCATCCTGTCAGGCTGACCATCGGAAGAACGTGAGGAGAATTATCCCTAAGGATCGTACAACTGAAGTCACTGGCTCCCAGTCAAGAGCAGGACAGAGATCTAGTCTGTGACCATACGCAAAATTGTACATGATCTGTAGCCTGGACTGTCTTCTGTAGTTTTTGCTGGGTGGATATAGTTTTCATTTGTTTTAGATTGCCGGCCAAACTGTTCATAAAATCCAACCTAAATATATGGCATTTCCTCTTATTCTTTTGGTGCAAAAGACCCAAAAGATGTATTTGCTATTTATAGCTTGATAAATGGAAGATCACATAGGTCTCTATGTCCCTGTAAGATAGATAACTGTTCCTATTTCCATTTCATATGGGAGAAATAGTATCATAGAATGCACTCAGGAAATACTCTCTTTGACTTCACTGTGTCTGGGATTATGTTCCTAGTTCACAAGTCACCTGTCCCTCTGCCTCTTGTTTTACATAGGTCATAACTATTCTTTGGAGAGAGCACTGTATTCCTGTACATACATCTCCTTTCCAAGGACAGGATTTTCGTGCCACCAGATTGCTTGTTAGAGTAACGCTTCATTTTTGACTCCTATCACACGTTTGAGAACTATTCATTCAAACACATAAGCACAGTCAGTGTATAGTTAAATTTCTAGAATTTTTTGTACCTTTTTCCTGTTGCTGACAACACCTTGTTAAAAGAGAAAAAGGCATTGATCTAAATACTATTTTCTGCTGCTCTTTCTTTAATTGTTTTCTCTTCTAGTGGGAAGAGTAATGTTTAGAGAGAAAAAAGAATGATTCTTTTTCTAGTTGACTTTGCAAAGAAGAGAACAAAGGAAAAGATTACAACTACTGCCTCTTTCAGGAAAAAAAGATTGCATTCAGAGCTTTGTAGCAGTAGGGTTTTCCACCAGCTCTGCCACATGGGGACTGATGGTTTTTTAAAGAGAAGTATCGCTATCAATTTGGTGGACTATGCCCATCTTTCTTTTAAATGAATTTTCAGCCTTTATGTTTTACAGAGAAAGACTTGCCGTATATTTTTGATTTCTTTCAGCCTCTACAACTAGACTGTGACCTGTGTGCCATTGTTTCAAACTCAGGACAGATGGCTGGCCAGAAAGTGGGAGCTGAGATAGACAAGTCCTCCTGCATATGGAGGATGAACAATGCGCCCACGAAGGGCTATGAGGAGGATGTTGGGAAGAGGACAACCGTAAGAGTGGTCTCTCACACGAGCGTGCCCCTGTTACTCAAGAATCCTGAGTATTTTTTCAGAGAAACCAACAACACTGCCTATGTGATCTGGGGGCCTTTTCGGAACATGAGGAAAGATGGAAATGGCATTGTGTACAACATGCTGAAGAAAACTGTTGACAGCTACCCAGCTGCCAAAATCTATGTGACAACAGAAAAGCGCATGGGTTACTGTGATGCTGTGTTTAAGAAGGAGACAGGAAAAGACCGGTAAGTCCTACTTCTGAAGAGCAATTATAATGTTTGAAAAAAGATACATGAGAGAAGGCCATGCTGGCTGCCAGCTACTAAATGAGTCCCTAGATATGTTTTTAATGGATTGTTATATGGTTTTGACTGTTATAAGCACTTGATGAGGCAGCAGCTAGGCCCCATTTACCCCACCTACGCTACCTTCTGTTCTTTCCATTTCTGTTGGCTTGAGTCCCAAAAATATTGGATGTCTTCCTGAAACATTTTAAAAGCTGTGTGTTGTTTTCAGCTCAATTTACTATTGATTAAATTGACATTTTATTTGAAGAGGATAATCCTACACAAACAACATTTCTAAATGCACAACCTCAGGATAACTCTGGATATTGTGTTTTCTTCTCTGTTGAGATTCGCTTTAGCTTCAAACACAAACTTCAGGGTACAGAATGTTTATGGTATTTCTTGGTGAAAATGAATTATCAGTGATATTGTAATAGATTTAGGTTTCTACCAGAATTACGTTGGTATATTCTCCTTGCCCGACAATGTGTGTTTATGCTGCTGAAGTGGAGGTTGTAAGAGAGATGGAAGTGTGAGGGTCACTGTTTTGGCTAACACTTTTAGTGCTGAATTTGGATTTGTGGAATTGAGTCCACGAGCTACAGAATTTTGTAGCTGATCTGCAAAAATTCTAATCCTCTGTGTTTTTGCATGAAAGAGAACCTGTCACAGATAGTCAGTGGAGCTAGCTAGAAAGGAGTTTCCAGATCACTATTCTGCCTCAGTGTTATTTCAGTTTGGGTGTCAGTGGTGAAGAGCTGTAGCTTTCTCACCAAACTAAAAATACAGGTATACACAAACAATTTAACTTAGTCCAAACTTTTTATTTAATTTTTTGAAGTTGAAGAGCTTGTTCTCTTAAACTTCCTTCATGATGCTCTCTGTTATTAAATTGTCAAAACTTGCTTTTGCCTTTTTTTAAAGGTATTAAAATGTAGAGAAGAACTTGGCTCTCACAACTTATTCACTGTGTGCACGTACTGCTGCTGGGATTCTGGAACTAGAGGGAGCTCCTATACACCATAAAGGTGTCCAGGTTCTCACAGCTTCTTTGGTTTAACATATGGTCAGCAGAGGTTAATAGAGAAAATACAGAACTATTCTTCAAAAGTGCCCTCTAATAATCCAGGTCATCCAGTTTACATATTAATCAAGCTGAATATGATCATGGGTACTTTTATGGCATTACTAAATATAAATTTGTTTATATTTACAGTACTTCCATTTTAATAAAATCAGTAAGGTCACAGTGACTTTACAACACTTTTACCAAAATCTATACTGTGAGACCAGCCAATTGCAAAGGGTATCTTATTTTTTTCATATCAAAAAATCTCATCATCCAATGTCAAAGCATCCTCATCTCCAGTCTAGTGCATTCCACTTCAACAAATTAACACATCACAAGGTTTTATTATTACCTAATTAACGAAATAGAAATGTTTCCTTCCAAGTCAAAAGCAAATTGAACTTCCATTTTCCCTGTGCTTGCTAACAAAGTTCTCAAGCAGCCTGACCTCAAAGTGGCTCAATTTCTTTCTCCTTAATCCACTGAAACAACTAAAACTTTCACATGGCCATCAGGGGCAAAATGTAAACAGCCTGCCTCATGATCCACTTCACATTGCATTTGCAAGTACCTCCCTTTAACCTCATCAGAAAACTTCAGTCCTCACAGTGGAAATCAGGTAACATTCTTGTTTCTACCGAAACACTTATTTTCTACACCTGCTTTTCTACATAAAATACTAAGTTGTGCGGCTCATCAGCTGGAAACAAGGGAAACAATCAGCATGTCATCAGCCAACACCTTCTGTATCACTAGAAAATATCCTGCAGTTCCCTACTAATCAGAGGACCTCAGCTTGGAAACTGTTTCATTTTCTGTAATATCTTTCACAGACCATTCTGCTGTTTCTAAGGGGTTCGTGGGGCTGTTAGAGGTATATGGTGTTTGTGGAAGCAGGAAAGGGACAGCACAGGAGTTGTGTGGGTAATGAAAGTAGTTTCATGCATTATGCCAGACTATTATGATGCTGAGACAGACTCAGGTTCCTCAGCCAAATATTCCTTCAGTTCCTAGGAGAAACATCAACTCTTGCTTGCAATATTAGTTTGAACAGAGGTCTGTTTCAACATGTCCCCAGCAAAAAATTCTGGAAGGAAACCAAGTTCAACTCATGTTTTAAAATGCACCGAGTGAGTTGTAACCGCATCTATTTTTAGTCTGATCCTAAAATACAGTCCTTATGTACAGTGCATGCTACCAATGCCTACTAAGATTACAACAGATTTCTGGTCTGTCAAGCCTTTAATGAGCTTTCTATTTCTACTCTTTGATGTACCCTCTCTTTAAGCAATTAGTGGGACTTTTAAGTAGTTTCATCCTCATGGTGCTCAAATGCTAGAGGATGTTACAGGAGGTGGCTAACAGCTGTGTGCTGTGGTCACTGCTGTGCTGCAGATGAGCTCTGGTCCTGCACTATGGGAGCGGGACCCTCATCACTGACTTCTGTGAGTGCAGGCTCCAAACCCACAGCTTTTCTTTGGATAAAGGTTTTATCATTGGGTCATGGAAGAAACAAGATTTGCACCTAAAGAGCTTCCAACAAACATGTTTTATTAATTTAGAATAAAGCATTTTTTAATTCTCCTGCAGTACAAAATATCCTCTGATATGGACTATGCGTGCTGGAGAGTTAACCTTGCGTGCAATGTTACGAATCTGGGGGACATATGTTCTTTCTGAGAGTCTTCATTAGTGAAGCATTTGAGTTCAAGGCAGTGAATGCTCATCTGTTTTGAATAATTATTGTACATAAATAATATTCATTACCAGACATTCGCAATTTTTCATTAATGCATTTTACTTGGTACTTCCCTAGAGGGAGCGTAAAGCTGGCAGCTTCTTCCAATACTTTACTAATGTTTTAGTATATTATATGTATTGAGTCAGGTGAAAGGATTTAAGGAAACAGTAGGTAATTATTAAATGCAGGTTACCTGAATCCAGGTAAGCAGTTCTAAAGACATTTATAACTTTCCCATGCATTAGAAATACAATGTAAGATCATATAACAACATTTAATTGATAATAACAGAGAAAACTATAGTCTTCATTAAAGCAGCAGAGATAATTCTGGTCTGATAGAGTGCACTGAGCAGCCCTAAATAGCTTTTAATTAGCTGGCACCAAAGCTGCACCACCCTTAGGGAGGGTAAAATTAATGAAAACTAGCAGCAAATAGATCAGTGCTACTGGATGTTATTGCCTTGGGTGAAGGTGATGAGGAAGAAGGGAGTGTCTTTTAAGGATCATTTAGAAAACAGTCTGCATTAAAAGTCACTTTCAGAAAGCAATGATAAAATAAATCTGTGCTAATATCAGTGAGCCAATCTAATGTCATCCAGATTGCAGACTCTGTTGTTGTTTATCCTGCAAACATCTCGGGCTAACAACTCAGCACAGCCCATCTCCGTAGGTGGTGCCAACTCCTCGTGGCCTCTTGGGGGCCTGTGGTGTGGTCAGACCACTTCAAACCATCCCGTCGCACCGGCAGGACGTGGAGCCCCGGAAAACAGCCAGTAGTGCGTGTGCTAAGCACAGGTCTAAGCACAACTTAACGTGTTCATAGTCACACTTCGTAGGAATAACTACCTGAAAAGAGTGTGGTGAGCTTTGCTGAGGAGATACATTCTGTTCTCCTAAAATTCTCACTGAGAGACACAAGGTGACRTTCAGAAACCTGGCCAGTCCCACAGACGATTGACTTGCCACACGCACTATCTCTAATGACCGCTCCTAGTCAAACAATTCAGTTTGATTCAGCACCGTTGTATTCAGATGATTAGCTATATGAGTATGAAGCTGTACAGGAGGTGGATTCAGTGAGTCATGTTTGCAGTCAGACAGCTGTTACTGGTTTGAAGGATTTTTGTTAGTATCTAGGAAAATCCTGTAGTAAGAAGATTGCTTTTGTGCTTCTCTTCCAGTTCTCAGTTTCCTCTGTTCATGCCCAGATGGTGCTGTGCGTTAGGTTGCAAGAGAGCTGTCTTATCATTTGAAGCAGAGATGGATCATGCTGATCACTGAGTCAAGATTCAAAATTTGGGTGGGTGCTCAACCTGCTATTTTGCTCAGTTCTGCTCACTAATTATTTATTACTTTGGCAATATTTGAGATTTATATTATATCTCTGTCATTTAGAGCTATCAAATTATACTCATCTAAAGTTCAGACTGGCACTGTTAGACGGCTGCAGTCATCACAGCTTCACCTCAACTAATATGTGGTTGTTGATGTGTCTGACTAATCTGCGCAAAGCTGTAGTCTAGTAAAGATGTCATTGAAACGAAGAAATGAAATTACATTCGCTGAGACTCAGGTAGCTGCAACTTCTATTGTTTGGTGGTATTCTTCGTGAATTGAGGTATTAAAGCTGTCAGTGGCCAGCTCATCGGAGTTTTATGCTGTATTTCTGGATGTTGGCTTGAATGAAATATTATAGTTATGCTACTTCCACTTTTGCACTTGTTTACATAGACCTGTTTCTCTATCAGGGCCATTCAGAGAAAATATCAAATCTTAGCCAGAGTTGCACAACATTTGCAAAAGCATTTTTTTCAGTGGGAAATTGTAAATGTTGATGCTGAAAGCTGGCCTCAGAGAGTTAAATTTTGGGAGTTGGGAAGGACTTTTGATTGGTGCTTTGTATTAACATTCTTTTCCTGAAAAATTCTGTAAGATGAGTAAGTGTTCATTTCATTTCAAGAAAATGAATAGAGTAAGGGAATATTAGCATCTTTAAATTATGATTCAGACTGACATAGAAATGCTTGTTTAAGCATTTTTAAGGACAAAAATGAATTGTAGTTTACTCATTGCTACAGTTTGTATTATGATGATATAGTTATGATGAATAGTTTATTGCACCAATAAAGTCAGCAAAAAGTTCTCCATTACCTGTGAAAATCAGAGCAAACCCCAAATTGTGTGTTTGATATAGTGAACATTTTTCATGTGCTCAACTGTAGACTTTTCTTGAACCATTCCTTGGCACTTTCATTCTTTTTATAATGTAATTCCTTCAAAAAAAGGTTAATGGGTTTGTCCATCTTAATTCATAGAGGACTTAAATACCTTCATTGTCAGTTAAGACTCCTTTATTACCTGAAAAAGCAAGGGTCTAAAGCATGAAACCTTAATGAAATAAATAGATTTTTCATTAAAAAACACTTAAAACCTCAACCTCTATTGCTATTCATGGTCAATCACAAGACTAGTAACAACTGCTCTGGGGTTTACACTCTCTGCCCTCACTCTTCCATTTCCTGATAAAACACCAGTTGTTCATGAGTGTCTTAGATTTATTCCCTGCAGCCCATTAGTAACTGCATTTATTTTACTTTATGAAGATTTTCCTAATTAAGATGAACATTTTTATCTATTAGGCAGATGGAACTCAATAGAAGAAGCCTGTTTTTTATTACCATGCCAGTAAATGCTGTACAAAGCACTGGCACTTTTGTTAAGAAACAGAGCTCCCACTACATTACACTAATTATGCAGTAAAAAGAAACTTTATTAAAAAAAGATCAATATTAGCTAATATTTTGTGGTAATGCTGTGGCTGGATATAGATTTGTGTGGGCTCAGAAACTGATTGATTCTTTGGTGATTGCTAACTTTAGCCATGGAGTCATTTATTTTTACCTAATGATGTAAGTCAAGAATTACATAATCAGGATCTACTTTATCTTTGTCTTTGCATTTTTGCATTTTCTTTGAATGAATCCAACAACTATTGCTTTTAATTTATCACATCTTCTTTAAGCGCCACTGAATCCATTTTCTCGTCCTGACAAACCAGATGTTACAACTTTATACAGTGTTTGGTAATGTTGGAATTACACACACAGCTTTCCTTTCCTGTCCGTTAAAAGTGAAATCTGAAACTTTTATGGTGATGATAGCATTGCTGATATCTCTCATGAGCAATGCTGAGATTACTCAGGTAGATGAGATTTGCCAGCACTTTTCTCGCATCCCATGAACATTTACCTTCTGAAGGATTAGGCAAGACAGTGATAAATATGGGAGAAATCCTGGTAGCACAGTGCATCCCAGTGCTTCCAGCTTTGCTGTCATTAGTGGAGGTATTTTATGGTAGTAACGGTGTAAGATTTGGAGGAAGAAGTTAGTAGAGGCATAGTTTTTGAATGTAGCCTTTGGTATTCGTAGAAACTTCACTGGATCATCTTTCGTAGATCAGCTTTTTTGCTTTTTCAGATCACAGTGTCTAAAACAAACCATGATTTTTTTAAAGGAGCTTAAATTTGAAAGGGACAGAACTAATTTCAAAAAATCAAGAAATTCATTTTTAACTTGCCTTTGCTGCCAGTTGAAACAGTTGCCTTTAAAAACAGAGCGATTACCATTAAAATCTATATTTATCACCAGTTGTCATGCTTTTCCATGATATATTAAATAGATTAGGAAATAAATGCAGTATCACTATTATTTTAGTATGATAACTGTTGGTTACTGATAACTGTGGGTTTTCTAACAACAGCTACCTAAAATGCTGCTGTATTTACCATGTTTAGCAAAAGACGTCTCACTGCAATCAAACCACATGAGATGTGCAGGGGGATTTTGTGTTATACAGTCGCTATTCAAGTGAGGATATCAACTTTCACAGCTAGGGAATAAAATACTACAGTAATGTGTTGTTCCAGATAGAGAAGGGTTTCTGTACATCTGTCCAGCCACTAGCCAATAAAGCTTACAAGAGCTGACTTCCATTTAAAAAAAAAAAAAAGGTGGATGAGACCTAAAAGTAACCCCAGAACTAATTTCAAATATGTCACTGAATGAGATCTAGAAAAGATTGTCTTCTCAAAGCTTTGAACAAGTAGGCAACATTGTAGAAGAAAAACTGTTCAAATTTGGAAACAGTTTAGCCAGAACTGCTATTGGAGTGTTTTATCTTAAAACTGTAGAAAGATTAGTAAACAAATACTGCATTGAAAATTTAATAGGTAAGAAATCAAGCCTTTGTGAGACCTCATATGCATAAGTCACCTACCTTTGGGAAAACTGTGAAATTTTGTCTCATTAAATTCATTTAGAACTCAATGTTAATTAGGCTCTCGCTTATGCTTTTACCCATATATAAACAAAGCAGATGTTCTGCACTGTTTTGTTTATATATGGGTGGCGATGAATCCCATATAAAGAAGGTACAGAACAGTGGAGCTGTACAGCTATATCTATGTGTGCACATGGGTTTGTAGTGCACGTCTTTGAAGGTAACTCAGGATTCGCAACGATGCTTCTCCGAGAATTTGATGTTGTATCAGGATATGCTACAGCCTACGTTTAAAAAAACATCACTGACTACATCCCATACAGTTCCTGTAATACTCAAATTCTCTGAGCTTTTAATGGTGGGCAGCTATGCATTTAAAGAATAACATGCACGAGAATAGCATGTGCAATTTTACTCAGGCATTCACATCTTCAGCAGGTTTTGGAAGCTATAACAGTTTGGAAAAATATGATGACTTCTGTAGGGACTTACTAGGAGTCTTGAGGAGTGTCCTCAAACAATTTGATGTCTTGGACTTTGACCAGCAGGTGACTTGGTATGGGTGTGAAAGGGAACACTTTTTGACTCAGGTTTGCAAAGATTCAGCCATTCCATTTTCAACATTTTGTAAGCAATTCTAGTTTATAGTAGCATTCAGTATAAGTGGTACTCCGTGCCAGGGACACCACACATTTCTCAGTACCTGAGCAACCCTACGCAGTGCATTAGTATTCAGGAAAAATGCAACTCCAATAGAAGAAAAGGTTTCTAAATGCCCATATTTGTTCTTTGCACATTTGCCTATCCTGATCTTTGGAGACTTCTTTTTCTTTATTTTAATTTTAAAGAGTCAGTCATCCCAGCAAGCATATGCTCTGTGCTGCAGTCGTACTGGTTACAGAAAGGAGACATGAGCTGCCTGTCTAATAACATTCTCTACATGACTCATTAGAACTTGCAAAACACAGTACTTGGTGCAAAACTTCAAAATTTGCTGTAGATGATGTCACTACTGCAGAAAAGAATAGGAAGAGTAGCAGATGAAATCCTAAGAAACAAACAGCATGCTTTTATCTTAACAATAAAAAAAGGATAAATGTCAGAAATGTGCTCTGTGTTCAGTTGCCTCCCCATGTGTTGTTTCAGAGTTTTCCTTGAAGTACGTTCATTAGAGATGCTGGCGCTCCTGTCTCCAAGAGCATCCCAAACATTTTCCGTGAGAGCATTTCCAAAAATATTGCAGTTATCGCTTAAGCCTCAGAATGCCTCTGTGAGGCAAGGAATATTTATCCCCTTTTTACAACTTGACTTCCCTGAGAAAAGGATGCTGGGGAAAAGCAGCAGCTATTGCTGCGCAGAAATTCATGCTTATAGGGCTTTTTGAATTTTGTGTGCTTACCATGAAGGCATTTCAGTCTCCTACAGTGCTAATTTGGGGTTGGAATGGTCTGGAACAACACACTGGAACCAATTTCAGCTGCTCTATAACCTGTTTTCAGCCAAACACATTAATGTTCTGGCACTTCCTACCACATGAAATTAGTAGTGGTCTCTTGACATTTTGCAGTCAATCAAAATATTAGGGAAAGGAAATCATCTGAAGAGTATCTGTAAAGCAGAATTTCTCTAAAAAATTATTTTTTTTCAATTTGTTCACTTCAAATACTGTATATTTTCTTATCCTGTGTCTATCTATCTCAGCTTTGTCTCAACGTCTTCCTCCAGTGCATTAAGAAATGTGACTAACGTTTATCATGTGTGCCTTTGCTGGAGCTCAGAGATTTTCTTCTCTCTGTGTGCACTACTCTGATTTTATGTTAGTGATGACACTGTTGAAATATGCTTTGTATTTGGAGTAGAAGGAAGCAGTGGTCCTTAACTCCTCTGGGCTTATTTCATGATCTTACATTGCCTTTACCTCCTCTTCCAAGAAAGCATGGTGTTCAGCAGAGTTGCATTTCGGCTCCGCTGTACAGATCCTGCAAGGGTTTCTCAGCTGCAGTTGCGTCTCAGATCCTTCTCACTCCTGGAGGTATTTTGGGCCTCACTCATCAAGTGCCTTGCAGCATTTTAACATTACGTAGGTGATCCTCCAGCTTTATATACTACTTAGACCTGTCTAAGCACCAGTGGCTTCCTGCCAAGCTATGCTGCTTTGCTTAGTTAAGAGAAAAGTGATGAATGGATGAATAACTAAGGCCAGTTCACTGTTTACCAGGGTGGAAGAAAGAATTTCAGGTAACTGGATGTGGTAGAGGATGTTACTTGGGGATATTATATCCAGGGAAGGCTTATTCCAGTTTCACTTCTGAGCTTTCAGTTCTGGACCTCTTAAAGTTTTCCTCTGTTTTTGAAATAGTAACAATAGGCTTCATATGTATTTGACCAATTTCAGAGTAGGATTAGCAAGAGCAACTCCAAATGTTTCCTTTGAAACTTTTCCTTCTGTCTGTGTAGCAGGACAGAGGTTGGCATATTATATAAACATTTTCTTCATTATTACATTTTTCCCCGAGGCTATCATATTGATTTCAAAACCATGGTCATCATTATACTAAAATGGTGGCATTAATAGTTTGGTCTCTGTGGGTGGATTATAATAGAAAGTTTGAAAATAATTGCCCACTAATGTGAAAGGTGGAAATATGTACAGTATTATATTGCTCATAATGTAACCATTAAAATAACAATTATGTGATAATGAAAAGAGTCATTATACTCTAGTTTATCTTTACATAATGTTAATAGCTAATGAAAACAGAGAAGATGATATCTACTTACATTTAACAATACTACTGCGTTTCCTGTAATGAGAGAATATTTTGCACAAAACTGTGAATTTGTATAAAGTTTGTGTCCATTCTTTATGTGCTTGGAAATGTGACCAATTTAAAACCAACTGTTACAAATTCTTTTGTATCAAATGGTACATATAGTCTTCCCAAAGGTTAAATTTTTAAGCATCTTTCCATTAGTCTGAAATTAAGTTACCATAAGTAGTAAAATCTTGCAACATGATTGCATTGAACAAAAATACAAAATAAATTTAGGTCAGTATATTACCACTGATGTGTTAGAAAAATGAAGGTAGCATGACTTTGAATCAGTCAGCAGAATGCAAATCTTGTCTCTTTAGGTGACTGAAAAACGTTAAATAGATGCATTCTCATCTGTGGCAATTTTGTTTTGGTGTTGGCTCAGCCACATAATCAAGTTCCTTTTCTATTGTAGACAGGGGCAGAACATTCAAGAACAAGTGTGAAAACAAGTTTTCCACTTTTTTTTCAACTGTTCTATTTTTAGCAGTTGTATGTTTTGTAATGGATATAGAAGCCTGTCATTTTGTATTTTGGGATACGGAGCTTAAAGGTAAAAGTGCTTAGTTCAGAAATGCATAGATAGAGTTCTCAAATACTCTGAATGGCAAGAACATTGATTATAGTTAAGACATTTTGGTGTTTGTCCATCCAGATCAGATTACATTGATTTTTAAAGATGCAGTAAGATTGCCCCCCATTTTTCACCACTTTCTATATTTTCCAAACATAATGACATGGTTGAATGTTACCTTTAAATGCCAGACTCGTGGAGGTGGGAATTATATCATGTAATCCATATCACTCCAAAGTACAATTGAGAGATACGAGTAAAGCAGTTATGAACTAGGTATTAAAAATGGAATTGAATTGATTTTTCTAGGTATTATACCAAGTGACATCAACAGAAAATGCCTTTGGTTTAGCAGTGTGACATTTAATTGCTTATGTTAATAGCCTACATTTGAGAGACAAATGGTTTGATTTCTTTATTTACTGAATGAGCGAATGAATTAATGCTTGGTCTTCTGTCGTTCTTTCCACCACTGCCCAAATACCCTCATTCCCTGTATACCCAGGGAATGCTTTAGACCTGACTAGGAAATAAAGATGGAGATAGAAGCGGGGTGAGCAGAGACACAGAAACACCTAGGAGCCTCTCTGCTACCGGAGGCGCATGGCAGCCTGGCCTCCCTGCCACAGAGATGGAGAAGCCTTTCCAGTCAAAGGGAAGGCATTAGGGACTTCCTTCCCTTTACCACGTTCTCTGCTTCTCCTGACCACAGACAAAGGGAAGGTTAAGGCATCTCAGGCTGACTGGAGCAGGAGTGCAGCTGCAGAGAGTGAAGCCAGAGGTGGTGGAATCCACCTACAGGATCATCTCCCAGGAGGTGATGGTTCAGTCTTACATCTGTGCAAGGGTAGGGTTTAATTTTCCGTTCCAGCGAACCAAAAGGCAGGTTGAATTTGTGAGCCAATTGTGCAGGGTTGCATGGTGCTGTTCAGCGCCTGGTTACCATCTGCGAGTCTTTGGTGTCTGGGTGTCAGGAGAGCTTGGTACATACTGAGGTACATGCCCCTCCGTGAGGCCTGGTTTCAAGCAGTTCCTGAAGGTTTTCCTCTCCTGTGTCTCCTCTTTTCTACCATCTCAGACTCTTCCATTTGCATTAGCCAACTCAAATCACAGGCTGTGAAGCTGTCGATGTATTTTGGTCACAAACTCTTCCTTGTTCATGTTTCTCTTTAATGGGATACTTGCTCCCATTGGCATGTTTCTTGCTTTCCTTCAATTTTTTTTTCCTTCTCTAACATTACTTTACTAATACTTTCCATGTTTTTTCTCTTTGATTTGCTGCCTCATTGTTTGTAACTCTGTCATATATATGTACGTATGTATGTATGTATGGCTTTCTTCTCTCAGCCTTTTGTCCTTTTGTTGTGAAACATATTGCCTCAAACACACCTGCCATTTTCAGCACAACCTCTTTTCAGATGGTTCACTGACCTGCAAGGTAGCTGAGGAGGAACAGCTCTCCCTTATGCTACCTTTCTTGTTCCCGTTCCCTTTCCCGTTCCCATTGCTTTTCCCTTTCCCTAGCTCTTTCACTTGAATACTGGAACAGAACTCCTGAAAGACTGATCTCGAATTGCAGATCCCAACTCAGTATGTCCTTTACTTAAAACATAAAAATTCACAGTGGGATGTAGAAGCTGTGCTTGATTATTTGTTGATGGTTGTTGGTTACACGAACTAAAACAGCAGGGAGCTCAGATTTTGATCAGAAACCAACTGATTTCCTGTACGGTTTTTATTTAAAAATGTGAACATAATATAAACCCATTATGATCATGCTGTTACTTGCTAAGCTCTGGCATGACCTACTGTATGAACAACATGTGTTCCCTGTTACATTTGTATGTAGCTCTGTATATGTGAGCATTGATACAGGCTTGGAGCTGTTACATGGCAATTTTTGTATATCTGCATATGTGTGTGTGTGTGTGTGTGTGTGCTAGATGCACAAACATATGGATTTGAAGTGACATGCAGTGGGTAGATACTGTTTCCTGAGTTTCTAGGCTGGAGAAACACCAAAGGAAAGATTAAAAATTACCCGGGAAGTTTAATACATGCAGTTGCAAGCATTTGTTTGACCCAGTGGATATTTAGGCCCTGCCGCCTATTAATTACAGCCCTGCAAAACATGCTAGGTGCATCCCCCAATCCACTGCACCACGTGAGGTGAGCTATCACAAATGCTTCAGGTCCTCGCTCAGGTGTACCAGACACCCCCTCAGTGCAATGACTTCAATATGAAAAGCAAAGTGAGCTGGTGTGCTATTGCCTGACTGTAGCTATGACAGCCTTTCTGCGAGCTCCCAACTCCAGAGGTATTCATCCAGAAGCTTGCTCCATATGTTCCCTAGTATTAGCAACGAGCAAGTTTGGTTTAGTTTGGTTTGGCTTTTTGTAAATACCTTTCAATTATGACAGTACAAGATAGCCTGACTGGCAGTGACTTTTAGGTCTTTATGTGCTATAGATACAATTCATTTGGCTTTAGTTTTGCAACATCACCAACTGCTAAGGGAATTGATGTTTAATTCATTTCTAAATAAGTAAAACTAAAGTATAAATAAATAATGCCTGGTTTATTAGTCCAGGTGTCTTCAGCATTGCTGAAAGTGGTTTGATGACAGCCACCAGCACTAGCAATGGAAAAAAACTGATTTCTCTGTGATTATTATCATTATAATAAACCATAATTGAAAGATTACAAAATTGATTCTTTTAAAAATTAATGTAGCACGAGTGAGCAGGCTCTATGGCATTCAGATTTTTTCAGTGTTACTTGGAAGGAAAATGGCTTGTTTTATTTCCTGGCAGAAAGCTGCTGGTTTTCTAACAATCACATTAGAGAAAACAGTCCCAGAAGGTTACGGGAGACAACAGACCTATGTCATTATGCTTTACCCTTTCCTGATGGGTTCGGAGAGGAGCCAGGAACAAAAGAAAGTTGCATTCGTTATTGAGAGAGCCTTGGGAAAATCTGTTTGGCCAAGCAATTTTGCATGAAACTAGTGAGAAAATATTTGACTGCAAAGAACATAAACTCCTTCCATCAATATGCAATTTTCTGGATCCATTTGTCCAAATGATTATTAAGAACAGTTGCTAAATTTGTGGTGCTTTACAACTTCAAAAGGGCTGCAAAAGCATTAACTAGTTAAATGGATAGAATTAAAAAAAAAAACAAGAAAAAAAAAAAAGTCAGTTGTAAGACAGTTTAAAGTGCAAAGTATTGAAAACAGCAGGAAACCTGAAGACCTGGAATAGCAATCATACAGTGCCATCCGCCCCAATCAGGAAAGTGGAAACCACAAATTTATCTCTGATGATTTCCTGTAAATATGCCCTTTGAGGACAGATTGCCCTGCCCACTCTTGTGGAAAAAGCTCGGAGCTACATCTCCTCTCACCGCAACATATGGATCTCAGCAAGCCCTGCTCCTCCATTTCCGAAGTCATTCCTCAGGTGGGAAGCAGTTTGAGCAAAAATATAGTGAAATATTGTTACAAAAATGCTGGTTAGCATCCTTGAAACCTGGTCAGTTTGACTGAAAAACAACTTTCTGGGTTTTTTGTTTCCTGTATGTTTTCTGGACCTGAAAAAGATCATAGACATTTTCTTCGGAAAGTTCTGCCCAATTTTCCAGGCCGTATTTGCCTAGTGGAAATGGTTTCATTGATGCTTTCACTCCCTTCAGAATATTGTGCCTCACTTTTTCCTAGCATGGTGCAGTGTCAGTAGCTTTGCTCCCCCAAGCATGTAGCAGTGCGTGCTAAAGGCTGGTGTGGAGACGGGACATTTTGACCTCCCCCGTGGGAGCTGGGTGCCCCCGCAGCCTAGCCCAGAGCGCAAGCACAAGGGGAGAAGTCCCACGTTCTTCAGACAGAAGCACCAAAGAGGCTCTGGAAATCGGGGGTTGTTGTGGCTTGTTCTTTTCCCAGAGACATTTTGAAGACAGCCTGTGCTATACCCTTCTGAAGCTGATGTTTATGCGCCATTTCACATTGTCCGGATAGTTTGCAGTCTCCAAAGAAGTTTTCTGTGCTCAAATTTACAGTAGACATATAATCTACCATGCTGCTTCTGTGTGCTCTTACTTGGTCACAACTTCCTACTGGTCTTACACAATGTTTTATTAAGTAGAGGCACAGTTTCCAAGCCCATTTACGAGATCGAAATCAGTATTCTTCCTCCAGTTAGATTTCATTAATAATACTTAGCATTTCATAGTGCATATCATCCACAGACCTTAAAGCACTACAGGAAACCAAATCAGCTTTAATTTTCCCATTTTCATGATGGTAAAACTCATGCACAGACTCATTTATCAAGTTGTGCACAGGTATCATCCTGCAAGTCTATGGCAGAGCTGTGAGTGCATCCTTCAGTCAGGGGTCCCAATATAGGCTCCCAGCTTTGGCTCCTGATGTGCTAGTCTGTCATTTATTAAGTGCAAGGGTGTATTCTTGCCCACCTAAGCTCACACTTAACTGGGAGGGAGACATAGGTGAGCAAGTGATGATTGCATCCATATCAAATACATTTTTAAAAATGGAAGAAAGTGGAACTTCCTAAGTGGAATTCACTACAAATTGCATGTTTCCTAAGATATTGTATGACTCGACACAACTCTTGCCTCTTGGCCTCAGTGCAAAGATAAGCCTGTATTGCTCAGCTGAGACTTGTTTAAGGATCATGCTTTGCAGGAGAGAGGTGATCATTAGATTTGGGCAGGAATCTTACCAAGACGCATTGGAGCGCTCTACATCTGAGCAGTTGCATTCCTGCCACTTTCCAGCAGTCAGCACTGCCCATCAAAGAAAATTGTTAAATAGCTCTGCTTCATCATTCTTCATTTGCATTAGAAATGGCTGTATGCAATAACAGGATTATAGCCAAAAAGTGGCAGCACTTTATCATTCATTTATTTGATTTAATATATAGAGGTACCTATTTGAAATGGCATTTACTTTTCTTGAGCTCATCATAAAAAACATTCTGAATGGAAGTGTTTAAGGTAATGATGACTCCGATTAATTCCCTTAGAATAGCATGATTGGATTCAGATACAGTATTTCTCTTTTCATTAGGCATTTGAGCTGCTAGGAGTGATCTTATGCCATGAGATGAATGAAATTAGCTGAAGAAAACCTGATGAAAATGGCCCACAATATGCTGCTATTCTTCTTGCTCAGCCTAGCAACCTGGGAAAGCACAGATGCATTTGCAGTGGCATCCAGATGGCATTAATAGAACTGGATGGTGGAAAAGCCGTGCTGCTGCATGCTGCAAGTTGCCCTGGACCTGGACTATGTACTGAACAGCACTGCAGCCCCCCTGAGCCAGCCCTTATCTTCTCCTCCCCACTGCCACCAAATCCCAGTAAAGCCAAGCCTGGTCTGAAGAGCGTATCTTTAATCTGGTTTTCAACATAGGCCTCCCCGACTGCAGTCAGGACAGACTTCGTGCTGAACTTCTATTAGCGGAAAGAATTACTTCATTGGGATGCTGTATCAGGAGCTGGTTCCTCTCTTCAAAGTAATGAAGATGTTTCAATTGGTCCTAGGAAATTTGAGAGCTGACAGCTAAGTTTCATCAGTATTTTATTTTTGGTTACATTAGTGGGAATAGCACAAATACAGGGGGAAACATTTTCCAAAGCATCTCTTTGACCAAATAGCCAATATTACAACAGAAAATGAAATATGGTCATTTAGGCACCTTGAATTTTTTTTCTATGGAAATATCTGGAATTGCTATGGAATATCTAGAAAGTGGAATTTGGAATGCTATTTTGGGATGTTTTTCTTCATTGAAAAAGCAGAGATTTTCCATTTGTCTAAATCTCTTGTGCTGTTTTTTCTAAACATGATTATGAAGTTTGGTATGATTGCTGGTGTTGCAGGTAACTTAGTATTATAAAATACTGTTAGGTAAATGAAAGATGGATATGCTGGCAACATACTGATGATTCAGTTTTTGCAGTGTATCATCTTGTCCATTTAGAAAAGTAACGTACTCCAGTATCATAGCAAAAAGAGGCATTTAAATATCTAGATACTGTACTTTATATATAAAAGCATTGCTTCTAATGGCTCAGTCTCTCTGCCCGTTCATTCCTTTTCAACCTGTCACAACATGTACTTTGAGAGGCCTGATAATTTTGTGATAGGGACATTCCCTGCCTTTTGAAACTACTGACCAACAATTCATCTTGCATGGAGCTGGCCATCTAGTAGTCGTTACTTTCTGTTTCTGTATACTGGGATTAGATTCCTGATCTGCTTTGACAAGTCATATCCTTCTTACTCTCTGAAAATCTTAGCTTATTTTTAAATAGCTTGAATAATTCCAGCGCCCATAAGAGTGATGGACCAATGTCATACAGCAGACCCTGGTAGACCCTTTACAGTTCTGTGAGTTTGCATCAGTCCCAGTTCACTATAACTCTGCTTTTCCGGGCTTTGACTTCCCTCTCTTGCACAAAGATTGCAGGTCTAACTCGGGTGCACTGGTCTTTCGTGAGGTGCATGAACCACCATCAGGGACCAGTGAAACTGCTAGGTTACACCAGTTTATGTAATCTACATTTGACCTTAAGTCTATTGGGTAAAAGACTGGAAACAGTAGTAGAGTTTAGTAATGTTTTTAAATATTTTAAAGAAATCTGCAGCAGCAAGGTATACAATTCACTCAATGCTTTAAAAGTGAGACTCCAAAGCGGAACTCAGTCTCTGATGTGCAAAAGCAGGAATTGAAGAGTGCATTGGAAGACAATGAGATACAGAGCATCTCATGTGAAAAACATCTGAGAAAATACTGTTAAAGGCAAAAGTTACAAAGTGCAGATTTTTCTGCTGAGGACCAAGCCTATTGGTTTCAAATTAAAGGTTCACATAAAAGTTTTATCTGAAGAGAGAGTCTAATATGCAGTAATTGATTCTTCTAATTCCTAGGGGAGCTATCTCTACTTAAAGTACAATTGAACTCCAAATTACCTTACAATGTTACAGTTTAAAAAGTCATACCAGACTAGCACTGAGTGGGTTGCAGATGTGCATAGAAGGTTTAGGGCCTTCTCTCTTCTACGTTTCCTGCCCTTTGGATGCAAAGTCTGATCAGCAGTCTTTGCTATCTCATGCTTAAATGCTCTCATTTCTTCCAGTTCTGTGCATGGCATGGGTTGGTTTCATTCATGATTGGTTTTTTTGTTTGCCTTCTGGTCTGATTCTTAAAAGATCAACTGTGATTACCCATGTAATAACATGGGTAATAGAATTGCCTGTTTTTCATCATAGTTTAAATACATTTTGGAAGAAAAGTAGAATTCTGCTGGACCATTAGCTTATCTATCAGAGGTAAATGTATTTATAAGCCTTTGCGTGAAAGATGATATAAAGATAAGTTCCATCTCTTCATGTGATCCTCCGCGTTATGGATTATAAAAGTACTGGCCTCACAGAATCAGCATTATTAGTGGCCATAACATTAGTCAACAGCTCTACATAAGACTCTGGCTATAACTAACAAACTGTTGGTATATATAACCACTGTCTTGATAGCTTCACATACCAGTTCAATAAAATATCTTTCACTCAGGGGAAACATTTGGGAAGGAATATCTCAGTGACATTCATGCCATTCCCATTGCCATCACTACACGCTCAGAGCAATATATGTTTTAAAAATTGATTGAGTGTGTATTTACAAGATAGATCATGAGACATGTTTTTTTAATAGTGAGAAACTCCCAGTGATGCATCCTGTGATCTGTAGCATTGATCTGGATTCTTTGATTTTAGTGTTACAGAATACAGCCATAAAATTTTTAGACCCTTAATGTCATAGGGTGCAGCCTCTTGACACAGAATACTAATGTAAAATGAGTTAGCTACTGCAGGCAAGAGCTCCAAACCCAGTGAAAACAAAAGGCTTAAATTAAACGTAGTTAAGTGAGTGAGTTTTTATTCTTATCATTTTAAATATAAAATATAAAGAAGTTCATTGAAATGACATGAGGCTGAGATGTAAAATCCCTAATGCAGGTAGACTTTCAATTGGCAGTTTTGGCAGTGTGGAGGTTTGGCATTTGGTTTAAGGAAGTCTCTCACCTCCCTTCAGGCAGTTTTCAGTAAGCATCTTCAAGAAGTATTTTATTCTAAAAGAGTTGTCTAAGATAAATGAAGCAAATTGTCTGCCCTCCCTCTGGAGACTAAAGAGAGTCTAGATGCCTCTCCTAGATGCTTAACTTTTCGTTAGCAAAGGCAGGTGAGGTAAATTCTGGTTAGAAGCTCTGCTGTCTTCTGGCTATGCATTATATCTCATATATCATATCTCATATATCTCATATATCTCATAGGTGTGTGCAGTCATTTAGCATCCTGTTGTACATGATTCAAGCTTTTGGTAAAGGCACAACAGAGGTGGAATCTTTCTCTTTCTTAGTATGGCAGAAAGTTCACGGGCTATATTGTATTCTTTTTTTGTCTGGTCGCCATTCTAGTTCTCAAGTTTCTGGCAACAAAAAGCTGGGTCTGAAAATGAATTCCGCCCTGGGACACAGGAGAAAAATGACACCAGTGGAAAAGTGAGAGAGGTACAAAACAAGTCAGTTTGTACAAGTTTGGCCAGATAGCTGGAGTATCTGTTCAAAGTGTAGGAGTGATCGTTGTAAATTTTTTTCCATGTGAATAATATCAGGAAGCTTTTAATTGTTATACAGAAGTCCCACAAACTTCCTAGGTGTATTAGAGTTCACTTTGATGTACAAATGTCTTGATAAAGCTCGCTGCAGTGAAATTACTGTACAAAGTTGTCTGGGATCTGTCCAGTGCAGAAATCAAGTTCACAGATGGCTGATACTGCTTTGTGCTAGTTCTGCGGTGGCTGAACTCAACTGGGACATTCAACCTAGCTCAGTATTGTGGATTTAAGCATGTGAGTATGGTTGACAGTTTTAGTGGACTGCCTTTTCTGCTGAAACGTATTCCTCCTGTTAGTACGATGATGTCTGGTTTTCTCAGCTTTTAGAGTATTGGACACAGACTACATTTTTTGCCTTTTTTTAAAAAGAATGTCAAAAAATCTGTTTTAATTGGTGTTTGTTTTGGGGAATGTCTTTTCTTTCTAACAAGTATACGTAATATTGACTAAAGTGTCTGCACTGAGAGGTGCATGGTCTCTTTGCAGCCTTTCTCACACCAGTGCATCGATAGTTCTGCAACACGAGGCTGCAGACAGCTCTGGGCTTTYGCCGTAGCACCGTCGGTCCTGCCCTGGGAATCCCACCCTGCCAGACCCAGAGAGCTGCAGCTGAGCTAGACTCGTCTGTAGACTGTGCTGGGAATCTACCTAACACTGCAAATCATTATGGGTTCCCTCTTGGGATGTGGGAATGACGGCAGAGCAGTGAACCCGCTGGAGGGAGTGAGATGGAAAAGAAACTGGCTTCACAGTGGAGTCAAATACCTTAAGTTGATGCTTGCCGATATTTCACGGTGCCTGTTCAGACCGACGTCTGGGACTAACCTTTTGCAGAGTCTGCCGTCCAGGAGTGAATGAAGCTTCCCATCTGTCCTGAGCAGATTTTAGCTCTTAATGTTGCTATTCCAAATGTTTCCTGCTGCTCACAAGTGCTGAAGCTGTTAACAAGAGCGCACCCACCGGCCAGGCCGGGGCCCCACGAGGGCCTGCAGTAAGCCCTCGCGGCGTCACCGCCTTCTCGGCGCGCGGCCCCGGCTCCCCGCCTGCCCGCGCGGAGGCACCGCTGGGTTGCGGCAGCTGAGGATGCCGAATCCCCCTCGCCCTGCCGTGCTTTTGGGAGCTGCACGTGTTGCCCCAGCTGTGCCACGGCTGAGCTGAGGGGATCCGGCTCTAGAAGGCTGCCTTTCATTGCTCCAGCTGTTCGCAGCTGCTCTCAAGCTGATTTAAAAGGCATTTACCCCCCTCGTGGGAATAACCTTGAGGGACTGGAGAGGCAGTTGTGCGAGGCACGTGTAGTCAGCGCCAGAGGAGCGGCCAGGAGACGCGGCCAGGACACCGACATCGCCAGAGCTTCTCGGGGGTGTGTTGGGGACTGGCAGGTAGCTGCAGYGACTGGGGTAAATTCAGAGCTGGGGGGTTGGGAGAGGGGGGGAACCTGGCACACGGCTGCCAGGCTCGGAAAAGCGCACAGTACTGAGCACACATCAGCCACAGTTCATAGTCTGCCAATTCACGTGTGAATGGAGTAAACATTATTTTAATTGTAGTTCATTAGCTCCATCTGGCATCAGGGTGGGGAACGGAGACCCTTTCTTACCTTACAAAACATAATACCTTCCCTGCCAAACTGCTCTCCTGAATAATAGTTAGAGCCCGAGGCAAACTCTAAATGCAGAGATTTGGAATTGTTTCTCTGTTGGTCTTCCCACAGATGCACACACCCGTGGCTCCCTAGGTCTGGCTGCTGTCTAAAGAGATTAAGACCAGCAGTATTTTATTAAAAGCAGTAGTACACCATATGCAAGGCCAGAGATGCTGTATTTTATACCCACAAAACTGGGTATCTGTCTGCTTTTTCTTTTTCCTTTTATCAATAAAAATACAATTTCCCCCTAGTTCAAGGGAAATTGAATTTTCACATAGCAGGGGAAAACAAATGCCCTTCAGCATTGCTATCAGTGAATTGGGGCACCAGGTGTCTTTTGAACAGGTCCAGCATATTGTCTCACCATTTCCAAGTCACTCTTTTATGCTTCTGTTTATTGTAGGCAATTATGCTTTGACCCAAAGACATAATCCTAGTGGAATTAAAAATCATGTGTCCTCTTTGTACAAAAAAGCTGAGTCTGATTTTATGGAGAAGAAGTGTAGAGAATGAATCTAATGGGAAATTAGGCAGTACTATTTGATGACTTTAAATGTATTTATTTATAACAGCTAATCTTGGTGGAAATGAAGAAATAAGATGAAATAATTAACTTTACTATTTATAAAACAGTCTCTTTTATCCACTGTGAAATGCAGCCACCTCTGGGATGAAATGCAATGGCTGCTAAACAGCACATAGGCATTTAGGAATGAAAGGAAAGAACAAATGTGCATTTGAGACAGTCGGGAAAACACAGTATGGAAGGAAAATGTTTTCGTGAAAACATTGCCCCATTTTTGTTGAAAATGTGTATTTTTTAACCRTCTCTTGTAATTATTCAAACTGGAATTTGGCCATAAAAGTAGAATGTCTCTGGCCTTGCGAAATGTGCTCTGACATTTTTAATAGCCTCAATATAGAAAAAGCACTTACTTTACAGTGAGAAAAAACACTTACCATTGAAAAGATAAAGGGCTTCATTTTCCTCTCACAAAGACCAGGTTTACCGATGATTTCAGTGAAGTTCCTGCAGACTTAGCACAGCGCGAGTGCGAGAGGAATCAGGGCCATCGCTCCAGCAGCGCTGGGACAGAGGTGGGGGTGCTACCTGCTGAATTAACAGCACTTCTCATAAGCCCAGGGAGCGAAGGAGTAATAAAGAGGTTGGCTGGCTGTTGATGAATTCTCTGACCATGTGCAGTGTATCCTAAAGCTCCAGTTAAACCTTTATATATCTCAGGGGAGAGAGAATGAATGATATTGTAAAGAGCACTTTGCCAAATAAAATAGAAAGATCCGTGGGATTGTTGCACTATTACAAATGTCAGCACACAATTAGGAGTCAGTTTATATATATAAAATGTTTTACTCAGCTTGTTGAGTGAAGTTTATGGGTTATAACAGGAGACCTATTGAAAGATAAACTACTATGCCATCTGTGATGCAGGTACTCAAAAATTCCTCTGCTTAAATTATATCACTGAATTTAAATACAATATATGCTATTTCACATATAACCATTACCCCCAAATCAATCCACATTCAACCAGTATCATTTTACTTACGTGCTCACTGAAAGTTGGAGGGAGACTGAGCGTCTTGCTAAATTGAAAAAAGGCAGCAAGGTGATTTTAGTATCTTAGCATTGTTGATTAAATGTGTGAAGCTAACTAAGAAAATAATCTGCAAGGAAAGATGCTGTGATAGCGGTCACATTGTGTCATCGATTTGTATTAAATGCTAGGGAAGAGAGAGAACTTCAAAGATTTGCTTTTCATTATGATATGAATTGATGTTCAGCTACTAAAATGAAATAGGTTTGCATAAGAGTTACTACTGTCAAAAACCATTTGGAATTTCATTCTGTGCAGAAAAATTAAAATTCTCAGTGATTATGTGAAAGGCTTTCTCTTCTGAAGCAAGATTATAAAACTGGAGCTGTCCTTGTTACTGGATCTTTAGATTAGGTGAAATTCTTACATATTGTTTATTTTATCTCAACTCAAATGCTTTTAAAGTGACTTGCTGAATTAATATCACATTAAATTCCAGAAACTATGGTGATGGAACAGTATACATGAGATTTTAACTGCACATAAAGATATTCAATGTTATAGGTCAGACAGCTAATGTAAGTCAGCCATCTGGGCGTATACATACAAGAAATATTTATTTCAGTCTATAAAAGCACTCTAATTGAGCACACTGGGCAGATACACAATTAATTACATATTACAATACAATCTGACCTGATATCAGGAGCAGAACACTCCAAATCCAGAATCTCTTGACATTTTTCACTCATTTCCATAACAATCATCCACTCAAACCACTCAGTCTGGGAAGAAAAAAAGCCATTGGTAAAGAACTGAGTTCTACAGTATGCTTTCAACATCCTTATAGCTAGTCTGAATTCAATTAAAATGGAAGAATGTGTTCAGAAATCATGAGACTTGTCCTTTGAACGAGCATCTGCAGACAAACGTCTATGATTCCCATTGGCATACACATCCCAGATGAGCTTAACTAAAACTTGGGAAGCAGAGGCAGTTTTGAGGGATCTCAAAGTTATGATTGTTTTATTTCACAGCCGCTAAATTGTACAGCATGTGAATATGGCTGAGTGGTTGCTGTAAGAATTATGGGCCTATTATTAGAACTACATTATAGAAATAGAGAATTTGGCCATACCGCTTTATCCTCTTAGGAAGAACTGTTAGAACAATCAAAGAGCAGAAATCACCACAAGACCCTAATGGACATTGTAACTGTGGATGTGAATGACCCGATCAGTGAAGAGCTGTCAGATTGAGAGGCACTATAGAAAATGCACAGGTAAGCTTTTGTGCATTTAAAGCTTTTAGCCTAATATTGCACTATTCACAGCTATTGTCTGTTTTAAAAGAAACAACAAAACAACAAAATTACCCAGCTGATGACAGAATCAAATATAGTTTTGCATATATATATATATATATAAAAAATCAGATGTTCAGATAAAAGCACAAAACCTGTGCATTCTTTTGAATGAATGCCCATTGAAATAAATGCATTTGTGTTTTCTTTTCAGAAAGGGTTCCTAGCCATGTAGTAACAAGCCTCACATTTTTCCACTGGCATGCAAGGTCACAGCTTCAGTCAGCTGTCTTACCTACAAGTCCCATAGTGTGTTGTTTTTTTTGCTTTATGAACTTGGGCTCTTTGGTGCAGTGTAGGACAGTATTGCTGGCAGAAACGCCAGATGCTGCAAGGAGGTGTCTCTTTGGAAATGGCTCATGTGCTCATCCTCACATCTGCACTGACACATACCACAGAGCTTCTTGTCTGAGTCCATACATAGATTCTGGGCTGGGTAGAGAAGCTCGTTTGAGGTGTACATAGGTGTCTTAATATCATCATTCCCAGGTGTTCAAATCTGGAGTTGAGCCTCCCAAGATGATGAGGTTTCAGAAGGATAAACATGGAATTCCATCAGTTTGTGTTCTTATTCTTGAGACTCCAGGGTTCATGTTTTCCAGTTCTCTGAAACCATGATGGCCAGAAAATTTCTCCTCTTTTATCAAAAGTGGCACCTTCCATCTAGTCAACTAATTCCAGAAAGTGGGACTCAAAGACTACTAAATGTTGCAAAACTTGCACTGAGAGTTTGAAATCTCACAGCCCTAGGGTCTTGCCATCGAATCCAAAGGTGTTTGGATCAGGTTTTCAGGCAAGAAGGGGTACAAGGGTTCAAGGAGACAAAAATCTCCTGTATCTGTGTATATGGTTTACTGCATTATAGAGGATAAGACATCTTGGAAAATGACCTTGCCAGATTTTTAACATAGCAACCCTGTAGTTGATWAACTTTCCTTTTTTCATGTTAGAGTGGGGCAAGAGGTCATTTGAGTTAAGGTTACTGCTGGCTTTCCCCTGGACTCTCTGCAGGGGCAATGAGTGCGGCAGGCGCAGGGCTACTGCGGGGTCCTTGAGCTGAGCCAAAGGTTTGACTCCCCATGCTCTTCAGGCATGACTGTGCTAATAAACTTGCATTTCCTCCCCCATGCTCACATCCTTTTCATCTTAACTGTAGCCTCTTGTACGATTTGCTTTGTTGGCCTGCGGCCAATGTCATGTCCTGTGAGGCTGAGGAAGGTGTTACAAAGACAATACAGCAAAGCAGAACACTTCAGTCGGAACAGTGCAAACTTCCTTGGAAAAAAAATGAGCTTTTAATAGCACCAGCAACACGCTGCCCTCTCCACTCTGCCACACCAGTTACTAGTGATAATGCATTATGGAAGAGACTGATAAATCTGTTACACAGCCCAGCCACCAATACAGTTCACCAGTTGTGGCTTCTTCCCTTTTATCAGCTCAGCTGTATTTAATAGCTCTGTACTCTGATGACAATTTAAGTGATGCTAGACCATTACTTTGCATTATGATCCAGAGATCCGATGAAAGAGAAGCTAAAGTGTTAAACCTTAGGAAGGGCAAATGCATATGCATGTATGCAATCAAAAATACATGAGACTGCATTGAAATCCTGATGGTGAAAGTAACCATAAACAAACATGAAATAGAACATACTATTTTTCACAGACTTTGCCAAGCAAAACATAGAGGCCTATATAAAGGGCCTTTAAAAAATCCTTTTATTTTCTGGAAATCTTCAGATATTCACTCTGGGCCTGTCTTGCTGAGGCATTTAATTGGCAGTGTCACTCTGGCATTGCTGGGGAAGCATAGGGTAGTTTTTCTTTCCTACCTGCCTTCCAGGATGGACTAGTCATTTCTGATGACACTGGAGTCCAGCTAAAAACTGAAAAACAACCTCGTGGAGTTTGAAAGCAGAGCCTTAGATGAACCACATCTCAGTGTCCTGCAGTATCCATGTTGTCATTATGGCACTTACTTGAATTTCTGCTAAGACCACCTGCTGTAATTTTTATGTGTCTTTTTACAGCAAGATACCTAGAAAAGGCTGTCTGAAGTTAGCTTCTAAGTCTGCATTTAGAAACCTGAAATATGGAAAAAAAATTCTAAGTACACATCCAACAGTTCCCAAAACCTGATTTCTTCTTTTTTTCCTTTTAGTGCCATTCAAAAATAAGATGATAGTTAGGATGATGATGATACAGTAGAATGCATTGATCACCAGTGCCTTGCTGATCACTGAGCAGAAATACACTTTTAAACATCCAGGCAATTAATTTGGAGATGACTCATTGATTTTGTTAAAACTTCCTACAAGCTGATCTAAAATGTGTGACATCCAAAGATGTATTGTTATAAATACAATAGTGAGCATTGCACTGGATGTCCAGTGAATGTGATTTTTTTGAGTGATCCCAATTGCATTATTTATATATCAAGACACCTTAGAGTTCACAAAGCCATTTTCCCAGGAGGATTGAATCAGTGGCAAATAAAGGCCTGGCAAACCTAGCTTTTGGTAAGGTGACAAGAAGGAGAGCCCACCAGAGCTTTCTGTTGTCTCCTGTGTAGCTCTTTCATCTCCAGCGATAGATTATCTGGGCCCCTTCCCCTGCACTAATTGGTGCCACTCTGCCCCTGGCTGCCCCTTCTCTGCAGGCATCTTCGCTGGCCAGCCTGGCACACTGGTCTGGAGGAGAGTGACCACAGCTGTGGCACGAAGCCAGGGTGGTCAAGCACCAGTTCATTTTAAGGTGTTGATTGATGGTGCTGGAGAGTGGCCCCTCTAAGTGCACATACTGTGCACCTAAAACTCGAGATTCGCTGTCATGCCCCTCGAGGGGAGGACTCTTCTGCCGCTGGTGTCGCCACAGCAGAGCTTGGATCTGGGACTTCCTCAGGGGAGTCGGCTTTAGAGTTCAGTCCTTTCCTTCTTTCCTCCCAAAGGTACTTCTGAGGTTTGAATCTGGAGGTTTATTTTCTTTACCTCTAATTGTTGCAATTAACTCCATTCCTCTGCCTGTAATAAAGAAGTTCCAGTTTCGGGGGTATCTGTGTTTAGGGCAGCCCTAACTATTAGAATCTAGATGCACGGCCCAGAGCAAAGTAACAGCATTCATCTCTTCAATGAAAATGTATTTGGGGACATTAGTGCACATATGGTGAGGATTTTTTAACCTACGTTACTGTATGTAACTTTGCAGCTTAATTAATCAATTAGGATTAGTGCAGTCTGTAATCAAGTCCAAGAGTGATTGATGCATGCCATATTAATTGCAACATTCACATGAAGCATGTCATATACACAGTCATTTTACAGCTGGATTTCACATTGGATTGCTCATGAGCACTTAATGGCGGGAATATTTTAGACTTGTAATCAGGGAAATTGTATTGCACAATATGCTTCATATGTTGTACACCCTGGTTAGAAAATAACTGCTCCATCACTGATGTGTCCTCTTGCTCCTCCCGCCTGGTTCGATAGCTTGCAAAGTAGTCCATTTCCAAAGGTTTTCTGTTGTTGCGGAGCAAGAGGTATAATTAAATTGTGTCCCAGTAGCGAAGGTTTCTAATGATGATGAGCCAAAACTAATTGTATTGATTTGTTTATTACTGGCTTAGGAAGCTCATCAAACAAATGGACTGAAACTATTTCCATATTCTTATCTGTTTGGTAAATGAGAAACAAATAACACTTCCATAAGTCTGTTTCTTGGTGTCACGGCATTAATACTAATTCTGGAGATACACTCCAGCACAGGAGGGGAGATTATCTCCACTACAGTGTTTCTACAGCTAAGAAATGCCACATTTGTCTCCACATTTGTGTCTTGGGAATGAGCAAAATTAAATTATTTTCTTCCTTTTTTTTGATATAAGTATTATTATCARTGAAGGTTTTCTGACTGCCAGTACTGGAGAGTAACAGGCTATACCCAGAATGTGTAAAAGATCAGGCAGCAAAGGAGACTGGAATTATGTTCTTGCCTCCATACACATTTGTTCCTTGGCCTCTGTATTAAAGAAAGCTGGATGAATAATGTGAACTAAAAACTTCTATGAATATTCATTTAATTTTTAAATTAATTTACTTCAGATTGTCACATTAACTCTGCAAACAGTGAAGCAATCGCAGCTGGTATAAACGTTTGCAGAAAATAAATTTTAACATTTCACATTCACTCTCACATATGAGTATTTGAAGAAACATGTTTTAATTTTGAATGTGCAAAAATTCATTTTGTTAATGCTCATCCAGTTGTGGACTAGACCCAACTCTCTCTGACCTATGAGAAGAATCACAGTTTTTACTTGATCACTTAAAAATGCAGCACAGCTGCAATTTTTATTAGCAAATATCTGTGATCAGTTCTTAGAGCAAAAGACTATATAAAAGCTGTCCAAATTCCTTTGAGCAGGTGCTGATCTAAAACTATTGAAGCCAGTGGTGGTCATTCATTGGCCTGAGTGGGTTTTAGATCAGTCTCATTATGGATATAGTTGAGGAAATCCATAGCCAGGAAAAAAGGACCAAGTTAATTGAATAAATCATTATTTTAGTTGAATTTGGGGGAATGATTGTGTTGATGCTGTGAGAATGTGAGTTCTTCAACAGTGACAAGTTTGCTCAGGCCATGTTGTGCTCTTCGAATAATCTGAGAAAAGTGGCTAAGCTAATGAATTCAGAGCCTGAACCTGCTTTCAATGGAAGCAAAAGTGAGCCTTTTATTTTTAGAGGTTGGGTAATGTTAGTTAAAACTGCTATTAATACATGTGGAATGATCCTATTCATCTCCTGAAATATAGCTTCCTCTTGCACTCAAATATGTGTTTTCAATTACAAATGTTCACCACATCTCAAATCTCTTATATGCTGTAGAATATGACACATTGTGGCAACTTTTATTCAACTAGCAGGTTTTGGTCCAAAGAGGATTCAGTAAAGTTGGAGGCTGAATTACCCTTACATCCCTTGAGAAGCTGATCCTGTCAGCTTGGCAGAGCACTGCTCGAACTGCTGCACTGCATATTATGTCTAGTATGTGGATAAGTTAATAACACTAGAAGTAGAGCTAAAGGTAGAGGGAATTATATGCCACAGTTATTAAACTTTGACCTTTATGATGCTTTAAAATCATAAAACATTTTAAAATAGCTATGCTACATCCAGGATAGCATTACTGTAGGGAAAACTGCCTCTCAATACAATACACAGCATTTATGTCTCTTCATATTCCAATTTCAGTAAGTAGCAGCTAAGGATTGGCAGCACAGTCTTCCCTCTATTTAGGTTATCTGCAGACATCTGCTGTTAGAGGCAGGATCCAATGTGCTGTGGTGCCAAGGACCACGTCCTGTGTGTCCTGCATGGTGTGCTCCCACTGCACAGCTGCAGTGCTTTACAGGCATCAACATCAGCCTCACAGCCATGGAGCCTGTGGATGCAAGGGGGACCAACTGTCCCATTTTGCAGATGAGAAAACTGAGGCGCCTGCTTATTGTCAGGCACACAGTCTTGTGGAATAAGCAAAAACAGAACTAGAGGGATTTAAACTCCTAATTAGAGACCTAAATTAGAAGACCTGGCTTTCTCGCTCCTTCTGTACTCATTGGAGAGAAAGCCTCTTTTCACAGCCAGTAGAGTCCTTTTGAGAGTCATTTGAGAGATAGGTGATTAAAATTAGAAGCCTACTCAGGGGCCCTGAGTTGCCTTCTGAAGTTCTCTCTCTTCAATGACTGTAGAAAGCCTAGGGAAAAGTGTCTCAATTAAGCTCATATCCTCTTTCCCTCTGCTGCGTCCTGTGCTCTAATTGTAAGGCAGCCTTTCTTCCCGATCGCATTGTTAAGCACAGGGAAGAAACAGGTACCAGAGAACAAACGATTCAAACTCTAGACCTCTGATCTGAGCCTATGTGTTGACACCTCAAAGTCAAGTGTTTCTTGGACTCAGGATTTAGATTTGGCTCATTTTAAAGACCTTTTTAAAACCCTTTGCCAAATGTAGATGTTTCCTGGGTTAGATTTACTATGTTCCTCTTTCCCCATCCGTGCAGGGGTGAATAAGTACATACTCCTCTCTGGGTATCAGAATTCACCACCACTGGTAACATGTTGACATTCACGGAGGAAAGAAGGTGCTTTTTGGGGGCAACAAACACTGAGAATGTTTTTATGCAAGCTGACTGGAAACCTGCCCATAGGTTTGTGCACATATAGTCATTTTGTTTGATATTTACAAAACTTGTGGAAGCTTTTGCATTTAAAATGGTAGGTGAATCAGAGGTCTAAGAGCTCTAATGAGCCAATCCAGAAGCAGCCATTTGTCTATATGTCACATCATTTGACTGAAGTTTGAGTTCAATGAAAAATGAGCTGTCAGCCACTTTGTATGCAGACATTTATGTGCCCTCTAGTTGCTAAGCTTTGCTCCAGAAGTCAGCTCTGTGGCCACTCCAGTTATTAACAATACAAATTCTGAGAGTCTCTTTTTTCTTTCACCTTAAAATAGTAAAATTGTAAGTGATGAGATTGATCCTGCAGGCACGAAGCACATGCACTGAGCACTGAAGTTCCAAATCAATAGTGCTCAGCACCAGGCAGGGAGCAGCCGGCACTTGCAAAAGGAGATTTGCTGTGTGTTCTGTTCTTTCCCATATAGCAGACATTCCCATGGCTAAGATATGAGCTCCTTATGGTGCTTATTCTGTAAACCTTCTCAGGAAGAAAAACCATAGTGATGAGATTTACTGCCACAAAGGCTTATCAGTGCTCCCATTATGTAAGGGGCACTTTTACCTCCTATTGCACTAGGAGCAAAGTAAACAAACACCTGAAAATCCTGTCTTTTGATGCCAGGATGTTTGTAAATATGCAAACAAAGAGGGATGTGGATAGGAGTAGAAGTGTCAAGGGATTTTATTTATGAACCTATTGACAAATACCTTTCACTCTGTTTACTTGCCTCTTCCCTTAAGGAAGGAGTAGACAATCCTGAGGATCTTTATGAAACCAGGTGAAATTCTAATAAAAATTGATATGGCAAGTATGGAATAGTGGGGGAGACATGAGAAAACAATAGAAAAAAACCCTGATCTCAAGGTTAATTTGAGAGGGCAGACTGTTTTAAAGGTTAGATTGGTCTGAAAAGTAAAACACTTCAAGTTCATGGAAAGCCTGTGAAATGAAGGATGAAAAGAACTGTATTTTTCGATTCTTAGCATCATAAAAATGAATCACCRAAACCTCCTCTTATAGCTAACCTCAGTGGGAACAATTCAAATTCCAGCCCCCTACAGACAGAGGACTTGAATCCCAAAATTGCCTCTTCCTGAACATACCCTCACGGGTAGCTCAGAGCCAGTCACTCTGTGAAGCTGCCTGGTGCAATTTTTGTGCTCACAGCCACCATACCAGGACCAGCAATATGCTGTAGCATACTTAAGCACCCGTTCCCAGGGGATCACAGAAATATGGTGTATTGAAGCAGACTGTGTGGCGAGGTGCCTGATTTGGAGGTGACCTTGTCTTCTTGCAAACCCAGGAGGATTCACTCAGTTTCAAGGCAGCTCGTACAAAGCTGTAAAACTCACTTTCCCAGTGAATCAGCCAGTGATAATTCTTTCCCCCACTTAGCTTTCATTGACTTTTTCCACAGAAGAGCAAATGCTAATACTTTCTTTACCTTCCTGTCACAGAGGAGAAATCTTGGCCTCAAGTCAGCCTCCTGGTTCTTTTCCTCTTTATTTTCGTTCTTACTCGGACCTCTCTTGACGATTATCCAACTTTGCTGTTGTAGGTTGAATAATTCAGGTGGAATGAACTGTGAACTGAAACAAGCAGACAGTGTTCCACCACTTGTCCACTTAAGTTATTCACAAATTGCCTTGAAATAGGACCTTTGCTCTGAATCTTAAATGATTACACTGTTTCAGGTGATGTTATGACTGTACGGTAAGCAGCTGTGTTCAGTTTCCAATACTCAGGCATGAAATACATTAACATATTTTCCTTACCATATAACTGAAGATGAATTCTTTAATTTGAAGTGCTATTTTGGCCTAACGCTAATGAGTCATGTCATTACATTGGATTCTCTTAAGTTTTTATTTTTTTAATGTTTCCTCAGTGCAGTTCATATTATTAGCAGCTCCCATTAGTTCCACCTGCAGTTCCAGTTACCGAGTTCTTGTTTATCCAAGTTATGCATTTGAGTGTCATAGAGTCAATGTCTTATATTCTAAAAATCTCAATTTCCCCCAAACTTCCATCAATAACATCTTTAAAATGCATTTGCAATGCAAATTACTTAAAGTATAATCCATCCTGCTGTGTTCCAGAACACTTCCTTCATATTTAATTGCCATAGACAATTTAGTTACTAATTAAACTTCATTGTTTATGATGTTGCATTTCATTAATAGTAGTGATAAAAATTGCATGTTCCAGCAGATTTTTTGCATATTAATGCCAGTCGTAGAAGGGGTAGAAATCAGGATTGATGGAAAAGAGTTTGTTTCAAAGGGTTCAAGATTGCGCTTTGTTAAAACCACGTAGTGAATTTGCTCCATAAGCATAATCTTGGGAAAAGGGTGCATGTTTGGAGTATAGAATATTTGCCTTCTTATGTGATGGGACAAATTAAAGCTTTGTTAACTGTAATGAAGAAACTGGAAATGTCATCACAGTCATTTGCAGAATAAATGTTTCAGATTACATATACATATATTTTATATGTATATGAATGACAGAGTGAATGATTAGGAAAGTTTTGGACACAGTTCAATCTAAGATGTTTTAGACTCAGAAGCTACTAAGGCCATTCAGAGAAAACCCTTTAATTAAAGGTATTAAAGTAAACATGAGGCTGAAGCTTTAGCACCAGGTAACTGTGTAAGGGGAACAGGAAGCATCCCTGATGGAGGATAGCCCAGAAGGTCACTGAATGGATAATATATAACACAGTTCTGTGATGAGGAAGGTGCCTTAATTTTGAATTGATGAGATTGGCACCTCGCAGTCCCATAGATTCAAAGAAAGGATCATTTAGGTCCAGAAACTCTGAAGCTACCCTTCATGGGAACTACCCATCCCCACTGTTTTACCTGCCTCCAAAGGGCCAGCATAGTCCGTTAGCTTTAGTTCTACCTCAAGCAGTATTGAAGTATGCATCTGGTCTGTGCTGGATCACTCAGAGAAAATGGTGCAATGCGGTACTCCTGCTATTTGACAGTACAGAAAGCAAGATTGATCCAAGTTACTTTTTACAGCAGAGCATGTTTATTCCAGGATTTTGTCCTAGTGAAACTGTTTGCTTCTCTGTGCAGAACAAAGACCGTATCCCTTCTCAGACTCCTGTACAGAGATCCTCAGAGACGAGAGCAGTGAGTATAGCTGGCTGTAATCTTTGCTGCTTCCCAACCTAGAAGGAGAAGCCCAGGGAGAGGTTTCCCTGGAAAACCCTCCCTCAATGTCAGACACAATTACACCACAGTGTCTCATCTCCACATTGCAGCTGCACCTGCACTCGAATAAACAGACTTGTTGATTTCAGATGTTATTTCTTAATGGGAACTGATCCTTTCTTGCAAATATGACAGGTAGAATCCTTCTCTAACCTGCCTGGGCCAAATAACGTTAAAGCATATAGCCAAGTGAGCCATCTAGCTCATTCATACGGTGTTGCTCCAGACCTTAAGTACYCCGTAGTGGCTTACAGAGTGCCGTTGGCAAGATGGTAAACAATGGCCACAGTCTTAAGGAAAAGTTTATTTTTCTGGAAACAGAATGATTCTTTCAGGTTGAAGCTGCATCAAACTGATAGTGGCAGCAGAGCAGCCCAGGACCGGGCTCTCTGCCAGTCGGCGGTGTGTAGAGTACAGGATTTGTCCTGCAGCTAAACAATACTTCTCCCTCACCTCCGCCTTTCTCATGATGCAGGACTTCCAGCTCAGACAGAAACTTTGGTCTCCTAATGGATTGCAAGTCTAAGTTGGCTGTGTGATTAGGAACTATTTCTTTTGTGCCTTAGCAGAGAAAGAATTCAAATAGATGTGATAATGGTATTGCATTCAGCATGTAAAGATCATTGAGTGTGAACGCAGAACAGAATGTACAGAAAATTGCATTTAGAACTTGTTGCTGCTTTGCTGCTTTTGTAATAATGCTTCAACCTCAGACCCTAGATCTCAACATAAATATGTTGGCGTTTCACACAAATGATTCAGAGAACATCTATTATCTCCCAAAAGCTGAGAAATTCAGGAAGGCGCATTAAGACGTGATGGGATTCTTCCCCTCATGGCTCCACAGAAAAGTCACAAAAGAGATTGTTTTGTAAGCATTAATTTTTAAAGAGCACTTTTATGTAACAGGATTATGTCATGGTTTTTCTCGCACATACTGGCAAGGCCACAGACCTCCTACAAGAGGAAAAAAGAGAGAATTGGAGAGAAAATAAATGCTGGATTAGGAGTTCTGATTTCAACATTGCCAAAAAGAGTTACTAAGTTTCACCACAAATTAATAATGACTTTTCAGTTGCAGTCATTGTGTAGAAAACACAGTGGAAATATAACCAAGATTCGCCTACCTAYGTACCAAAAATTGGACATTCATTCCAGAGTTTGACAGTGAGGAGATTTCCCAAGATACACCTAGCATGTTTATTCCCATAACTGCATGTTTTCTGTGTGAAAATCTTCCCCTTCATAAACAGCTTTAGTTTAAATGAATTCTGAGATGCAGCATCTTCACTGGTAGCTGCTGGGTATTCATTATTTTAGAAGGTCAGGCCACTTCTTGCACTGTTTTATTACTATGCAGACAGGAGACACAGGGCTTGTTTGCACTTCACTCCTTAGCTAAGCTTGAATATCTATATTTTGCATTGCGCTGATCTGTGCTGTATAGGTATACCCTTCATTCAGAAAAGCAGAGGAAAATGTCAATTGTTACTGAGCATTAGTCAGCCATATTCATTTTCTGAATAGAGTAAGAACAGCATAGGTCATATTTACAGTATGCTTAAAATAGTGCATAACAGATTATTGCTGCTCTACTCGAAAGATAATAATTAAATGAAAATTCAAAACTCATTTTGCAATGGAAATTCCAGGATGAAAGATGGCTGATGACACACCTGGAAAGTTTCTACTTTGGAAAACACCCTTTCTAGTTTGTAGGCTTTTTTGACATTTTGGAATGTCAAAAATTCCCATAAAATGGAAATCAAGATCTGGCCACGTCTGTTTGCTTCCTGCTGGAATATGCATCCAGCATATCCTCAAAACTCCCACAAAAAGATCTCGTGGGATATGAGCTGGCCTGACCATATCTCTTCTCTCTCTTTTGGAGGCTAAGTGTTCCGTACTGCTGTTGATAGTCCACAAAAGCAGGGTGCAGGGCAGTTTGCCCTGTCCAGACTGGAATCTCACTTCAAAACTGAGTTACAGTCTTTGGCATTGTAGATTTCAGTAGATTTTTAATGAACACTTAGAAAAACAGACTATTTTAGTCTTAATTCATATAATAGTTTTTCTTTTGGGGGGTTGCTACAGCATAATCTCTCTTTAATACACACCAGGGCCATGCACTATACACACATTTTATGAAGCTATTCTTTTAGGTATAGAAAGATTCAGCAGAAGTGAGATGAAACAGGTGGCCTTTAAGCCARGATACCAGCATGTGGATGGCCTTATCCATGCACATACCAAAGATGGTCATATATCCTTGAAGATATATTCTGGATCAGTCTGAGCTAAAGCAGCTTCCTCATCTGAATTCCTGCTCTCATCAATTTAGACCCATTTCTGTCACACAAACTAGTTACAGCTTCCCACACCAGCCATCCTCTGCCATCTCTCTGGCTTCTAGTCATATTTTCAGCATATTCTAATAACGTCCAGAAAGAGATCTGGTGGGATATGGGCTGACCTGACAGTAGCTTTTCTCTTTCTTTAGGGAACAGAGTGCTTCATCTTCTTCGTGCTTCAAGCTACCAGTACCTAGAGTCCCTTGATGCCTCCCAAAGGCAGTTCAGATTGGGTTAGCAGCTGAGCCATTAGACTGACAGCAGAAAGCAGACTTTTGTTTAGACAGCATGAGAAGTGTGCAGTGACACACAGTAACCTCCTGAATGCAAATGTGTGTGACATTTTCATTTTTGCAGTTTTCTGAGGAAGTAGCAAGCCAGGTCATTGTAATGAATTGGTAAACATCACACTGTATTATATATGAAATGCATCTCTAGAGCTCAGAAGCAGGGTGTTAATGCAATACTCCCCGCTATGATGTTTGCTTTTGTGATATTGGTATGATGCTGTGTTCTGAAATATTCCTATCTCAGTCCTACCATGCCACTGTGTTATTAGCCTAAATCTATGAAGACAGAAAAGACCTGGAAGAAAGTTAATTTCACTTCTGGATTTCAATTCTTATGCACTGTAACAGAATGTGAATAACCTCATTACTATACAATTTTTGTGTGTCACATAATGACCTCTATACTAAAGACTGAAGTTTGCATGATTGAGGAGAAACTCACCTACAGCAGTATTGGAATTCATTAGCTTAAGGCTGAAATAATGCTAAGATAGCATCTGGTGTCACCTATTGAAACTGAAGTGCTAGGTGTTTCCTTTCCTTCGGACTTTTTAAAGGTGTCTGCTCATGATGGGGAACATAACTGTGTTATTGAATCTGGCAAATGGTCGGTAGTGAGAGATATATCATCCTGTAACTCATCAGGAATTTACATAAGAAATGGAAATGGGCTATTCTTATGTAGCTGTGCAGTTTCTTACAAATATCCCTGAAGTACATGTTACTTAATGGATTTATTTTTATAGATAATGTATTCATATATTTATCTTGACTTTTAAGTGTTCATCCTTCAAGCTAGGCTCTCTGTGGTAATTAAAATATACCATAAATCATATCCACTCTAATTACCAAAATGTACTGTAATTATCTGTTGATCCTTTGTGCCTATTAAATACCTACTGCAATGTTTCAAATATTGTTGTATTCCTTGAGAGAAACCTATTGCAGAATGTTGGTAATTCACTTAATACTGCAGCACTAGTCAGCTCTGAAGTGTTTCATATCTCCTCCCTCTCCCCAGCTTAGTGATATGGCAGTTCTATTGATTATCGTTTTGTTAAAAAACACATTTACAAATGACACCTCAGTCCCGAATGCTATCCCAGCCAGCAACATTATCCTGTGGTATGCAGTTATCTAGGATCACTCTGCAGGCAGCTATTCCTTTCATCCTGCACTTTGTCTTTACCGTGACTACAGACAGAAATTTTACATGAAATGAGGGAATCCAAACCTGAGCGGGAGAAAGGAAGAACTCTTATCTGAAACCTGCAGGTAGTTAAACCTACTTCAGTGCATCTGCTCAGTATGAGAGAGAGCTGTGAGCCCAATGGTGGTAAGCACAAGTATACAAAAACAATCTGAAAAATGACAAAATAGTTCTGCTTACCTTCACTGAAGTTATAAGTATCAATATATAAATGTGTGTAATGCAGTTTTCATGAACTGTGGGACAAATTCATCTACCATTGCTTACTGCAACATTTCCAAAGCTTTTTTCTGAACATAAGTGTAAATTTTAGTTAAAACACAGGCACCTTACTAGATCTTTGAATATCACCAATTCCACAGTTGTATAAGAARTATGAGGATGCAATTTGCTGTAGTGTTATATCAGAAATGGGGGTGAGCACAAATGGAATTACATAGGCATCAGGGTTAATTTTCTTACTCTTCATGGGAAAACTTTACATGAGTTTCCTGCAAACTTGAATTGCTACTGGAAGTAATAACTTGTAGCAGTGGTTTTGTGTAATGTAGCAGTGGTAGATTCTTGTCTTTAGAGATCTATACAAGTCATTATTTAAAAATTTAGAAAAGGAGTCACAGCTGGCTAATTAATCTCTACCAAGGAAAATGAAGTGCCTGGCCTTTCAAGCACCCAGCGATGGCTGAGTAAGCTTGCAATCCCATCAAATTGTCACTTCTATGTTGTTTCTTTTTTTTTTTTGCTGTATAAGAAATAAATGCTGAAACAATCAGTTTATTTCATACTCAGTTTTCAAATAATTGCATGGATCTAGTTCATAAGTAGAAATGAATTAAAAATAACCAATATACCTCTTTCCACCACACACTGAACATAATTTTAAATGCATATGCCTGTAAGGAATGTAACCAGTCGAGTACGTGCTGAAATACGTGACATTCAGGTTGTATATAATAGGAATTTATCACAATAATAATTCAGCCTTATTGCCCAGTCTTACCATGTCATATTTTCGGTCTTTTCTTCCATTCCGTGACATCTGTTGTCATATTGCATTTAATTGTGACAGCTCTATGGCCCAGCCATAAACCTTCCTTGCCTTGTTAAAACTAGCCAAGTAAGAGATCTTCTGTTTACACCAATATTATATGAATTGGTATTATCAAGATAATAGAAAAGGTAATATCATGTAKACGACAATAGATTGATTGGAAATAGGAAAATGTCCTACACTTTCAATGTTTTTCAGGAAGTGTTCATAATGAATGATAGGGTGGGTAGTGATAGTCCCCGATTCCCTGTAAACAAAAGTAGTAAGTAATCTAAATGGGACAGGTCCAACTAGCTGAATCTTACTGGTTCGAAACAATCCTTTGTCAGTTAATAAGCTGAGTAATTATTTTTATGGTCATCACAGTGTACACAGGAATATTCTGATTTTCAGTTGTTTCTGGCCTGAATGACTCATACATCCCACCATGCCAAATCAGGGACACACAGTTCACAGGAGCGGCAGGATGTCATGATATCCCTCACAGCCCAGACTACAGCCTGTTTACTTCAAATCCACTCTCACTGAATATTGTTTAGTTATCATTAAGTCCAGTGAAGAATTAAATGATTTTTTTTCTTTAAAATGTGTATATAAATTGAGGTTGTCAATCTATACGTAGCTAGGAATTACAGTCTTTAGAGAGCAAAAGAGTATGTATAAGGTTTGAACCCTGGTACACATTTGGAAGGGACAGTAACCTTTTCATTGGGTTAACAATTTGTTTATAGTCAAAAGCTGAAAGACTTTTAACAAGTTCTGTTTACTCCCTAGACAGCAGAAAGCTTTGCTAGGCAATTCCCTGCTGGCATCAGCAGTTCGAAAGAGGGAAGGGGAGTGGGTCAGGCCAAGAATTCTTTAGGAGAAAATAGCTAAAACTAAAAGGAAGTTATGGATTTCTAAAACCCCTGCAGGTAGGTTTTTATCTGATTGTAATAACATAAAGAAAATAGGTATGAAATGGAAGTTCATCCCAGATTAAGGTTCCCTTGAGTGAAAACAAGACCCAGACCAGTAATGTTACCAAATCCCGCACAGGGCAGTGGAGCTTGCTAGCAGGATGGTAAGAAGAATATCTTGGAGCTGAACTAACATATAGGTAGCAAAACACATGGTTTTCTTCTACTTCTGTAAACCTGTCCATAAACTTAGCAAATACTATGGTACTTTTGGGCCTCTTTCCTCTATGTGTTTACACTCAAGTCTTTGCTTTGCTGTAACCTCTACCCCCTTAGCCAGCAGAACTGACATAACCTCTGTAGCAGCCTTACATGTTTAACATATTCCAGCAAGTGTACGTTGGCCTTCCAGATGAAGGCAATTTATTTGCTAGTCTCTCTTATATGCCCACAGGTACCTGGAAATAGTCTATCCAAGTATCAGTGTAAAGGCAAGAAACAACAGAGATCCTACATCAGCCAGCCTTCCTGGCACAGAAAAGAGAGCTGGTCTTAGTCAGTTTTATGTCTAGCAACTTCATATGACAGCCCTTCAATAATTGCTAGTTTTTATTCTTTATCTGAACAGCATGTCTTGTTTATCTCACACATTGCCAGTCTTTCCAGTATAAAACTCAGATGCTGTTATCTTAGTCAATTCAAATGGGGCAAATGGCTGGTTCTGACACAGAACTGCGTGAAGACTGCTGTCTCGTACCCAGGCTATACCTCTCAGCAGTGCCAAGTGCAAACCATACCCAGCTGCCCCTTTTAAAGATAATTTTGATCATGTCATTAGATGCAGTTGTTTGTATGTTTTTGCTTAATTAATGCACAGTCTAAACAATTTTTAAGTGAGGTGCAGTATGTAGGGCTTTCACCATATTTGAAATCAGAATCTTTGAGGTCTTTCTCCAGTTCTGTCAGCAAGAATTGTCATTTGATTTAGAGCAGGTTTTTTTTAACTTACTATGTCTTAGTGTCAGGTGAAAGGAGGAAGATACTTTTCTTCTGTAAAAGTGTTTACAGATTTGTAGTGTGGTGTTTTAGTGTGGTTGCTTTTGCAAAGTACTTTCAGCAGTACTGATAGACACTGTGCTAATTACAGAGTGACCATACCTATCTGTGGGCAGCAAAGAACTGATGGATAACCCTCACAGGTGTGAACAGTTTCCTTGTCTATCTCCTTATTCTGGGTTTGGTCCTATGCATCAAAGCTGATGGAAGAAGACCCTTTAACTCACATGGGAGTTGGGTTAGACTGTCCTTGTGGTGCAAAAAAACCTTACCTCAAACTGTGCTTCTAGTGTCCCATGCTAGTATTTTTAAAGATTTCATTCCCTCACCTATGCATGTACCTTAATGACATGAATTCTGTGCACATTCTTTTCATCTAGTCTTCTGTGGGAAGTTCTGTGTAGATATTATCTCATGCTGATACCCAGGTTTATTTAATGAATTAACTGTAATAACACATCTTTTCTAAAAACTGTGGAGCAAACTGGGATGCTTGTCTTTTCTAAAGTCCCAAAGGAGTACTGATATGGTGCTGGCTGCCCAACATAGGCTGATATATTGCTTTTTTATAGTAAACCATATTTTACTTTTTTATGAAATTCAGCTTCTATATATCTAATCCTTTCTGGTGGAGACCCAGTACAGAGTAGCCTCACAGGGAGAAATATTCAGCTCAGTAATTAGGACCAGGAAGTTAGGTATGCAGTATACACATTCCTTCTTTCTTCTTTTTGATAATGTTTGCTGTGGACCATTTATGACAAGTCTTATGTAGCCCAGTGTAAACTAATCTGAGGCCAAAATAGCAAGAAGCACATACAAATAGTAGATAGAAATTCTTTTACCAGAAGTACCTGTGCATAAATATTAGTATTGAAATTCAGAAATGAATCAGGACATGCCTTGAGCTGTCAGGTTTAAATCATCTCATGAAATTGACTGCAGCACTGAAATTCATGCTCACTCAGAGGGAAGCTGTGACTTCCAGAACTTTTTCCTGCAACTGGATAAAAGCAGCTAAGAATGACCTGTTTATTTCTGTTTGTGTTTTATTTGTGAAAAACGCAGGGATGAAAGGTATGAAATTCTCAGGAGTTCACTCCATGATTAACCGTGACGTAAGTGGCACAGGAAAACAGCAACAATTGATACAGCTGGTAATTAATCTCTATCTTTATGGCCTACATTTGCCAACTGTCTCCATATTTGGCAGAGAGAATGACTTGCTGAATGTTTAATTTCCTCAGTGACAGCTAAGGTATGAAATCAGATTTGAAGATGAACATCTTCTGTGGCTTCTGCTTATAAAAAAAGTAGCCAATTAAGTTTGTTTGCTTAGTCCTTGCAAATATTTGCCATGGGATTGACATAGGAGACAAAAGTTTTATTCCCCTTCTAGGTAGGAACTCTTATTTCTCTAACTACTCCCCCTCCACAGCATGTGTTCAGAAGGATTCCTTGTTTCATGCACGTGAGCCATGCAAGTATTTCATTTTAGTTTTATTCTTTCTCTTTTTTTGCCTCTGTGCATTAAGGGCCAGATCATGTGAGATGCTGAATGTCTCCTGTGAGGAGCTGCATGCCCTAGTGGGACATGAGACAGCTCGTCAAATCCCAGGAGATGATTTGCATCTCCTGGGACTGGTAAAACAAGCAACTTGGAGATCAGGCAGCAAGTCGTTGCAGTGGATTCTTTCCAGCAAAACATTTTCTCTGTATAGCAAGGGAAAGGATTTTTATTTGCATTGTATCTATCCATATTGAGGGTTTTCGTGAACAGGCAAACTTCCCTATCTGACCCTCACCACATACTGCTGATCTGCAGGAAAAAACTTCTCCCCTCTGCTGTGCCCTGAAAATTTGAGATTCTCTCCACATTCTGCATACTCTGGACAAGTCAAACAATCCACAAACAAAGCAACAGTCTTCAGTCCAGGAATGAGAGGGGAATTTTACCATGAAAAAGAAAGTAAACTACTGTCCTTTTCACCTGCAGTTGATTTTGAAGTAAATACACTTGAGAGGTTTCCCATTTAGTTCCATTGAAAGGGTAGTTTCTTGAAACAATTTCATATAAAACAATCAGGAATGTGGATTCAGGCAGCTGTATATATAACAGGACTGTGCTTGTCAGAAGCTTCTTTATTAAGTTGGAAGTGGTAAAGGAAATAGATCTATTTTTTTTCTTTATGCTTTAATGTGCTTTTGTTTTGAACCTGTCATTTTGATTTGCCTGTGAGCTTTGTTTTGATTTTCCTTGAAGATTTCTGGTAACAATAATTGTTTGCAACAGGAAGATTCATGTGAACTGACTTCCATTTTAGACTTCAATTCCTATAAAATGAAAGGAGATTGTAATGTGGATGTGAGCAGAGAGAACTGATGCTTCTGTACAGTGCACTTCAGCTCCAACTGTAAATATATTTTCATGATTAATAAAAAGAGAGTAGAAGCCATTGTGCTCAGTTAGGGTTTTATTGATGGCTGCTCCCCAGAATACTGAAAAGACACTATCAATACTCTTGACACTCTGCTTAATCAAGATGTGACCCTCCAGTGCAACCAGCCAGTGTGCTTGCCTCATACACAGAACAATGCTACAGGTTAGGGGAGAGGTGGTTGTTGTTATTTTTGGTTGGGTTTTTTTTCATAATTTCATTAAATTTTTAATCAGTGCCATTAAATAATATTTCATATGACTAAAATGCTGTTGAACACAAATAGGAAATCAATCAGTTTGTTCTCTAGCTCAGTGGCCTTCAGACTACAGCCAGCCAGGTGAACTGCCTAGGTACCTCAGGGGGAAAAGCCTGCACCTTGAACAGCAGACAAAATCAGATCAATAACAGTATGTTCGTTTTAGTTTTTTAAATTGCTCTTGCCTGGAATGTGCCAACGGGTGAATTCAATATCAGATATCTGGGCTTGGAACAAGAGGTTCTCAAGTTCACCCTTAATGTTTGCAACTTGCTGAGTATTTTTATTCAGTAGGTGCTGCACATCAAAAGCCAAAATGATAAGAGTGGCGGTTCCCTTGGGCAAGCTGGGAATACTGTGTTTACTGTCAAATACACAGCATGATCCTAGCCCAGTGGTGGAATTAGTTAGGCACGCTTCTTGATGTGCTTTACAGTAGGTAATCTGCATTGGTTCAGTGCATTCAGCTTCATTTGTGTGCATAGATGCATTGGCAGGTGGCACCCTAAGAAATACTGTGGCGATTGAGATAGGTTAGGAACTGAACCCCATTCTGGCCTCTGTTACAATCAACCAGGCCCCAGTGGGTTAATGGAGCAGGCTAGTTGTCTCTGGAGAGTTTTAGATGATCCCATTAACTGCAGCGGATATTCGTTCATGTTCCCTACTTTGGGGGGGCAGGGGAAAGGGATTACGGTCAGCAGCCACAAGCAGATGAGAGCTCTGCTGACTGTGAGAAGTGTCTTCATAGGCTTGGGGAAAACTGAGCAATTCCATAAAATTTCAAAAAATCCCAATCAGAGACTTATGTGTTTCTTCAAAAGCTCTATGTGAGGTGAGTTTTCACGTGAATTCGAGCTATTCCAAACATTCCCTGTGGGTCTGGCTGGAAAGCATTTGACAACTCCTTACAGCTGTTTAATTCCAAAATAATTGCCTTTGAGATTTCCTTCATGATTTTTGTGTAAGATGCAGTAAGCTATGTAGATAAGAAGTGATCTATACTTTCTGTGTATAGAGGTAAATCAAGGAATGTCACACAGATGGATGACAGCAAGCAAAAGACTCAGTTCATCGTAATTTAAAATATATTGCAGTGTGAGTCCCACTGAGTTGAAACGTCTAATTTCCAAGAATTTCCTGGGGCAGGAAACATGAGGTCACTTTATTCTGTACCAGTCACATCAGTCTACAAATGAAAATCTAATGAAACATGTTTGAAACAATTACACACACCTTTTCAGAGTTTTTCACACAATAAATTTATATAAGCCAGCCAACGACTAGCAATTCTTGCTGACAAATATGATAATAGTTAAACATGATGCTGTATAATTGTGCTGAAAATGTATTTTTCCCCTCTGATAGCACAAAGATGGCTTAATCAGCTTTCTGTCGTCTGTAGGTGACAGATGAAAGGAATTACTAAGTCTGACCCTTTTGGATGTCATTCCTCTTGATACTGAATCCTCCCCTAATCTATGTGCACTTTAAAACAGTTTACAGCAGTACCAATTCCAACTGTCTTTTCAAACAGATTGTAAATCATAAATGACATTAAAATATTATTGCCAGGGCCTTTGAGCACTCACACTGTTGGGACAGAAGCATGAGCTACACAAACCATCCCATTAGACATTGGGCCCCTGACAGGTATAGGTGGAAACCGTCGAGTACAATTGAAAAGAAGAAGAGGGAAGGAATGAGTGGTGGAAGTTTAGGTCAGAAGGAAAAGGATCTTGTTAGTGAAGGGGAAGAACTGAATACCCTGCTTCCCCAGCTCAGCCATATCACATCTCCACACGCCTCTAAAGAAATGTAAGATGTGCACTGTGTGAGGTTGGAAGAGCTATTCAAACCGTGCAGGATGAGCATGATGCTCTGTTTTGTGAATGTAGCTCCTCATACCATCTCCATCCCAGCATGAGAGAAGTCTGTAAGCTCACTCCAATCCTATCATAATTGGGATCTCTACAGGAGACTGAACTCGCATCACCACAATGCATCAAGCCAGTGCATGTGTCAATGCACAGTTACATATACACACAACAGTTCCAGGCACATGGTGACATTTTTCAAACTAATATATTGACAGGGGTACCAGGGTTTTTTTTAAGCATATCTAGGAGGAAAAAGAGCATTACAACAAGGCAGAAAACTCAGCAGAACACTGACACCCAAGTACATTACTTAGTGTGCAGTTGCATTAATGAACCATTACTTCAAATCCCAGGTTTGCCAATAGTGTCACTGTTCGTTTATCAAGGCAGAATCATCTCTGATGTGAACAGAATGCCTGTATAATAGATAACTTCTCAATCCTCCCACACCATATATTTCCTTGAGCCCATTACAAAAGATTTATTTTTAAATTGGAATTTTTTTACAGCTGGACAGAATAAGACAGTGTTTGTTGAACAAATGGTGTTAAAATCCCCGAGGGTCTGACTTACTTCAATAACAACCAAGACTACTGCTTGAGCCAGCTGATGCTCTTTTAATGAGCGCTGCTTGTCAGAGGATCATATCTGCAAGTTGCTGTATAAAATAACCGTTTTCCATGAGTTCATAAAGCAGTCTCTTTTGAAATGGATGAGATGTTGTACCAATCTCTACTGCACAAAACAGAAAGTTGTTTGAACTGAAGAGGAAAAAGAAAACCAACCCAAAGCATTATGACGGTTTTTTTCCCCTCCTTTTTCTTTTTTTTTTTTGGAGTTCTATGACAGGCAGCATTGTGTTTGTACACAACAAGCTCAATAAATTCAAGGAGAAAAATGCTGAAATATGAGCTTCAAAATGAGTTTCAGCCTTGGTCTGAGTGAATTAATACAAGCATGACAGGTCGCTTATTTAGCAAACTGGGTGGATGGTAAGATAAAGCCTTTTCATGTGACAAGGCATCCCAAAGAGGTCTCTCTTTATCCCTGGTAAGGTTTTTCAAGGCAAATCAAGAGAAGACTGCCAGACAAATCAAAATGACAAGTTCAAAACAAAACATGAGTCCTTTTTTTTTAAAAGAACACCATCCCCATACCAAAGCCAAGTTTATTAATGTTGCTTTCTGACAAGCATAACTGCTTTATGATATTGCTGAGTCTGCAGACCTGATTGCTTTTAAATAAAACTGTACCATATAACTACTCTTCAGATGGATTCAAAGCTAAGATCACACAGTAAAAGAACAGCATTTAGTAGCCGTGCCATCAACCTGTTCTTTTTAATATATGTGTTATTTATGGCTGCAGGTTAGGTTATACCCTTGAATATCACATTTCTCACCAGAAACAGCAATGAGTAATTGGGTACTGCAGGGTTTAATGTTCAATACTGAGTCATTTTGATTAGACCCATATTTTATCACTTGTGCTATTAGCATCAAAGATTTTTTTAAACCACAATACTCTGTACATTTGGTTTTAATGTGAATTAAGGAAATCAGGTTCTAACATCCTCAAGTATCAGTGGTTTTTTTGTCCCATTCATATCAAAACAGCATAAGTCACTGATAAAGTTCTGATTAAACTTGTGTACAAACTAAATCTGTCCTATGAAAATAAACCACTGAAGTTAATTCAAATTTGTTCAGAGCCTTGAACTATGTAAGTAATGAATCTTTCAGACAGTTAATTCAAGTGGAACAGAAATAGAATCCACTTAAATGTTACTACTGGTTGGGTTGAATCTTATCAGCCTGGATAGATCTGCAAATCCAAGTCTTAGTGGATGAGATCTGCAAATCCTGATTTTAACCCTAGCAAAGAGAGAGATGATGATTTGGTCTTGGTTTGTTCAATGAAATGACTGCCCAAGCTTTTTATTTCTGAACAGAATCACAAACGTATAATTCTATTTTGCTCTAAAAGTCATTTTTACATTTTGCAAATCTTTCTTCATTTTACAGATCTCGCATCCAGGATGATAAAATCATAAAGTGGGAATAATAACCAGAGAACGATTTCTTGCACAAAAAAATGTGTATGTTAGAGATGTTAGTTGAATGTTTCACCTCTATTAACCTCTCTTCCAAACCAACAGAGAACTGGGAATATTTATTTATCATACAAATGCAAACTAAGATGATTTTCCTGTGAGCAAAAGTGTTGTCAAACTTTGTTTGCAAGGGTAAGGTCTTGTGTGGTTTGCTGCATATATTACCCTCACTGTTGCATATATTACCCTCACTGTAGTTTCTCAAATTATTTAGTGTTCTTAATGTTGGGCAGATAGTAAGAAACATTCCCTCTGGTATTTAACTTTTACTTCAAAATTGGTTAAACTTTTATTCCTGTCCATCTATCTCAAGTAGTCACAGATTCTCCTGCAGTAGCTAAGCCGCTCTCTTATGATGCAGACGCTGTATATATTGAACATGCTGCTTCTAAACTTCCTCTTTAGTGTCTCAGGCTCCACAGAAAACAGCCTCTAGTGTATTAACTGCCTGTTTCACCTGAAGTAAAACAGGAAAACTTTGTAAAAGCTCAGTTTTCCCTTGTCACCTTTCCTACTTGTACTGTATTTTATTCAGAGCCTTTCAGATTATCAGAGCCTTTTTTCCCTCATATGTAAGCAGAGGCAGAGGTAGAGAAATATATGTTCTTCAAACCATATGAATGTTTTTCTTTGCTGTTCTATTAATAGCTGACTGAAATAAAAAGGAAAAATTCTGAATAAATGACTAAGGGCTGCTTAAAACCTATAAAATGTATTTTTAAACAGAAGTTTGGCTGACAAAAATGGGATCTGAACATGTGTGTAATGGAGCCAGACTCACGGAGGAAAATGATAATTTCTTATGTCTGGCAACTGTCAGGTTTCTTTAAGAGTCTAAATACATGTGTTATCACTGAAGATGATAACCAGCCTTTCTCCCAAACAGACCAATCAAGCACTAATTTACAAAGGTAAATCTTAGCATCCTTTTGAAGTCCAATTTCAAAAGCAAGATCCTCCCTCATCCAACAGAGGCTGTTATCAGCCAGATTTGTTTGCTCCCAACATAGCTTTGAAGGATAGTAGTGGCACCAAATTAGAGAGAATCTCTATCTCCTAACACTGAACAAGGAGCAATAATAGCATAAAAAGTAATATTAGTCCTAAAACTTGCCTCTCTGCTCCAGTGGTTTTATGCTAATCAGGTTTAGAGCTGATACACACAGCTTCACAGTCCTAGTTCTGGTGAAACCTGCAGTAAGGTAGGGGGAGCGGCGTTCGGAGCAGGTAGCAGTCACATCACCCAATATATCATGATTAGTCTGCGACACAGAACAGATGGCACGAGGAGGAGATAGAGCCCATGAATGTGGAGTGGGTGGCGATTGTAGCCGGTCCAAGCTCTGAGACCTGAGAGAGTGGTACTGGTAAATAGTGATAAATGCAAGCAGTTTGTTTCCTACGTGTTTCATGCTACAGGAAGACAGAATGGAGTTGTCAGCTCTGTGACAAATAATTTTTATACGTGAGGGTTTTTTATGGCTGCTTTTATTTTGTGATGTGTTGTTTCATTTGTTTGTTTGCTGCCAGGCATTCGCTGTAAGATTTTAGGAGTTCCAATTTATGAAGCGATGGCTTTGCATTAGGTGTGGGAAAAGTTTGTGATGCCAATCAGGGAAGCTGTGGTTCCACTGTTAGAAAAGATGAACTCACAACTAGTAGTGAATGTTTAAGTCCTGTTTTTCAGGTACCTGAATACAAGCAACATCATTTGACTTTCCTTTGAATTGTGTCCCACAAAGTTAATTGTTTGATGTTGAATTTTAATTGATGGTTCCTTTTCTGCTATTTAGTTACAGCATCAGGAAAAGGAGTACGCTGAAAGCCAAACAGAAGTGGAAGATACTCCAAGGGAAGTTGAACTATTAGTCTCCTGAGACACCCAGTGTATAGATTTCTTTGGCTTATAAAAGACACATCAGTCACACCTCCATTCAGGATCAAGCCTAGCCTGTTTCTGAGACTTAGTGTCATAGGCAGCAAGTAATAACTCTAGAGTAGAGAGATGACATGTTTCAATGGAGATGCTAAGGCGTACACATGGATTAGTTCAGCTGACCTTTTCTTGGCAGATGTCTCAGAAGATGTAAAATGGCTCAGCAAAACCCATGGGAATACACGTCAGTTTTTAAGGATTTTATTCCTTTGTCCTTACAATTTATTATTTTTTTTCAGTCTCCTAATCACTCCAATATTTGTTTCTATTCCAGAAGAGACCAGCAGGGTAGTATTATAGAGTTCTGTGATTAGAAACTTCTTCTCTAGATTTTTTCTTCCTATTTTTAGTATAGTTTATCTCTGTGCCTAATATTTATTTTAGAGTGTAATAGTTACAGACTTTCAGTAGATTTTCAGTTTTCCTTACATGAAAAAAAAGTGAGTCTCAGAGTTGCTCACAAGAAAGATGTAAAATAATTTGTGCCTCATGCCAAAGGAATATTTTCAATATTTACAATATTTGCACTGTTTTCCTCATTAGTAATTCCTGTCTTCTATTGGAACTTGAAAAAGGGGTATTGGTATATTTTGGGGGAATTTTCACATTTAAACGGACCTCTCCAATTTTTCTTCATCACAATTATATGGTTACTGTTGCATTGCCCACCTGTAAGGGAGACATTCAAGCACTAATAGGACAAATTGTATACAGGTGGTCATGTTGCAAATGCCTGCCTACCCCTTGTTGTGGGGCATGCTGTATTCATCTATTGCTTTGTGCAACTTGTGTTTGTGAAACACATTGCCTTCTTGTTGTCCTATATTCTACTATGCATTATCAATGCAATTGATTGAGACTAGATTTATCTTTAGTTTATTTGCTAATGGCTCTGGCCTTGATCCTATGCCTCTGAAGTCAATAAGAGTATTGCTGTTGATTTCAATAGGAGCAAAGCAAGACATTTGGATATCTCAGATAACTTCTGTGTGCTTCAGTCAGTAAGTCAGAATGCCTGCTTAATTTACAGGTGTGCTAATAGCTTAATCCATTTTGTTTTCAGAAAGCACTTTGAACAGAAATTGAAAGATTGCTTTCCATTTTAGAGCACTCCAAAATGTGAAGGCAACTTAATATTTCAACACAACTGTGTGCAAACACTAATTCTTAGCACTTGGGCAGCTGAGGCCCTCTATCCATGCAGTCCACAGGTTTTCTCTATCCACAGGTATGAGCACAGTACAGTGTAATGTCATACCAAAAACTAAAAGAGATGACAAAGAAAATAAATTGTCTTACACCTCCATTATGGCATTTTGGAAAATGTAGAATTTTAATCAGAACTGTTTTATTTTTTAATAATAGGAGAAAAGGACAGACTATTTTCTAGAAGGTGCATGGAACTTACCTCCTACATGCTGCCACTGAATGAAAATCCATAGTAATGTTAGCCTCCACCCAACTGCTGTGTCAAATATTATTTCTGCCTCTCCTTACAGTTATTTTTTTTACCAAAGTTGAGCACCTCGGGCAAAGTACTGAAAAGCTCTCACCATTATTTGCTTAGGGAGGAATGGTTTATTAGTGGCCTTCTCTCTAGTTCTCTCCCATTGTATAATATTTGAATTGTGGGGGTTTATAACAACTGTTCTGGTACATAACAATGTGGTGGCAGGTAAAAGATACAAAGAGGTGAACTGAATGATCTTCAGTCATTGCTCTGTGTGCTACTCAGGCTCCTGGAGTGGACTCCTGGAGTAGCAAAGCAATTACCATTAGAATGATGACTGTTGTATGTGGCTACCAGGCATGCTTCAATCCAGGCTTGAAAATGATCTGGTTCCAATAGCTGTCTTTATAGTCACAAAGTATTTTTGAAACCATTTACTTGCCTATAATCAAAATATCAGATATTTTGCTCTCATTCTCAGATGCATTTACTTTCCCAGTCTTCTATTAATATAAAATTCTGGGAAGCTTCTCTGTCAAGGCTCATGAAAGCACACTGCTGGGGGTCAAGATGCCTCGTCCTGGCTGGACTGCTCTAAAACATGGCCACTTCCTAACTGCTTCTGGCTGTCCCTCCGCTGGAGTTACTGTTCCAGTACAAAGTCAGCAATTTTAGCTTCCAGTGAAGGTGCCTTGGCCTAATCTGGTTGATTTTGCTTGAAGCAGAGTAGGGACCTACATTGGATGGACATATTTCACAGGCAGAACTGTTAGGTTGGTAACCTCCAGTAATTAGGTGATGATAAACAGTTGGAGCAGTCACATCATCTGCCACACAGCTAGATTCAGAAGGTGTCTGACATACCCTGGCCACTGAGCACGAGTTTGACTGCTGTATAAGCTCAGCATACATTTAGCTGAGCCATATAGACCTGGTTTTGTCCACCTGGGTCCCCACTTTTCTCCTTTTAAATTGTAATATTCATCCCTGCATACCTTGCATAACACTGTGGGGTCTCGTTTATTTGCAGTATTAAACTCCTTGGCAAGGAGCATTTCAGCAATGAATGTTTCAGTTCTAGTCAGGAGTAGAAAATGCAGTTTTTTTCACCATGATTAATTTTCATGCATTTATGCAATATAGAACTGCATTTCATACAATTCTTGCACTACTGAAATAAGTTATCAAGAGGAGATAATTTTGTATTTATTATCCCTTCATCCCAGACTCTCTTCTTACAGGAAAACTCCAGAAACTTCTAGGAAGATAAGTAAAAAACCCTTCCCAGGGGGAAATGAAAGCTTCACACATCCATCTGCTTTGTCTTACGTGTTCATTTTCTGTGGTAGTTGGGGACTGAATGAGGTGATGTCTAGCATCTCTTCAAACACTGCTCTCCACAAAACACTTCCACTCCAGCTGCTTCTTACAGCCACTATAAACTCTGTTTAAGTGCTGTGTAGGCTGTCTAGTCTACATTGTAGTTTGCAAGGTAGAAATGAGCAACTCATTCCAGTGTGTGAAAACAAACATGTTTTCAAACTAATCCTCTGCATGTGCTTTAAAAAGCAAAATAAAAATACAAAGCTAAAATAATAGCAAAGCATTACTCAAGGCCTAGAGGAGAAATGATAATTTCCTATCTGAAGTGCAGCACACTGGCTATGCTTGTACAAGTAAAAGGCAAACTCACATTAGCTCAGCTGAAAATGTTCTCTCTTCTTCCTCCATCTGTATTGTTGTTCTCAGGTACTTAATGAAAGGTTTTGCACCTGAACAGTTGCTGAAATTTATTGATTGAGTCATTTTAAGGAAACTATTTGGTATTCCTTCTCCCTACCAGTAAATTTTTATTTCTCATATCTGCTTAGGAATAAATTAAAGGAAAACAAAATCATAATGTCACCACTACAATCACTTAACATTTACAAAGAGTGTCCCTCTAGTATATAAAAGATTTGCTTCCTATTGTAAGTATAAGGAATACCTGTGATAGATCTCAGTGCAATGTATGTTTATGGTATCAGTATATCAGTTAGCTTAATCTGTACATATTATATATACATCTGCAGGGATAAAGCATGACAGAAAGTGTGTAATAATGGATATTGCACAAGGGAGGACAATACAACAGAGCATAAAGATAAAGGATAATGACATGACTCTAAAATGGCAAAGCCCTGAGTTGCGCTAGTCAAGCTATGAGGAGACACAAGAGGTCTGCATTGTTTTATGTGGTAATAATTTGTGTATATGTGTACTTTCCATAACAATAGATAGATAGAGATTATTAGATGAGTATTTTGAGAAGAAGTATCTGTTTATATTGAATAATTTCCATATGAATGGTTTAGGGTTGTGGGTTTTGCTTCTTTGCTTTTCTGAAAACTGTAGTTTCTTCCTAACATTTTAACTCCTTATCACAAACTTTCAGCCATGCTACCTAATCTCATCAGATCTAACAAGTTAAATGTAGTCAGATCCAGTCAATACTTAGATGAGTGATTTCCAAGGAAATTCAAAAATGTGTTAGGAAACTGCTCAATATCAGTATTCTTCTCTCATGCCAGCTTGAACAAGCATCTCCCATGCTGTTGGGGAGTTCACTTGATACACAGTTCTTCATCCCCACCCTAAGTTGTTCTTTATCATTGCCATGCCATCACAGAGTTTCTACAGTCCTCCTCAAGTGGCTGCATTTTTCAGTGTGTGTAGTCTACCAGGAGCCAGGGGTGAATGTTACTACATAAGTAATGGTAGCAGCTCAGACACTGGATTTTATAGCGGCTTTCTGCAGCCCTGCTTTTAGTCTATCCCAGCAGAATGTCAATTGTCAAGCACCATTTAGGCCAACCTTTGAATGGAGAGTACAGAGGAGCATGTTTTCCTTGTCAAAAGTCCTTATGTAGAATCAGGAGCAATGCTGGCATACACGATTCAGGAAGGGCAAGATAAAGCAGCATTTCCATTATCATCTTTTGTAAGACAAGAGAGTGATCACAGTTATTTTGTATTCTTTTGTAAGTGATTCAATTGGAGTACTGGACTTTACTGAGACATGAACTGGCTGTTATATCTTGAGGTTTGTTTGCTTTTCCTCAAAGTCAGCTGAGGTAGCATTTCTTGTTCTGAACACAGAGGGCAAAATCCTCTCATATTATGTAGACTTCTGTTTCTTCTCAGTTCTCTGTAAAAACTGCAATTCTACCTCACTTGGGGAAAAGTGGAGAGAGAAGTGTTGGGAAATCTATACATGAAGAGAATAGTATAATAGCTAAGAGCTACGGTAAGGAATGCCAACTCATTTGTAATCATCAAACTATAAGATAGTGTCAGTGCAAGATAAAAGAAGAGGCTATGAAACATATTGCCAAAGGAAAATACAAATGAAATACATATAAATGCAAAATACAAATGAAAGGGGCGAGTAGACATGTGTAATGACAAGGGTAAGCCCACCAAGCTGAGTAGCTTCTTTACTGTTGAATGCTGTACTCTGAAGAAAATATTTCAGCTAATTCTTCAAAGAAGGAAAAGTCATACCTTTCTGAAGTATATTTTCATGAGTAAATAACAAAACCACAGAAAATTTTCCTTAACTGAATCGACAGAATAAAACATTAGCAAAACCTAGTGTCTCTTAGGGTGATCACAATTGTGATTAGCTAATTACATTTGATTTTCTTTCTCTAGGTCAATCATCCACTGTTTTGGAGGAAAGCAGTGGGCATAATTATATGGTAACTGTGTATGTAATAAAGAAGTTGCTCTGAGCCACAAAGTTAGAAACTGGATGTGTTCTTTCCTCAAGTTTAGGATGGGTCCTAATACAGGGCTCATCTCCAAAATGTACTTACATCTATATATGCAGGATACCAGTCTCACAGAGAAATTCAGCTCTGGCACAAGTGGTTCCAGTGACTTCAGTGAAGTTCTGCTTGACCGCACCAGACGCGAGCTACATTCACTGCTGTTAATTTTGAGATTCACGCTGTATACCGTGTCAAAAGGCATCAGCATGTGCACTAAGAGCTTCCAGTGAATGTATCTCTTTAGAGCAAACAGTACAATGGAATCAGGTGTCATAGTCATACATAAATCTTTTGTATTTATATATAAAGCTGGGTAGGCAGTCTGATTACAGATCAAAAGTATGTACACTTCTATAATAAAGGAATGAAATCTCTCTCTGTTGCTACCTTTTTCTGTTTGGGAAAAAATGTTTTCATAAACATTCTGGACACTTTGTAAAACACAGTTTTGCACCGTTCCCTCACTCTGGTGCTAAATGGGGAGGTTCATTTCCAAAACCCCTTAGAGCACAGACAAGTTTGCCTATGACTTTTAAATTTGGATTTAGGTAAGGAAGTCAGATTTATACAAGCTTGGAGAGGTTTTGTTAATACCAAGCATATCTGACTGTGCCTGTCTTTGTACCTTAGCAGGATTTCACATTGCCTAATATAACGTTCGTCATGGTTTTAATTTTTCTTCAAAATGGATCTCCTTTATGTCTGCTATTTACCATCCTTGCCAGAATCACTGAGCACAAGAAATACAGTATCTACAAGATGCAGAAGCTGCTTTCTTCCTTGCACTCATGTAATAGGTAATGGATGGTTTTAAGAAAGGGTCTTTACTCTGTGCTTTACCTATTCATGTGTAGGATTTTGATTTCATTTGAAATGAAAGGCGTAAACCTCAGGTCTGAAAACTAATAGAATTTCTGCATTTACCTGCTGATCCATAGCCTTTAGGTTAGATTGTGTGTCAGCGAACAGTCGGCTTGTTGAATGAGGCAATACTTTAAAACCAAAATGAAAAGATTTCTGTTATATGTAACCTGACACCAGATATGAAGGCAGATTTCTGGTGGCTTATTATTAGAAATATTTTCCAGTGTGTCTGATAAGCGAGACTGAACAAGCCATAGGAAGTAGTCCTAATCAGATAATGCTGACTTGCAGACCAGAAAAGAGAGAGAAGAAATGTATTCTGCCTAAGTGCTTATGCCTTCTCTTGGCAATACTGAAAACAAAATGGTTAGCCATAGTAGCAAAAAGCACTGCACAGAACAGGGAGGAAACCTATTGGTTTCTGAGTGTGGCTGTGTCACCTAAGCATGTTTACTTTTCTATATTAATTTGTCTGTGTTACAGAAGGTTTAATATCTATGTGCTTGAATGAGATGGAGTTCTGGAGATATCTGGGGGATATAAAAAGGACTGGGAGAACATCAAACTGGATCAACTATTCATTTTTCAATAAGTTGTGGGATTTTGGGGGAACTTCAAAAGAACTTAATATATATACCTGTAAGGAGGGTCCCTGTGACGTATCACTGTATTCTGTTCCACTCAGACTCTTAGGCCATGCACATCCTTGATGGAAATACCTTTGAACACTAGTGATACTCACAGGATGTGCAAATTCTTAATATGATTTGAGGAACATTCATGATGTTGCATGATGGAGAACAAAGAGAGAGGGGCTGTCCCAAGGAAGGTCTTGCAGATAAGATCAGAATGACTTCCAAAGGAAATGAAGCAGAAGGATTCCTTCATTATTTCCAAGCCAGGATATGAAGTGAATAACTGAAACATGATATATTTAACACAGCTTCTTATTCTTTTGTCTCTGCAGATTGCATGTAGATAATAGATTATATCAAATGCAACCCTAGTCAGTGCTATATGAATATTGCATGACAAATATGCAGACCTTTATTTGTTGGCCTGGGCACTTTTATTTTTAATTACTGCTGGAAGAGCCTCTTAGTTCTAAGACTTTTATAGAAGACAGTTCAGCTTTTGGTTTTGCACCTTAAAAGTCTCTGCTCAGGGGAAAAGGAATTTAATTGCATGAAACCTACTCTGCACTAATTTTTCCAGACACCTATTGTAAGATTAAAGTTTTAAATGGATTGAGTGTCTCTGTATGTGTATTCACATTCATACATGTCTGCAGTAAACATGCCATCTGGGGCTTCTACTTTATTTTTCTTATTGTATATTTGGAATTCAAAATAAGATTTATTTTGTGAGGGAAAAATCAATAAATCATTTCAGTTGTCCCACACTTAGTATAACTAATTGTAATTAGTATAATGTCTTTGTTGGCAAGGGCTTATCAGGCAAATAGCATGAAGAGGCAAAGAAAAAGCCTCATAAAGAATGATGCTGTTTTGTAAAGCTAATTGTGATGCTATCTCTGGTATTGTGTGTGATTGAACTGTTAATTTTTAATCTGGTATTCCTTCCAGCAATGTAGCTATTAGTGTTACCTGAGGTTCTGTGTAATATAACTGGATAATAGATTTTTGGCAGTTTTGAGTTCTACAATTTGATCCCCAAAAGATGTTCCAGAGGTGTCATGTAGTCTTGAGTCATCTACATTGTAACAAATAGGCTGTAGTTTCTAGTTGTAATGAATTAGCCTATTTTAACGTGTGTAATGCAAATTATATAGATATGAGTTCAGTTAACTTTGATGCCCAGAACTTTGATACCCAGAGAGAACAGCAGCAGCCTGCTCTGAGGTATGCTATCAGATACATGGCTCGTGCCTGCTAAAGAATTGCTTGCCTGCAGAGCTTCACTGGCAGCGTATCCAGATCTTGGCTGGGGATCACTGAAGTGATAATATCACTGAGAGCAATGTAATATGTAGAGGAGAAATCAGAGCATTTATTTATAAAGTAGAAGACCACTATCCTGCTTCATGACTATGCTCTAATAACTGGTTCACAGGAAATATCAAATCACTGAAGCTAATTGAATTCTTCACCATATTTGATAATTAGGCATTAGCTTATTTGACAATGAGATGGCTAGATGATTAGTCTGATAATTCCTGAGTTTCCTGTTCTCAAAAAGCTGGATTGTGAAACACTGAGAAAATAAACTAATTTGCTACTTCAGTTGATGGCAGGGAAGCCATTAGAATTCTCTTTTAGAGCATTTCACTGCAGTTCTAATAAGTACAGAGATTTTTCTCCCAGCTTCCATTTGTACGATTACCCTCCTGCAGTCTATTCAATGAAAACAGGGAGAAAATAATTTGAAATTGTCCAGTGCTGAAGGAACTGTGTGATGGACTTGAAGGGAATCTACTCTGATCCATAGTTCCTCTTTCGATAAGCTTCTCTGTGGCATTGCTCTGCCACTCTATTTGCTGTATCATGCCTTTCTACAAAGGCTGCTGTATGACTATTTGAGAGAAAAAATGCCCCATTTGTTGTCTGTTCTGCCTAATAGGTCTGTCTGCAATCGAGGTGCTAGGCTCAGTGTAGATGCTTACATGAATGGCTGCAGCCATCTGGCCTTTATAAGACCCTGTTGCATAAATGTGGTGGCTCTTGGTGAACAGAAGGGTACAACAAAATAATAACAAAAGCTTATATACCCTGAGGATGTGGAAACTTTTATTTCAAGGAAGACTCTAATTAGACCTCAACCTCTTTTGTCCACAGTGCCAGTCAGAGAGAAGTGCCCACTGAAGAGCCAGCTAGCTGTTGTAAACCAGCTTACCCTGGATTGGGGCACCCATGAGAAATGGTCCTTATTTGGAAGCCTTCTGCTAAGGCAGCAAAACTGCAGAGGTTTTAAATGGCTACGGAGATATAAACAGTCAGTTGTCGCCGACATTAAAGGATTTCCCTGTAGAAAGCAGATCATGTCTGTTTACTCTCCAAGGATGATGGAAATTGGGCTAATGAAATGCCATTGATCTGTGCTTTTCCAGCACTCCTGAAAATCAGTCCAGAAAAAATAGTCATGCCCAGAGGATGCTTTCACAGAGCCTGTGCCATAGAGTAAAACAAGGGAAAAGGTTTATTCCAGCTCTACCTGACAATCTGAAAGATAGGAGGCTGACTTTAACCTTTCCCATCTGCTCTTTCTTTTTATGAGATGTAGAGCTAGATTAAAGCAGTAGAGGAGAGCTCTCCTATGTAAATAGAGCTGGGGAGAAGGAAGCAGAGGTTGCAGTAATTCAGAAGTTTGGATGGAACATACTCAGCAAGATCCCAATAGTGATACTAAATAGTAACATCACAATACCTATATGTGTGTGGGTGGTTCATTAAATTGTATGTCAAAAAAAGAAAAGGCAAGAGAAATATTTTGTTCCTTTTTTACATTACAAAAAAAGTTAATCTGGAGAAAGAATACTAAAAGGGAAGGCAACATCTGTGTTAATTAGTAGTTCATCTTCAAAGCTTGACTGATGGGTTACATTATGCCCTCTTACATTTGAATTAAAATTCAGACCCACACAAGTTCTATTTTTACCTCCTTTTTTCACATTGGAATAATTTGTCTGGATTTAAGATTTCATTTTTGCTAAAAATATTGGTGTTCCATAAACTAAAATGAACTTTTTAGTTTGTACAAATAGTCATGTAGAGAACACTTCACTCTGTAGCTCTGGATTCAATTTCACAGAATGTGGGTTTATAACACAATAAAGTATTGTAGGAAGTTTCTATGGAATAATACTAAAAGGTCTTGCATTTGTTTTATTCCACTCTATCTACTATAGTCAGTGCAGAGACTTTAGCATGCATATTAAATTACAGCTTACATACATACCTTAAATATAAGGGAGGGAATCTCAGTATGCATCAGTTTCCTGTGTGAACTAGGGATAAGGATATGTTCTTTCTCCTAAAAATCTGTTTCTCTTGTTTATTTGACATGTAAGGTCTTTGGGTTGAGGACTATCTGTCACGTGCATGTACAGTGCCTAGCACAGCACAGTGAGGATTCATGGTGCTACTGTAATGCAAATAATCACTGTTAGGTATTGATTTCAGAATATCTGGAAACATTCTTATCAATACCACACTGGGGGAGAGACAAATTACTGGTAGAGGGATATGCACTGTTTATCAGGACCCCATCTGTCTGAGTTCTCTTTTTTTGGAGAATATTTTCCCTTCACAAATGAAACTTCCTGTTAATATCATGGCTGGTCCTTTGTAAGCTTTTTGTGGATGAGCACACATCCATTTGGTGAAAAGGCAAGTTCTCAGATAAATACGAAATTTAGGGAGAAAAATGCAACACTGCCCTCCCCTCTGTGTTAACATCAAAGAGGTAGTAATTAAACTAACACAATGACTGCAGACTGTAGAAAATTTAAAAGGGTATCAGCTGATGTACATCAGTGTGGCTTCTGTCAGCTGAGTATCTGGTCCAGAATTTCTCCCACCTCAACTGAACAGGATTAGAGTACAGTCTCATGTTAGCTGTTTTCTCATTTTCACCATAGCACTATAAAAAATACCTTTACAATAGCCTCTGTTCTCATCTCAAAGTCACAGACATACACTCTGCACCTTTAGAAAGTTATCTCTTATGTTGTTGCTTTAAAAATTTTAAGAAAACTAACAGAAAATGTTTTTATGAAAAATACAAACTGCTTTCAGCCAAGGGTAGATGAACCTTGTCTTGACAAGGTAAGAGCTAATCATGAAATTTCTTCTGTGTTCACCTACAATAGATTTCACTAAAATATGCTGCTAGGAGTAGTATGTGCCCTTTAATACTGAAAGAAAAAGGTGCCAAAGCCTACTTAATTAATTCTCTTTGGGGATCCTGGATTAACTGCAGCTCTGTTTAGTTTACATCCTCCCTGGAGAAAAATATGCAGACCCAAAACTGAAAGTATTGATATAAATGTAGATGTAGAAAAAAAATTGCTGGAGTTTTTTTTTTTTTCTTCTATTCTGCACACTTTTGAGTTTTGATTCATTTTTAGTTACAAAGGATGAAAACCTAAATCCTCCCTTTCAGGCTGTGTGAAAATGCTGAACCAATGCTCAGAAAACATGGATGCAGTTTCTTGGAGAAAGAGCTGCCCTACAAAGGCCCACGGCACAAGGCATGAACCCTGTGTGGAGGTTTCACCCGTTACTCCCTGTGTCACCAGGCATCAGAGACGTGCTCTTTTGCAGCAAGTCTTTGACCTAGCATGGGCCAATGGAAAATGAAGAATGGTGGAGTAAAGTACACCCTAGTGCCACAACCAACTCGCAGGCTTGAGTACTGTCCCGGGAAAGCAGATTTGGTATTATCTCCCACTCACTGGAAACACTCCAAGCATAATTAGCTGTACTGTGGGGCAAGCCCTTAGCTGGGTAAGACAGAAGAGCTGCATTTCCTGAGGATCTCAGTTTTCCTGAGGGTGGAGTGAATTTTACCCAGGTGATTTTCAAAGAGACGAATTAGCGCGTAAAAATGGCAATATCTTAGCCCTCAAATCTGCTTATGTGAATTTATATTCCCTTCTTTCCAAACATAATTGCATGGCTGTGATGGTTATTAGTATGGTAAAAAATACAAATTAGAAAATAAAAAAATATTACTGATCAGTTTCTCTCAGTGATATTTAATACTTCTGTGGGAAGTATTCTCTTCCGATTTAAGCATCCATTCATTTGTCAACTAAATCCAAGTGCCAATGGAGATGTGCAGAGTCCTACTCTTCAATTTCTCCTTCTGTGCAACATCAAGGTTGTTGGTTATCACGCATAAGCCGCTTGACTTCAGCTCCCAGGTGGCAACTGCAACCAGGGCACTTACAAAAGACATCTTTTACTAACTTGAGCACATGCAATGACATAGACTGTACCTCAGACCACAGTTTGTACTTAGGAAAGGGAAATAAAAAAAGGAGTCAAAAGAAACCAAGAGAATATGTGTTTCTGGAGCCAACAGGATTAGGGAGGAGAGTGGGGAAGAAAAAGACATTGGGATCTGTTTCTACAAGCAACCTAATATTCTATTGATTCTAAACTTGTGGTTTACTGTTCTGTAAGCACTTTGTACCCAGATCACAATTTGTGTCTGAAAAGTCAATGTGAGCTGCAGAAGCCCAACAGTTTTAAGAAATTTAGTTAGCAACTCCTGTTCTCTATAGGGGATGCCCTTCAACATGAAGAGATTAGCACAGGTTTTCCATTACAAGAATCAGCTTCAAAATAATACATATATGTTGGCTAGAAGGCAGTGTTTACAATTATAATTTTTTAGTCTCGTTTCTTTTCTGTGTGCTTTGCAGCAAGTTGCACCTCCATGATTACTCTTGATAAACAGGATTGCTCCTTTTCTCCCTGAGCTCAGTTGTGCAGGCTTTCGAGGAGCTTACTCTGCCTGGATGAAATAACTCCCTTCTCTTGTTGCTTGGGTTCACGACTGAGCTGGGATGCATCAAAGTCAGGTCAAGGAATCAGAAATAAGGAAATGACAGAAGCCTGGTAGCAGAAGTCAATTTCTTTAAGCTGCTTTTTTTTTCTTTTCTTTAAGCTGCTTTTTTTTTCTTTTCTTTTTTCCTTTGTTCCAGGTTTCCGTGCATTTATTGAATAGAGAAGGGAAGAGAGGAAGGAAACAAAAAAATACATACACCATGAGGATTGGAATTATATGCCTAAATTACATACCCAAGCAGATGCTGTATTGATTTCAGTAATTGCAGTGACATATTCTTCTGTATTTCTAATGTTGTTTTTACATTTCTTGCCAAAAATTGTAAATAGTAAGTCAGATAGTTGTATTTTTTTAAGCAGATGCAGTCAAATACAAAGCCATCATTTTTCTATTCCCTTTCGTGATCATCCAGCAGTGTCCTTTCTGTCCTTTCTTCAAGGCTGCTTTGACATTGGACTTCCCTAATTGTTGCATCTCTTTTTAAATTAGAGTGGGAGGGGAGATTCTCATGGGCTAGTTTTTGGCCCAGGAGTAGCCTTTTACTGTGTGTTTGTGCCAAGTGCAAAAGAAGAGGACTCTTGTCCTCTGTGTTCCATTGGTGCAGTATTAATTTAGACAGAAATATTTTTATATTTTCTGGAGATCAATTGGCTAGCATATCACCTGCGTGCAATTTATTTTGGGGGTTCACTGTAAGGATGATCTGCCGAACACAAACTCAGTGAATGTTTGGGGTGGCAGGAATGCCTCACTTGTCCACTCCCAAGTGCATCTTGTTGGGCACAGTCACTCTCTGAATCGGGAATGTGGTCTGTGCTGTTCATGATGCATTCCACTTGTTTAAGCTTTGCATAAAACCATACACGATGGATAATAAAACATCTGTCCATACATAAACGTTTCACTTTTCAGAATGACCTGAAGCACCGTGGGGCTCTGAATGTTTGAAACAGTCTGCTCGCTGCTTGAGGGGCATGGGTATTTATTATTAGCTGTCCTGCATCATTATGGAACGCAAAGCAAGCACATGCATGCACACATACACGTACGAAAGAGTGAATAATTATGATAAACAACTGCCTAACAGGTATATAATGCAGAAATAGCAACGATTTTTACCAGATGAAATCAATTCTCTGTGCTTGTGTCTTGTTCATTGCTCTTCTTATGCTATTTTTTCTGCAGAAAGTATTTAATGAAATTATTAGCAACAAAGCACTGAGTTTTACAGAAAAAGGAATTAAATGTAGCCTAGTGCTAATGTTCTTCAGCATTTAGCATCTTATCCTTCTCCTGTACCAGATTTACTTCCCTTTTTCTTCTCCAGAAAACAGCTTTCTGGCATGAAAAGTAAATATTCTCCCGAGAGGAGAGATRCACAGGAAGTGCACAGGCTTTGCCGTTCCCTCAGAGGTGGGGGCATTTTTCTGCCAACTTGCCCTAGTCTGTCATTTACAAATCTACCTTTGATGTGCAGAGGAAGGTATAGCCCAGACCTGTGACTTGCAGAATGGGGATGTTTAACTTGGCAAACAAAAAGAGCTGTTCAGCAGCTATATTCAGAGACACTTCCTTAGGAAAAAGAGGAATCTCAGTCAACATAAGTAGAGTGGTAGCGTTAATTTGACTAGTTTAGAATTAATTGCTGGATCACCAGTTTGTGCTAGTAGATACATTTTCCATATCATTTTCAGTTGTAAGGAAACATACTGCTATTCAGCAATGCAAAAACCTGCAGTAGCCCAGAGACAGAGCTGGTGGCCTTTAACAAGTGGGCACGGCAGTGCCATGTGCCTTCTACCTTCATTCGTGAGGGTCAGTCGGAGACAAGGTTGACACGGGACGAGTGGCACAGGGCCATGCAAAACCAGAATACACTGACGCCTCCCCAAAGATGGGGGGGGATCTTGATGCACTGCAGATACAAATCCAGAAGTACCGAGGGCATGTCTCCCTGAACACAGTCTAAGCTAATCTTGACATAGTTCTTGAAAATATTTCTATTCATTTCAAAGTGTTTTTACAAATCTTTTAGCATATTGGAGGGACCTCTGACATTATGAAGTCTCCACTCTGTGAATCGCAGGACTTTCAATTTGTTTACACCAATAGCCTTATTTATATTTATTTATTAACCAAGGGATCAATCAAGCTGCTGCAAATAAAACTGCTGCTGATTCAGTAGTTTGGTAATAGCACCAAGTGAGGATTAGAGGCTATAAAAAGCCTTTATGAAATGATACATTTTTTGTCAATTAATTGGCCTGGAAAGTCTTGTCATTTCAATCTGTCATTGTTGAATTTCATTTTACTGCAATATTTTCAAATTACTCAAAAAAGTGTCTAGTTAATGCTGTTGGCAAGCTCTCTGTTATTTAATGCCTTCTTGAAGTCCTTAATTTCTTAGTTTTTCATCTTAATTAACACTCTTAATTGACATTCTGTGCTCCCTAATTTATCCAAGTAAAGAATGGAAATATAGGCTCTAAATTATTTTCTGGAATCAGATTGGCATGCAATTACTTGTCTACAGGTTGTCTCCACCTTAACAAACTTTTTTTTTCAATTTTTAATTTTTTACTACTGAAGTCCCCACTGGAAATTACAGTCCATTGAACCATAAAACTAGAATTGATTGTGCACATAGAAAATCCTGGAACAATTGAATAAAGAAAACAGCTTCCTGGAATTTTATAGTAAAATCAGAACTCAAGTGACAACAAAACATTTACCCAATTGGAACTCACCTGCCCTTGATCATTAAAAAAATTTGATGCACCTCTATTTTCCCCTGATGAGAGAAGGAATCAATTTTTCCTTTGTTTAGCCTACATCAGAGCATGGTTATAAATGTCAAAGAAGATGAATTTTGATCTCCAAAACTTTTGTAGGGGGCATTCTCTATTCCATCTTCTTTTATCAATTTCACATGGTTTTCATAGAATATTGGAAAGCTAAGGCAAAAGAACCCTGTCTAATAGGTTTTATTTTTAAATAATCAGAATGAATATAAGGTTTTCTGTATCACACATTACAATTACAACAATCCTAGACATGTTTTTTACCATTTATTTCTAAAATATGGAGGGAAATCTCCTTTTTAAGGCACTGTGACAAATTGTAGTCAGTTTTTTCTACTGGAGTTTATGGAAAGAAACACTAAAATGCAAATTCAATGTTTTGAGACTTGAAATTTGCAAATAACTTTTAATCCTGGAGCTTACTTTTATATTCTGAGATGAAATAATGACATTTTAAGCATATAAGCCTTCAGTTCTCAGTGAAGCAAAGAAGCTTGCAAGATAGGCAAGCATATACTTTGTTTCAAGCATCTTAATTAAATTGATTCCATTGGTCTATCCATGTGTTTAATGGTAAGTATATGCCTATGTACTCTTCTGAAATGCTGAATGGTACTTAGCAGAATGAATTATATTCCAGTAACTCACATTTCTTTAAGAACTCTTATAATGGAGGAAGTAGTACGCAAAATAAGCTTTCATTTTCACGATGAAGAAACAAAGTAACTCCTGGTGAGCCTTGCCTTTTTATTGCTGCAGCCAGCTGTAGATCATGTCTTGAAAGCAAAACCATCTTCTTTTTAAATGTGTTTTTTTGAAAAATAGCGCATTATATTCTCTTGAGCTGTTGAGACAATTTCCTGACTAGATCTGGTGCCCCATTAATTTTAGAGTATAAGAAAAAGTCACTTTGAGCCACAGGGAACAATTCTGGATATGCATATATAGCAATAGATTTGCGTACAGTATGTCCATGGAGCATGCTTAAACTCATATTTTCCCTATTTTAGGATTAATGTTCTCCTTTCCTCCTATTTGTGCAGAAGCATAGGCTTATGCTACACATAAATGGTGGATTCTTTTACTTTCAGTGTGTGCAATTTGAAATTTGAATGCAATTCCTGTAACAAGAGGAATTCTTCCAAATGAATCTCAAAAAGCCCTGGCCAAAAACATGTAAAACTCTCCTATAGAAAAAAGAAATTGAGTGCACAGTGTTAGCGTAATAGCAGGAGTGGAGACATTGCTTTGCACTATAGTTTTACGGGATGATATTTTAAAAGGTATTCAGAGATTTATGACTTTTTAGGGACAGCTAAAATTGTTTTCGTACTTCTAATACTGCTTTCATTAGAATGTCGAAAGTATGTTTACAATATCAGATTGAATTCTAAGGTGTTACCAAATCATCCAGAATCCCCACTGTATAACTGTATTCTTTCATATTCCTATATATCTTCAGAAGAAAAAATGGGAGGAATGTAAGTGCTGTGTTTTAAAGTACATAATCTGTATTCTGTCATGTACTTCATCTCCCAGGGAAGTTATCTGGGAACTCACTCTGCTGTTTTTATTTATCCTGCCAGTGTAGTATATAGATGAGAGGACTAAGGTTCAATGGTGTTAAAACAAGACATGAAATATTGATTAATTTTTTTTTAAATTCCTTTGTACTCCTGAGTATAGCAAATTTCAGATGCTACTGTCAATATAGTGCTCTCCAATAAACCTCCATTATCGGAAGGGTCCTGATCTTCATAGTGTTCTTATAAATGGTTATTATGATTCTAAATGGTTAGCTTTAAAAGCTCAAGGCTAGCATTCTTCTGCTGCAAGAGCAGAAAGCAAGTTAGAAGCAATTCAGCTTTTTAACATGGCAGAATGTTACTCTGAAGTAGCACCAATTGGATTGGGAATTCTCTTTGCTAGATAGCAGGCAAAACACTCTGAAGAAATAGAGATCCTAAAGGGACAGATAAAGAGAGAGATGTACAGTTTCATGGCCATAAAGGTGTCAGTTAAAGGAGGACAATTACAGTTGGTGTCCACCTTGCCTTTTGTTCCAACATATCATTCTTCAGCACTAAGTTAAAAGTTAACACTCCATTTCTAGCTTCCAGAATGGTCCTTTAATCTGCCAAGGCAGGTCAACAGGTATTTAGGAGTTTCCCCAGGGAAAAAACTTTCCAGGAAAGGTAGGTATAGAAGTCCACATCATCTAACCCCTGAGGGATGCTAGACATGGACAAGGAAGAGAAGATGTAACTCAAATTCTTTTGAGTGTTCTGTAGTATAGAAAAACTCTCCGGAAATTGAGGTAGTTGTGACAAACCAGGTTTTCACTTAAAAAAAAAAAAATTGTTCGAATTAGAGTTTACTGAAATTTCTTTAGGAATGAACATTCTATTTTTATATCCAGGTTGAAATTTTGGGGTGAGGTGGGAGAAAAGGAATACCGCAGAAAAAGCAATCATCTGGCAGGGAGGGCCTTCTACCTGGGCTGTTGGAGACCAGAGTTCAGGTTCCTCCTCTGCCTCATTCAGTCCTGATACTGAGTATTCTGAAACGGATACTTCACAGATAGCCCTTGGAGGTTTCCTCCATTTCATAATACTAAGTATTCACCAGAGCAGCAATTTGAATTTCAGTCTTGTATGTGTCAAGTAAATACCACTATAGAGGTTGTACAATCACTTTTTTGCCCATCTTCTTAATTAGTGTTTAGTCAAACTTAACAAGAAAGAGCAAGGAAGTAACACAGAGTCTGAGCCACAAACCAAAATTGGCAGAATTACTTGGAAGGCGGGAGACCATGGTACATCCTTGCTCTGAATCAGGAAGAAGCATCTGAAAGTGATTCTTCTGTCTCCCAGGAAAGAAAGCTGGGTACTGGAGGCCGGATGAGTTCCTGTCTGAAATTTTTTCACATGAAAGCTTTATTCCTACCCCAGGATGAAAATATTTTCAAAAGATTTTGTTTATGGGGAAAACGGATACCCATACAGACCTACTTGGGAGTTTTTTCACAGCAAAACTTAATTGAGTGCAAACCTTAGTCTGCTTTAACTTACGATGGAGAACAGACTGCTCCCTGCCGTAGTCAAAAGCTGAGAGCTAAAAGATGTGGCATAAAGCTAAACTATCCCCTCCTCTCACACACACACACCAACTGTCTCAGACCGAGCCAAAGTCAGGGCTGTATTTGGCTGGTTTTGTGACTTTTGTGATATCTTTCTTTGGAACTTGGACATATTATTGATAATTTTTAGCAAATAATTTTCATTGATTTCAGTAGAATTGAAAGCCATACACGCAAGAAGTTGGACTTCAACCAGTTTTTAAATAGTGAGTGCTAAGTGTGTTGTTGTTATTTATGAGGTTTTAAAGCAGTAAGTCTTGCTTGCCCCCATTACATGGGTAGTTCTGTCGACTCCCAGTCCCCCCATCAGTAATGCTTGTGTGACTAGCATGAACAGGATTTGATTTGTAATTAACAATGCATATATTTGCTCACATAGCTGCTCTATGAGCCAAATCCTTACACATATGATTTGTTCTCACTCATGCAGGTAATACTTTTGGACTGATTTAATGGAACTAGTTATTTGAGCAAAGGTTATCAGATTGGGCACTGTCTTCTTGCACTTTTCTCTCTGCTATGTTATCTTAAAGAATGATAATATAAACTTATGTTAAGGGATGTGCACGAAGTTTTATTTTTCAAACCCTTGTATTAGCTGGTCTCGTGCCAAAATGACCTTAAAAGTTTCACTTGTATGTGAATTTTCAGGCTAAGGGTAGCCCACTGAAAATTCAGATTTTGCTTGTGAAAGAGGATGGTGAGTACTTACATGCATACAGCTCATAGTCTGCCTGAAGTTTAATTTCTGATTAGTTTGATTTCTTGATGAGTTTCTGAATTTCTCATTTTACACACTCTACTAATGTCTATTTTTCAAATGTACAAATAAATTATTTTCTGTTTTAAGGGACATGCATTGTTTGACTTCAGATATTTAACATGGTATGTTTTTTGTGGACAATAGCTTGAGGCCCCAAGCTGGCAAGAATGAGAGCCTATCTATAAATAATTCAAAGTGATTGTACGTTTTTGACAGATTGTCAAGTTGCTTAATGCCTTTTGTCCCAGGTAATAGATTATATTTCTTTGATAAAGTGTTGGTAATTTCTCATTGCAATTTGTTTTGTGTATGTTATATTTTTACAGAGTCCAGTCAGGTTCATATCTCAGTACGGGCTGGTTTACCTTAATTTTGGCTATGGATGCCTGCTATGGAATTCACATCTATGGGATGATAAATGACACCTACTGCAAGTAAGATCACAGGAAATTATTTTCATACATCTGCAATTCTGATGTCTTGTCAAAATTTCACAATTGATTTTAATATCATAAATCCAAGAAATGGATCAAGCAGCCACTTCCCAATGTTTTGCATTGATGTGACACTGTATTGTCAGCATATTTAGCCCTGATATGGCATTTGCTGTTGATAAAATAAAAACATTTACAAAATCTAACATGAGATGTCATAAGGAACTATTTTTAATCAAAGATCTTTTGCAGTTTCTGAGTTAGCTGGAAACAAAGTATGTTCATACTCTTTTGACAGAATGTGCTTACTTTTACTGCTAAAACAAATCTATAGAGGAAATACTAATATATTAGTTCTCTGAATACCAAATACACTTGAAAGTGAAAGAAACTGATTAGCTCAGGATAGTTACCTGAAATTACATTTCACCACCATTGAGCAACCTACCTGAACTTTCTAGGTTATATATGGCTTGTTTTGAGTAGTAGGGAGTTTCTAATTAGATAATAAAACAAGACCTGCAAGCTTTATCACAGTAAACTGACATAAATTCCAACCAACTACTGTTAGTGACCTTACAGCGACAATGGATTAATCCCATTGTCAGAAGTATAACTCTAAACACAATTTTTAAAAGTCCAAGTTAAATGCTTTAATCTACAGTATAAAGTAGCAAAATATAAAATGAACATATTCCTCATTTACAAAAGCAGGGAATATCCTAAACAATATACAATAGTCCTGCAAGTCTATTTTTCTGTACCCAGGCTGGTTCAGGCCTTGCATGTAACCAGTAAGAGGATTCCTCAGCTCCCAGAGTAAAGTCTTACACAGACCCTCACTCCATATTCTGCGTCACACCAGTGTGGGATTCATTCCTAGCATACCATCGAGAAAGGAACTTGAGTCAGATTTTTAAGCACAGCTGTTTAATTACAGTATCTTAACATTAGAGACTGACTTTTTAGAACTTGCAGATCCCACTGAATGAGTGAATCATCCAGATGGAACAAACATATGTTGTTCTTTGTTTATGAAAACACAGTAGGCACCCTGAGAAAAGGGGTGACAGGGCTAAAGTTGTCCTCACAGAGTTCAGCAGAGCTGGCATTACATAGCCCTGATGTAAAACCAGTTAACGGCATGATAGCACTTCAGTCTGTTGACAGCAGAGAAGGATGGGTTTCCTTAAAGCTGCAATTCTGACTGCATTACCTATTTATAATGTATATTATTCTTATAACTGCCCTATCCAGCAAGAACCCAAGAACTAGTTTCAAGAGTTAGGACTATCCAATGAGACGACTTTGGTTAGAGATGGAGCATTATGGACTTAGGGTTGCCCCAGGCTACACAAAATGTGCAGTATCCCTAAGAGCCTGCCCCTCAGCTTCTTGCTGACTGATGAGATCAGTGTCTGTCAAGAGGCATGCTTGGCTTCATTTTCTGTAGTAAAATGCGTACAAATCATGCTACAATGAAAGCCATCATGCAATTTGGCAAAGGAGCTCAGGGCCGACACATGAAAAGGATTTCAGTGACATCAGCTGCAGTGTATGTTAATGTTTCTCTTGGAAATAATACTTAAGTGTAACTTTTTTTTTTTCCCTCCTAGGTCAGAAGGCTTTCGAAAAGTTCCCTACCATTATTATGAGCCAGGAAGAGATGAGTGTGAGGAGTACTTTCTGCATGAAAACGCTCCATATGGAGGCCATAGGTTTATCACAGAAAAGAAAGTATTTGCTAAATGGGCCAAGAAGCACACAATAATATTTACGCACCCCAACTGGACAGTGTCTTGATGCTGGTTTTATTAACTCTCTCTTAATAGCATAATATTACAAAAATGTCTCAGTTTACAGTAATTTTGCTTACATCTGACTGGACTTTCTCAGCCTAGGTAATGCTAAATAAAACCTAGAAGACAAAGAGGGTGATGGTTCAGCTGTTAAGCAAAATTAACCAATCTGTGGAAGCCAGACACTTTGCTTGTTATTTCTTAGGGTTTTACTCTACATAATGCACTTTATACTGTAACTGGATATTATTTCAAGACAACAGCAGTTAAAGACAGCTGTGATTTTCAGTATATACAGGTGCACATGCACACAGAGAGAACATGGCAGTCCTTCAAAACTTGTCCATTGCCTTAGTTAATTAAAATTAGTATTTGCAGCTCTTTTGCAGTACTGATAGTACTGCAGTACTACTTAGAAAATTTGCAGTGTTAGCAGAAATTTTCCACAAAGGAAATATGAGGAAATATACAGATCTCTGAGGTCTACTTGTCTTATCTATGCATGAGTAAGTTTTAAGAACCGCCTAAATGCATTGATACATGTGAGCACTTGCATATAGGGTAAAATTACAGATGGGCTGAACATGGTTCCTGAACTGCACACAACTGACAGATGTGAAAAGATATGCTTTGGTCAAGGCTCTCGGGTAATTCAAAACTTCTAAAATGCAGTTTCCTTTCAGTCTGGTCAGGCTGCACCACCTTGGATGATGTGTTTTGTGCTTTTTGAGGCTGTTGTACCACAGTGTAGCTGCAGCAGCATGGCACTTAGCAGCAACTGTGTTTTGCAGCCCAGGCTAAACCTTTGGTTATTACAACTAAACTTGTACCAGTACACAAGTTAGTGTAAAGCTGTCTTGTGAACATCTTCATTCACTGCAGTCATGCCTTTGAGTTGCTTAAGAGTTCCAACATCCAAACTCTAAAACCAGCCAGTTTTGACAGTATGTCCCTTGCAGCCATCATAATTTATTTTACCTCTCCAAGTTTCTCTATCTTTAAAAACAGGGATAGTATCTACCTACCTCACAAGGGAGATGTGAGGATTAATTTAAGTCCATAAAGCACTTTGCTGATGAAAAATGCTACAGAGCATTTATTCTTAACGCAAAAGCAATGGTACCTGTCATATATTCTTGTCTGTTGGGTATTTGAAGAAAGTGATGGCATGTCTGGATCTGATGGCAGATTGTTCTGTGTGTCCTCTTTCCTACTGAAGATAATTTGTAATACTGAGTTCTCTCAGATTGCACTGCTTCAGATGGAGTTGAAAGAACTCACCACCTCACAGCATTGTCTGCACATCAAGAGGCAGTTCAGGAATTTTAAAGTTTGCTCATCTCTAGTTGAAATATATAGTTCCAAGTTTACTCTCAATGAAGGTTTTCAACTGCAGCAGACTCATCTGTAATATGACCATAAATCAACTAAACATGTGAGGTTTATTTAAACTGTATTTAAATTAGTGCTTAAGATGCTTTAAGTTTAGAATGTGTCCTAAGAATATTTTAACACCAGGAATGTCAGATTCAACACTGTAGTAGCCAATACTGTGAAAACTTGAAAGAAGTATGTGTGGAACAAGACACACAGGGTTTACTCACACTACTTAAACATTAACCAACATGAAACTTTGTATGCTTTTGTAAATCATGAAGAGGAGAAAGTAAAAAGCTATTTTTACATGTAAGTATTTGTATACGGACTATTTCCTATTGTATATTTGTACATATAAATCTATATTTTATACATTCATGGCATATATATTCTCTCATCATCAACTTTGACCCTTTAAGGATGGAGAGGAAATCCCTGCACCAGTGTTCTTTCTCCTGCTCACTGGTTTCTTGTTCCTGTTGGTAGGGATGCCAGGGTATCATCTCTCATCTGTTGTATTTTCTACTGCAAATGCATCCTCCTGACTTTATTTTTAATATAACCAAGCTTTCACTGCTTACTCTAGTGCTGTAAGCGTTCATGCTGGCTGTCAGACAAAGGCAGGAGCCATGCTTACGATCTCAGACAAACATCTATATTTGAATACTATATCTGTCCCAGATTTCTTGTGTGACTTGAAGCCTCACCTTTCTGTTTGGAATAGGAGAACAGTAACATTTTCCTGCTCCCTGTCTTGACTGACTTTCTTGTAAGCTCTTGAGGCAGATACTCTCATTTGCAATGTATGTGTATACTGCCTTGCAAAAGAGGTGTCCACAGTCACTGAAGGCTACAGGCACTACTGTAATATACAAATAGTATTTTTTTAAATGGCTGCTTCTTGTCCCTGGAGTTCAAAAACAATTATAGGCTAATACAGCACAGGATGAAATCAAGATGGGGGAAGGGTCATGGATGGATGAAGGGCTGTAGTAGCAAGAGACAGTGAGCCAGATTTATTGCTATATCCATATGCATCTTTTCAGTTCAGATGGATGACTGGATAGATGGAAAGCTAATAAAAGAATTGTACTGCAGGATTTGAAGAATGCCAGGCACACAGAGCTCGGGAGAATGTTCCACACATATTGTACAGGGCAGCCCAGGAAAATCTATAGCTCCCTTGTGGGAAGAGAAGCCAAAAGGGAGAACATCAGTCGAGTTGACTTGTATTTAGAAGGTCTTTGGGGTAATAGAAAGTTACTATGAAAGTGCTACACATGAAAGTGCAGTTGGGCTGGATAGACTTATGTGAAAAGTGTCTTCATGATGCATAGCCCTTTTCCCTGGTAAGCATATCATAAGGATTTTGCATGAGTTGTGCTCACGTGCAAGGCAGTTTTGCCAGTTAATGTGTGCTGCAGCATGGACTGGGTTTGGTTCGCCAGTCAGACGGGCTTTAGGCTGAATTGCAGCTCCTGTGCAGACTGCATGCCCTAATTTCCTTTATGTGAAATTTGGCTTGTGGGGTGAGCTTGCGTACACTTCTGTCTTGCTCCATAGTGCAATCAGAAAGCAGCTGGGAGCTGGGATGAGCATCCAGCCCTAGGCACTAGGAAACACTCCCAGTTACCATGCATTAAAGTAGCCTCTGTCTACTAAGCAGTTTTCCCTACGAATTCCTTCCCCCACCCTGTAATTATTTAAAAATTAACCAGAAAGTATCATCTTTTTCTAACACAGAAATGAGCAGAAGTTACTGTAGTTGTTTGTGGAATGCCTGCATGCTGTACAGGACAATATCCCAGCAATGAGTAGCTAAGAAAAATACAGCTCTTAGAGCAGCTAAATGTACAGCAGAATTGGGACCATCATTAGAGTTCAGTTGTCACAGAGCAAACGTAAAAGTGTTGCTTCCCGCTTTTAGAGGGGCTTGGATTTGCAGTGAGAGCAGATCCACATTTAGAAACATTGCAGCAGGCTTCATTCACACCAGAGTAAATGAACATCAGTTTCCTTATTTAAATGAGCCTGTCTTTAGCATAAACTAAACACATATTTGCATGATTTTTATTATATGAGTAAGGAACTGTGACCGCTGTGTTGAAGATGATTCTATAAAGAAACGACTTTGTTGGAATCTGTTAAAAATCAACACTGCAGTACTGAAGAAAGCATTTCAGTGTGTGGCTGTGGGGTAAGAGACCTTGATGATTCACCTTCTGAGAGCAGTTAAGACATCAGCTGAGAATCATTTATTAATTCTTTAAAAGAAAGCCTACTACAGTTTACCTGAATGTAATCAGATCCTAATTGCTTATTCATTCAAGCAGTCCTATTTTAATCAACTACTCGTGTATAAAACAAGCAGGGAGTTTACCTGAGGATTTCAAAATAAGTCTTCACATTGCTGCTAATAGAGGAATACTCACAAATAATTTGGCATTTTTTTGCTATGAGTCAGCTAAATAGTCACCAAATGTTTTCTTCCATAACTTAGTTGTTTTAAATATATTTTCTTCCCCCCCCCCCAAAAAAAATTGTATTGTTTGGCAGGTCATAGCCTTAGTTTTAGCAAAAGTTAAAAATTTAATATGTATTATATTTCTTTCTGCTTTTCAAAAAAAAATTTTAAATAGTAGAAACTCCTAGAAAAAAATCTGACTTTTTGATTAGCTAATTACTAATTCACAGCTAATTACCGAGTAACATAAAAAAACTGAAATGACTCCAACTTTCCCACTTCCCCCTACTAGCTGCCTAGCTTGTACTCCCCTACTTGAACCCAGGCCTCTAACAGAAAGAAAAGAAGATTCTATGTATCCAGAGAAATTCCCATCCCATCTGGGCTGGGAGGCTCCATCTGCAGACTGAGTGTATTGGCTATATCAGTAAATGGGAAAGGTTGAGCAAGAGTTCTACTGAGAAGCAGGTGGTGTTGCAACTTCCTAAAAAATGCTCCTAAAATGTGTTAGGAAGGTGTACACATTGATTTATCCTCAAAATACTTTTCCAAAATATTTTGTTTCTTTGAATGCTGTTAGTTCCTATGTAGAATTGCTCCACTCCTTCCAGTGGGAATTATCACCAATGGGAAAAAATGCCCTTGACAGGAAAAGGCAGAGGCAAATTCTGTGTTGTCAAAGCTTTCTATATAGCCAATGCCAGGGATGAAGTTAGCCTGATACTGCCTGAATTATCTGTTGAACGCTTGCTGGTTTGGGAGTCTCTGGGGACTCAATTCCAAACTATTGGAAATCTCTTTGGCAAGTTCAGATCATGAGCATGGCACCCAAGCTGGTAATATCTTTGCACTCCTAGTACTAAGGTAAGCAGTGTTTTGTCCATGTGCATGCACCATGTGCACATAATGCATTGTATAGTTAATAATAATGTTAAAGGGGAGCCCGTCCAGCTCTCGGAGGGCTGACACAGCCAGTGCTCAGTCACCTGCTAGAGGGATGGACAGTAGCAGGACCCCACACAAGGATAGCAGGCAGCAGAGCACAGATGCTCTTAACCAGATGACATGTCCAGGTAAGTCAAATAAATAAATAATCACTCATGAATTATAACTGGCTGGTGCCCTTAGCAAATAGAAAATCAGAAGCACTTTATAGATTGATGCTTGTATTTCAATGACTTTTTTTTTTCTGCCTGTGTCTCAGAAATAGCATATGCCTTTAATGGTGCTAAAACAAGTCTGGGGCTTGTTGATGTTGAACCTTAGGGTACCCACAAGAGTGAAACTCAGTGTCAATGCCAAAGGATCACGCAGGAGCTGTCTGTGGGCATTGCTATGTACAGTGTACAACTGTCACGTATTTACTAAAAAAAGGCCTGTTTTTTCCTGACTAGGCATAGTCAGTCCTTTTGAGCAGAAAGTGTTTCATTTTCAGCAGATGTGTCTCATTCTGTTCCTTCTTTCCTGGGAGGATGCAGAGAAGTGTGACTTAACTATGGGGGAGTGAAGAATGATATTATGAATAAATAGCCATTCACCAGATTCATATATTTTCCTGGCTATTGCAGTGATGCGTAGCTAATGACACAGAAAAGCAAGGTTTCTGTAAACTTTTATTGCGTAATCCACAGAACTCTTATGTTCTGGATTGGAGCCTCCCAGGCAAACCCTCCAGAAAGGGTCTGAAGATGAAAGCGGGGGCTGTCCCCCCTGAAAGACAAGGATTTGCAGGAAGCCGTAACAATCTGAATGGCCCCCTGGGCCTGCGCGCCAGCTTTYGTAGGCTGCCCACCCAGCCTCAGCTCTGGGCCCTCACCAGCCCCACTGAACGAGGTACGTTCTCCCTCTGACTTACGCAGTCTGTGAGCTGCGTGAAGTCTGTCCCGTCCGCCCCTTCAGTGGGACCTGGGGAGTGGCGACCCTAAACCAGGGGGTGTGGAGTAACGGCAGAGCAGGGACACTCTCCCCCCAAGTCAGCAGCATGACCTCACTTGGGGCACAGTCTCACTCAGGTGCTGAACTCAGATTCTTTGTATTGGGTGGGAAAGATGTCACTGGGTTTTGTTACTGTTTGTAAGGTTAACTCAAAAAGTCACCATTTTATGGGTGTCTTAAACAGCTGGTTTTGCATCTTTTTTGCATTGCTTGCTGTTATTTCTGTGAATTCCTGCAGATATGCAGCTGTCAGCATCAGCCATTGCTGTTCTGATATACTGGCCATAAAGAGACTGTAAACTTGAACCAATGCATGTTCTTACCATGTATTATGCATGATAGCATGTTATATATTTTATCCTCACACTGTAATAAAAAGTGTAAGTTGTATGTAGACTTAGTTGAAGCAGAAGAAATAGTGGTCTTTCTCTCTCGTATCATGTATTACGAGTGCTTTGCTGAACCTCTATGAGTGCCGTTAGCAGTCAGCAGGATATAAACTCCTGAAACCAGTCAGGAAAATATTTACTAAACTTAACATTTTTCACTTGAATATCAGAAATAGTTAAACTTGCATTGTGAACCTACTCCAGGGCTCCCAGTTACATTTCTGTGTTCTGTTCTAAGGGAAACTCACATTTGGTTGTAACCTTGGGAATGACTTTCTTGACATAGTGTCAAAATACTGACAGGACAGCACTCACAAACTTTTAACATCTATGGGAGTTTCTTCTTTTTAAATGGAATTCCACATGTACCAGAGTAGCTAAAATGCCTGTAATTTTTTCATGTTGTTGCTGCTGGAAATAGTATTTCTGAGGATGGCTGGAGAAAAAATTGTGTGTGCTTACTGCTCTTTTGGCTGTTCCTTTGTCCCCTCCTCGCATGCAGACACACACACACATATTTGCAGACAGGAAAAGTGTCTACAGGGAAAGTAGACACTCTTTTTAAAGATGGTGGCAAGCTGGAACAAAGAACATTAATCTCTTTTACATGGCAAATATAAAACTTGTGTAGTACTTGTTGATTCATATATGTTCTGTATATTTTCAAAGCCTATGTCCACATTAGTGGCAAGTGAGCACAACTGGATCAGATCTGTAGCCTGAAACTGTTGGTGCTAAGAATTTGATATCCACACCATACCCAGTCTCTAGTTTGGACCCATGGGTTGAATGCCATTAGCTAGCGATTGGAGCATGTCTTTTAGTTTCATATAATAGGAATCTAGTTCACATGCTCAAGGCCACTCCACGATGCAAACCAAAGTTTGGTAAGTGGGGGTGTTTGGGACAGTCACCCAAAAAACTCACTTCTTAGCTAAACTCTTGTGTAAATGCACCCAAAGCAAACCACTATAATATGCTACCCCATGGGAAAGCGTAATTCCCATTAGCCCAATTTTGGCTAGATAGAAGTCCATTGCTGTTTTTTTTCCTCAATAGGCTTTGTCTGGGTTTCTTCTTTTCGTAGCTATTTTCTCCAAATCTGAGATCTGATCCCCCTTGTCAGATCATATGAATTGAGGGCTCCTGACTCCTCCTAAAGTTAGCATCCAAATGTGCTCCATAAGTCAGGGATGTGGTATAGGGCAGTGTAATCCAGCAAGGGTACAGTATGGGAAGTGCCTAGTTTGATGTACAGTTAATTGTGATTAGGCTTGTGGGTGTGGTTTTATCATGACCATGCTAGATGCTTGCTAATGCATTCATTGTTTTCATATATTGCTTCACACATAATAACTCCCTCCATCCTTTTTCCAGGATATTTTTGTTCTTGTGGCCTTCCAATCGTATCTGTATGTGTGTGCATATGTGCACGTATATACAGTATACAAGCATTCTTCTGGCTTTATGGGGTTGCTAGTATATGCTGCTCCTAATATGAACTGATTTAGAAAATTCACATTATGCTATTTATTACATGTATGCCTTGGTTTGCTTTTTGTAGTGCTAACTAGTGTATTCATACTAAATATCACTGTAGATTTAGAAAACTTTCATACTATTTATACTTATTTTAGATGTTTTGCTATGTGTTTTCCTGCTATAAGCTACTTAGTTTTTGCCCTATTTGGAGAATGTGCTTCTATGTACTTGCAAAATTGTGCCTGGGGTATTTTAAAATATGAATAAATATGTACAATTTTCCAATCTCTGTTGCTGAATATTTTTATCATATATTTGACATAATTTATGTATAATTTTGTGCTACACAACTTTTATTCTTATTTATGTATATAAACCACTATAATCATACATGACAGTTCACTGAACTCAGAAACCAAGATCCCTCTTCCAGAAATTATTACATCTGCTTCAGACAAACATGAAGTATGCCTAAATTATTTCTTAATAAAAAAACATTTTAAGGCAGTTATCTCAAACATTTCCAGTATCACTGAGTAAACTCATGCATAAAACCTAAACTTACAGGCACTCATTTTTTCAGTTGTGTGTGTAAATACACACACACACACACACACACACACACACACACACACAAATAAATTGAGATTTGTAGGAAAAGTACATTGGATCCCATCCATAAAGAGCACACATCCTTCAGCCACTCTTCCTCAGAGCATAGCATTTGTGGAAGTAAGAGTTGTTCAAACGCTGAAGAGTGGACATTCAGCACATGGTTGAGTTCCCTAAGAGCAAAGGGCTGTGGGAAAGATCACATCTAATGAAAAGGTGTGAATCTCTACTTGCAGCTATAATGTTGACAGGAGTAGGAGGGGAACCTACGTAACAGACCCCGCGGTACTAAGAAAGGAAAGAAACTATAACCCCATTTGCCTACTATTTTATTGCCCACCTAAGACTATCATTAAAAAGCAACAGGCTCTAATGTACAAATTTTAACCTGGTCTATATGTGCTGAATTAAGTGCTATAATAATAATTCAGCACATATAGACCAACTAGGTTTGTGAAAGGACTGGACATTCCAGGTGTGTTTATCAGCATTGGCATACATAACACAGCAACTGTTACCATCTGACTTTGGGCCAGATTCTGATACTCAGGTTCAATCCTGAGAAGAGGGATTGAAGAGCACAGCACAGAAAGACTGATTTCCTTTACAAGCTGTGCCATTTTGTCAGCCACCTCAGTGAGGGGAAGGAAAAAGAATTTTTGTGGTAAGACTAAAATTAAATAAAAGAAAGAAATGCCATTCACATGCTCAGCTTATAAGAGTCCTTCAAATTTGATATTCTGCCAAGGGGCTTGTTAAGAATTTGTGTGTTATTTTTCAGACATACCCTCTGAATATACCATAATGTTCCCTTCAGAATCATTACAGTGTGAGCTGTGAATGCATACTAATAACATGATGTGATATGGATTCATTTCATCCTTTTGCCATGCAGGACAGTCAGTTTTGTATGTTCATTTTGATCTACATTTATACTTAATGGTAATGGCATAGGATGTGAGCGTGAACTTACTCAATTATTTGTCACAGAACCAGGTACTCAGTTAAAAAAGTTTAATTATCCCCATTAGATCCTTTCAAACCTTTAGAGAATAGTCAATCTAGCCCCCTGAAGTTTTTGTTCCTGTGGCTTTACATTTAGGTCTCATTTTGTTAGCTTACCCCAGATCATCCAGTAATCCTGGTAAACCAGTCTCAGTGATCTTTTCTTTTTAGTAACAACTTCTCCCTTACTCTATGAGTCATCTGCAAATGTTGGGTTTTCTTCCAAATTGTTGATAAAAATATTAACTAGAGTATGTCCAGGAAGGCAGCCCAACAGAATACTCTTCCGTGATCATTCCCCACTTAAATTCACATTTTGTGATGCCAGTTAACCAGTTTTCAATTCATTTAATGTGTAAGATGGCAGTTTTGTATTATCATGGTTTCTTAACTCGAATGTCATGAATACATCAACTGTCATGTAGAACCAAAGTGTAACAACAGTACGGTATTTTCCAACCATCCTTGTAGTCACTTTTGGAAAAAAAAGCCAGCAAATTACTTTGACAGTATCTATTTTCCATATTGCACTTAGATTGGCATATACCATATTTCTCTCCTTTAATTAGTTACTAATTGAGTCCCTTGTCAGCCATTCCATTACTTTGCTCCAGATCAATTTCAGACTGACAGGACTATAATTATCTAGGTCATTAAGTTTATCCTTCTTAAATATTAACACAACATTAGCTTTCTTCCAGCTTTCTGGAACTTTCCCAATTGTTCCAAGACTTGCCAAAAACCAATAACAACTGTACAGATTCCTCAGTCAACTCTTTTAAAACTCTCGGGCATGAGTTATCTGAAGTTTCTTACACAAATATTTCTGACTTTAGTAGCTTCCATTTAATATTTTTCTGTGTTTTTGTTGCATGGTAGTTCATCATCATCCTCACAGAGCATCACTAATTATCTGTCTTTTCCTTAAATATCAAACAAATACTTATTGAACGCATCTTTCTTGTTTTCATTATTCTTAACAAATCTTCTGCTTTAATCTGATAAAGAATTGCTACCATTGTAAGGTATTTGAAAAATATTGCCCTTAATTCTCTGGCCATAAATTTCTCCTCACAGCTTGGCTACCCTTACCAGTGGAATTACTTATGTAATTCTTTACTTCCACTCTGTTTTCAATGTGATCAACTTTGTTTCTTCATTCCATTGATTTACAATTATATAGAGGCATGGACCCTTTGAGCTAGATTTTTTTAGCACATATAGCTTTCTTTCCTAACTTTACAGATATTTAATGAAATATTTGTAAGAATTTTCCAATTATTGATCAATTGTTCTCTCTCCCAGCTGATTTTCCTTTATAGTCATTTTCAGTTTTGTAAAAAGGCTGCACCATCAATATTACTATTTGGGCTTTATTCTCTTTATGCCCATAAGAAGCAATCAAGCTATCATCATAGCCACTAACTTTAAGTGCTCTGAGCACGTTTCAGTTCTCTGTGAGACAAGATCTCACATAAAATTTCCTTTTTTTGGATGGCTTCACTTTTTGGTTTAAGAAATGTTCATATATATGTTTAAAAATTCTACAGGGATTTTAGTACCAGCATCATGAAATTTTCAGCATATGTCAGGCAGACTGGAATCTCATGTGACAGTGCAGCTTTTTTGCTCCTAAACATTAGAGAAGGTGCTAAGGCAGGCAGGCAGCCTGCTCTCTTCTATGATTTGGTGATTTGCTGCAGACAGCAGCTTCTATCCCATCTTGTGTTTGATCTGTTAGAATATTGATCCACTGCATTTAAGATCATTTGCTTTTGAGCTGTCAGTGTCTTGAAAACAGACTATGTCTTTTTTACCACAGAGTTCCACTCGTCCTCCCCTTCTCTCTACTTGAGCTTTCTGAATTAGGTTATAACAATTGATTTTAATATTCAAGTTATGCATTTCTTCACATCTAGACTCAATAATACCTACACTGAATTTGCAAATATATAATTCTGATTCCTCTCCTTTTTTACCCAGGTTCTTTAGTATTGGTTTATAGAAAATCTACAAATTTAAATCCATAATTAATTTTGGCTTTGTCACCTTGATTTCATGCTGAATGAAATCAATTATTTGTTCTTTTGATTCGATTCCCCTTTTAGCACTCATTTCATGTAATTCTCTCAACTGATCTTTCCAGGCCCTTCCCTAGCATGCTGGTACCCTTTCTCCTGAACAGGAAACCTCTCATATTGTGCCATCCCAGATGCTCCATGTTCAGAATCTTTTTTTTCCTGTCTTCCGTTATTTAGCAGCCAAGAATAATATCCTAGAGGATCATGCAAACATTCTTCTCCTTCAGCAATATTTGGAGTTCCCTGAACTTGTCTAAAATCTGTGAGACCTCCCTTGAAGCAGAATCATCAGTGCTTAATGCACATTCACCAGTGATCCTCACCCACTAACACTGGATGCCTGTTCAAACTTAAAGATATACCATGAATCCAGGCTGGCCTGTACTGTTACCTATTTTTCCTTTATAAAACTGCCTTTCATGTCGTCTTTGTAAAAATTCCCCAACAAGGACCTTCTAGAAATAGATATACTCACAGAGAGAGATACAAGCTAGCTATAAAGCTGTGCAAACCATACATAGTGCATCTGGCAGGTAAAACCTTGACAGAACCACTTAGAAAACTACTCTGCAGCTCTAGTCATTTCAAAATAGTGCTGGAGGCGATTAGGTCCAGTTCAGTAGAACCTATTAAAATCATTACCAGTCCCCATGTCAACTCTTAAAACTTCCCAGCAATTTCTGCACCCTGCTGTTGTTGCTGCTCCTTYTTCCGTGAGGTGGGGCAGCTACTTCTCTTTTGCTTGCTCCCTTCCACTCAAATTTGGACCCATAAATTCTCATTTCTGGCTGTGCCCAGGCATTCTGTATCTTTTACCCCCTGATCAGTTTGGCTACATGTGATCACTAACTGCCCTTATTTGAAAAGCAGGTTCTGCCTCTGGAGGATTCTGAAATTTGGGGTGGGGAATGGGAGATGAGGGAGAGCCATTCTATTTTCTAATGAAAACAAAGAATGTTTTAACACATTGCCAAGGGCCCTGCTCTTTATTGTTGAATAGAGAAATCGGAGCTCTGTAGGCAGCCCAGCCCCTGGGCTGGGAGCTCTCATCTCTCCTCTGAATCTGTAGAATTTGGGAACTACAGAGTCTAACTTCTGCGACAGTATGTGAAGTGAGTGAAGGAAATGACAGAAAACCCAGCAGATTAAGAAGTGGCTTGTTGTGTCAGAAGATTCATCCAAATCTGCACCTTTCTTTGGGAGATTTAAATGACAACCAACTAGCATTCTCCAATGCAAAAGCAAAACACTCTCTCAGAAAATTTTTGATTAACTCTTCTCTTGACTGAGGAAGAGCTATCTAAACTAATAGTCTTTGACAGGTGAGGTCTGTCCTTATCTTGGCACGGGAGATAATGTACTGGTTACAATACATTTGGGTAGACTTGCACAGCATTTTAATTACAAAAAAAGCACTTATCACACAAATACCTCTCGTGAACTGAGCATCAACAGTGATTGAACTACAGCTGCCTGACTGTGGGATTTGATGATATATCCATTTAATAGATATGATAAAACATTATCCTGCTTTCTGTGACCAACTTTGCCTTCTACCCATTGTTATAGAGCCTACAGTTCACTGAGCGCTGCTGCTCAAAATAAGGCTAATCAAATCCATTTGGTCCCACATTCCTTTTTTTGTCAGCACATCAAAAAAGCAGATGCTCAGATCATTGTTCTGGTGCTCTAGAAGTTGCATTGCTTCATCATCTTAGTGACCTGACTGATGAAAGGCACTTGATGCATGGTGATGTCACTTAGTGCAAAGTCTGATTGCTCCCTTGTCCTACCTATTAGTTCTGCAGAACTAGGAAGAGAGCAATGCAGATGTGTCCCCTGAAGATATTGTAGTGGAACTGAATATCCTCCAGGATCTGACTTTGCAGGGTATGTCCACGTGGTACAGCACGAACGAGCCCATGCCATGCAGAAATACTCTTGCTGATTCCGATCAAACAATGTCTGCACACAAATAACACTTACAGCATTTGTTACTGTTTTGCAAGGAAAAAACACACAAAAATAACGGACACCTTAAATACCTAATTTTGGTGGCCTATGCTGCACTATGAATAATAACAGATCCTCAGCTACTTGGAGCTGTGAATCACTTTTCATGTTGTGGTGATTAATAACACCACACACACACACACACATACACACACACACAAAATGACATGGTAAAAATCTCATGCACTAGAACATCCTAGATTAAGCCACTGCCATGTACTTTTTTTTCTGAAAGTGCTGTAGGAGCAARGGGAGACTGCARAGTTTATATTTTCACAACTATTAAACAGCTGTATACAATAAGCAACTTCAGAGCATCAAAATATTTTGAAGGGAATTAGTATGAACACTAAAAAGTTTATCTTTTTTGTTATTTGTTCATGCCATCTTTAAAACATCAGTTCTTTTCATCAGTGCCTCAAAGCTTCTTTCCAAAAAGTATGCAACAGACTGACAAAGATAGGAATTTCTAGAAGCATAGTTTCARTTACATAAAAGGGAGCAGCAGGAATTTAAGAAAGGCAAAGAAGAGAGTGAATATTTAAGCTAAGGACATTGGGCCATAACATTCCAGCTCTTTATATACTGTTCTTCTCACTAGAATCAATTGGGGCTCCTACTTGGAGCTTAGAATGGGACTTGGGGCTTAAAGCTTCATATCTGCATGGTTATAAAGCACAGAAAAAGAGRCCAGTTTGGTTTTGGTGCTGAAACCTTTGTTTTATCTCTCCTGATACTTGAAATGGCAACCAGCCTTACTGACAGTTCAAGTAACTGTCAGAATGCAGTTTCTCAGATAAAGGAAGGCCAGGAAGTCAAACTGCATCAGTTTTCAAGGGCAGCTTTGCAATCCTTGGGAATTTTAAAACGTGGAAAGTAGAGTATTAATTTGAGTGCATTGGTAGTGGATAGGATAATTTAATAGCACCTTCCGCTCTCAAGTATTTCTTTCCTTGAATAGATTATTAGACAGCAAGGGTTGAGGATACAAACCTTGAATCATGAAAGCATGTGTATATACTGAAGAGGTAATACAGTGAATTATAAGCACTGGCAATAGTTTAGGATCCAAAGGGCTCAAGACCTTTACTTTTAAAAAGATGGCTTAAATGTTATCGTTCTGCAGCAGCATTTTCTCAACTCTTTATCTTCTAAATGCTTTTGGACACACAGACCATGGGATTAATTATATACTGCAAGCAACAATTCATGAATATTTAACACACTCATTTATACTTAATGAATAAATTTGCATTTTGACAGTGTTATTTAATGTGTTTTAAGGAAATACTGCTCATTACCTTTCAATTTTGCAGATTAGTAGAATGTAATTGGAATGATAGGGTAGGAGAGAGATTGCATGATTTCCATGCAATTGTTCTTACAGTTTGCGTCTGCAGATTTTTCACCAAAAGATCCCTGTTTGTTTTGGCTTGAGGATGTTTCTGTCCGTCTCTGTCACTGCGCCTTGGTTGAAGCTGTGACTCTCAAAGCAAGGCATGGCACTGCTGCAAGGCCAGAGCGCCACCATGGCTGCCCTCAGCCTGTCCTCTGCCCCGCCAGCCCCCTTCAGGGGCGGGACATCAGCACTCCTGCCAGAAAGCTGCCCTTCCATTGGAGAAGCTGAGTGTCATTTTCCAGGAGAGACAAAGGATTGGCTGTACATCCCTGGCCTTTCATTGGGGGAAGTGGCTGCAGTATCCCTGAAGGGGCAGCAGGGGGTGGCACCTCCCTCAGCAAGGGAGGCGGAGACAAGATGGCGGCCATGGTGGCAGAGGGGTGATGTCTCCTACCGAGCTGGGACTGTGCAGGGCAGCTGAGGAGGGCCGGGTCATGTCCCACCCTGCTGTGGAGGCATTCATGGCCTGTGGGGACTATCTGGCAGTTTCTGCCCTGGAGCTGCATTTGGGGCAGCTGCAGGCCTGCTTTCTGCCCTTGTCTGGCCCCCAAGGCCCACGTGGGAAGGCCAACATGGGGGAGTGTGCTGGAAACATCACCTCGATTTCCCAGCGTCAGTGCCGGAAGGGCTGCCATCCGCCTGTTCACTATCTCCAGGCTGTAAGAGCACTCTCAGGTGGGAGCTGTCGAGGACTACTAAAGCCGATTTTTGGACAGTGCTCTGAACTCATGAGGCCGTCATACTTCACAATATTTTTTGATTTGCCTAAAAACCTGATTCATATCAGTGCTCTCTTAAAAAAAAGTTGCAGTTCTTCCTACTGAAAAACATCAGAACTGTGATCTGTGTGTGCTTCAGAGGTTCAAAAATGAGAAAGAGGTAAAAAAAAAGTTCCTTTTTTCTTTTATTAGTCTTATTTTTGAAGCCTATCTCATGAATTGGGGGAGGAGAAGTAGAGGGGAGGAGGAGCAATTTGTTATTGCTGTCAGCAGTCCTAATATGAAATCTCTGCCCCATTTAATTTATTGAGATTCTGTTTTCTGTTGGTTTTAATAGGATTAAGATTTCACCTTTTGTATTTGCATGTCTTCACTTTGCCGTTTAAGTATGTATTTAGGCAACTCAGGTGTTTCCTTAGTCCTAGAGGTATCTTAAACATTTTGTAAACAATATGGATGAAAAATTTGAAATAATCAGAAGTAAAAAGAATTGTCCAGGACTTGATGGTCTTGGGTCTTTCTGTAGCCAAACAACAATTTGAATGACAAAATACCCCCAGGTTTCCTGTATTTAATACCAAGGACTGGTTTTGTAAAACAGTCTTTAAAATGGCTTACAAACAATTTGCTTCTTTTATAAAGTATATGTATTGTTTCTGTTTGTCATTTTGAAGTGCCATATGGTGGCAGATATTAATGCACAATATGCTACCATAGTTCTCTCTGATCACTCTTGAAAACAACATAATTACCCAAACGGAGACTTGACCTTTCATTCAGTTTTAATGGACTGTTTTCTGAGCACAGTTCTAATCAAAAAGAATTGCATGAAATGTTGTTGTCTGAGTTGGCTACATCTGTCTCTTATGGGAATGGAAAAATCTTCTGGCCAGAATCAAGCTCTATACCAACTGTCTGTTCAGCACCCAGAGTAACGATGCCTTGATTCTCACAGGGGGATTCTGGAAATAACTTTGATGTTAAGCAAAACAAAGATTTGAAATGTAAAATCTGTGTTTATATCCTTCTCCTCTGGGTAACGATGCCTAAGGAAAGCTGGCCTATCTTTGGCATGCTCCTCCTCCTCCTCCATCCTCTCACACAATATTAATAAGGCTGGATATACCAGACAAGGCTTGGATCTGTATTTTGGTATTTGTCTCCCATAAATTCTTTAAGGCTTAAAATGTTAGGTTTCATTTTTGACTGCATCTAGAGAGCTAAGAGGCTATGATTTGGACTCACATTTCAAAACCGTCTGGGCCTCAGTGATGTTACATCACCGTACATCTACATATCAGGATTTATGTTTCATTCTGTCAATGAATTAATGTATTTCTGCTTTTAGTTTACCAAAAGATCTAAGCTTCTGGTGGAATGCATGGGGCAAATCTAGATGGATTTCCTGTACCAAGACTGCCTAGAAGTTAGTAGTGTCCGTGTTAGTTTGTGTGGAACTGGTGAACCCCCCCATGCTTGCACTTGGTGTCCTTACTACTTCATACAGAATATAAAAGGTTTGTCAGGGGCAAAAGGAGGTGTGGCAGGCRCCAAGGTCATTTGTTTCCCAGGCTAGGCAAGCAGCCGTTTTGCATGTCTGCGGCTAGTGCTGAAGGGCTGTGTCACCGGCTTCCGCATGCAGGCATTGTACAGCAAAGCTGCAAAACTGAGTCTCTCCTGATTGGGAAGAGATTTTCCTTTAGTTTTTAGTCTTGGTTACAGGATTTTGTTTCTGGATTTGGTCACACAAATGTTTGTTTAATCATCTTTAAGAAAAAAATGTCTAAACCAAAGAAACTACACTAATTCTTTTAAGTAAATTTATTCACACATGTATTACCCTTCTGGTCCAGAATTTGATAGTCTCTCAAAACAGTCTTCTGTCTAGAATGCAGAATAGATCTGTGCTTAGCATACTGCCTTAAGCCATTCTAACAGTAGCAGTAAATCCTAAGATTTCTGAGAACTGCAGGATTGGGCCCTAAGTATATTTCCCAAGATATTTGTTGCTGAAAATATGTGCCGTTTACCTCCATTTTGATAAAGTATGAAAGCAATAGAATCCTATCTTTAAGACTTTTGCCACTGGAAAATCTGGAATTTGTGAATATGGTGACTGATTATATGCATCACAAAACAAAAATGCATAACTGAGCAGTAGCAACTATCTGAAAATRACTTATTCATGTTCCAAACAGTTGAAGGCTCAAGTGTGTCAAGTTACGAAGTATTAAAACTCTCTTCCTGAGATCAGTCTGTGTACTAACTTGATAAAAGGTATTAGCTATGAAAACATGAAATAAGTTGTTTAAGTCCTCCCATGGCACACCTTTGAGGATACCTAGAGTCATGTTTCATAGGAGCATTACTAGCATTGACACGACAGGCACCAGAATATACAGCATCAGGCCCCAGGATGCCTCTTGCTGAATATACTTTTTAAATATTAAAGGTTTAACACTTGTGAAAACAAAAAGATGATTCAGGATAGATTAAGTTTGTCTTACTTTTGTGCTCCAAACTTACTTGCACAATTTAGCTCCATAATATTTTGCCTGAAAGTGTGGAAGAAGATGCATGCTAACAGGGAGAATAAGAAGTGAGCAGTCTATGCCTTTTCCTGAATTTTATTCTGGATTTATCAGTCTCCACTGAACAAGTTTGCAAATCATATTCAGCTACTTGAGAAATCCATGCAACATGTTCGGTTTGGGTTTTCCAAAGTACTGGTACCATGTCCAAGTTATGCAATATCAATACATTCATGTATTCATAGCTTGTAAAGCTTAAAGCGTAATTAGCATCAGCCTCATTGGCCCTAGGAATCTAAGCCTAAGAACTATATTTAATTGAACTCAGAGTCAGCCATGTTTCTTCTGTGGGCAAAGCAGAGTAACTTTCTTTGAGACGTACAAGTCACACTCATTTGTATCCTGTGCCAAGGATCTTCAAGCCCCACAGAAATCTTCATCTCTGGAGTGTTCTTCCTCAGCTACTGTACTTCCTCTTCAAGATATTTCTCTCATGCTATTAATATTAGTGAGAGTACTAAAAATCTCTTAATAAAAAAATATTTGAATTAATAAGGACATCAGTGTCCACAATCAGCCTGATTCTGTATGCAAAGACTTCTACAGACATTTTTACAAATACCTTTATTAGGTATTGCCAAGGGTCCTTTGAAAGCCTTACACTTTTAGGGAATAGCATGAATACAGTAGTTGTGCTATTTGCAAGGGTAACAAAAATTTTACTAGTGAATTCTGCATGTTAGCTCAACCTAAAAATGATGACACCTGAACAGAGCAAGTGCTGTTACACTCATTTATAATGAGTTAACTAGATTTGTTTGGGCTTCTGAAGGTGCTGTGACTGCATTTATTGATCTCATTTCACTGATATCAATAAAAGCTGAAGTTGCTGGTTGCCCCTTAAGGCCACTCATGCCATTGTCTTCCAGATTTATTTGAAGTTGTTGACTCTGATCTACAAGCTAATAGTGTGAGTGTATCTTTTTAAGAAGCTCTGTCTGATATGGTTGTTGTACTTATTGCCAATGAAGGGACATGAGCCGTAGCCCTATTAGTAGTTTTGAGAGTAATGGAGTCTGGTTAGCAATGGATTTATCCTTAATAGTCTTCATTTCTCCATTAATCTAGCTCCAGATTCCCCCTTGTCCCTTAAAAATCTTCTTACTCTCTGTGACATCTGTGTCTTCTATCTTCTTCCACAGTATCCCTTTCTCTTTCTTGTATCCCCCATATGCACTTTCCACTGCAGAAAATTCAGCTTTCTGAAGTTAAGCTGGCTTCAGAGCTCCTTCCCATATCCTCCACCAACCTCTGTTTGCCCTGTTAGGTGGTCAAAAGACAACATACTGGTTTAAAGTTGGTTGGTTTAAAGTTACGTGCAGACTTCTTGGCCAGTTACTACATGGGTACTGATTCACCAGTTAGCTGCTTCCTCCCAGCTTCTGGGAAAACTGAACATAATGGAGGCAATTATTCCTGCCTTTCTTCCATTCAAAGTGCTAGTAGGGATTCTTTTCTATTAGTTAGCTGCGGAGTTGTATGAAACTTATGCCTATATCCAAGAGTTTTGTTTTTCTGTGAAATTAGTTTTGGATTATCCAGTGGAATCCAAAGTTACTAGGCAGAGACAGGCAGGTTTACAGACAAGCAGTTTGTCTGTGATTCCATTAGGAAATCAGGGTTAAACAAAAATAGGTGGGGAGATGGGAGGAGTGACTCTGGACATCTTTGTTAACCTTCAGGACCAGTTGCAAGGCAGATATATCTGTGSCCAAAGGGGAAACAAGCTAGGTGGACTGAGAAGCAGCTGCAGGAGGATTTTAGTGAAAGTATTGCATGTTTTGTTTCGGTTGTCTTTCTTGCTTCTATCTGACCAGATAGCAACTGCTAGTCATTTGTTTTTTAAGAGGTTATCTAGGTGCTGAAGATGTGGAGGTGCCTAATTTTGGACACGTTAATACTAGAATAATATATCAGAGGTAAGAACATATGCAAGGTATGCAGGGATGTGTTCTGTAATAGCTAACTATAGGAAGAGATATATGAAGGGGTCTGGACTGCCACTGTTGTGTCTGGACTTCATGGGATCTGGAGGTGAGGCAGAAAAGAGCAGCCTGACCTTTCCATGCTGCCCTTATAAGAGGTCAAAGGAATGAAACAATAATGGCAGCCTTCAGTCTTGAAAAGGGCAGCAGGAAGAGAAGGGCAGCAGCAGAGCTCAGCTACTGCTGTATATTCAATTAACATTTGCTGCCCACGATCCCATAATTTTTCACTGAGTAGGAGCCAGGATAAAAGCCATCCTACTTAGTGTCCATTTCACAAAGTGAAATCTAATTAGTGGAATGTTTAAAAGTTAATGAAGAATACATGATGTCAGAAAATATGTTCTAATGAAGTGCAGTCCTCTCATACAAGCACTTGTGCTGTCATAAACTCTTATTACGTAAGTAATATCTCAGTGTCGATGCTAATAAAATATTGTAAGTAATGGGCCAGGAGGAGTGCCATGCAAAATGTCTAGCGATCTCTTCAGAGGTTCAACTTTAATGTTAATGAAGGCTCCCTGTGGACACATGCATGAAAGGATCTTATTAAATTCTGGGTTTTGTCTGCCATTCATATCTGTTTCTGCAGAACATTAGACTCTAAACCAGTGGAGATATTTTTATAGGCATGTGGGATGCAAGTACTGTTTCAGCTTTGGACTGCTGCTTTTACATAGGCAAGGTCTAGCCTGAGATCCTTCCCCAAGAAATTCCTGGGGAAAAAAAACAGAGTTGTCTGATGAGCTTCAGATATCACTGGAGTTCCAGAGAGATCCAGCTGACAGAGCATTTATTTGGCACTTAAATACTTGATACTCAAAGATAGAAGTTGGGAAATTACATTTTGGGTGCTGTAATATCTCCAGATGAAAATCTCTGCTACGAGACTAAAATTCGATATTATAGAATGTAATATTGCACTGTGAAATTTCAACACAATCATCTTTGGAAGAGAATCCGGGGAATATTGTGCATCTGTGGGAGATGCACTGAAAGGGAAAAGAGTACTGAAGGTCTATCAGTTTGCACACGCCACTGATGCACAGAGACTGAAACAAAAATTGTTAAGCCAAGAGGCTGACACAGAGTTCATTGGCTGGGTTTTAGAGCTTTTAAACAAACATATTTTTCCAAAAAAGAAAAGTCTCTTGAATATAAAGGATCTTTAAGTCAGACAAAAGCAAATCTGTTTAAAAAAAAAAAATGGGTGCAGTGGTACTGCAGGGAACAAGGCCAGCTTGTGTGTGGGTGTACATCTGCATTGCTCCATTGAAGCCAAGCAGAGGATCTGGCCCAGAATCTTGAGTCCTACAGGGATCTTAGGTAATTTCTTCCTGAGCCTCTGTTCTTCTTGCTCKCTGCAAGCTGGATCATTGAGCCTCATTAGAATCTAAATATTATCATTTGAAATTTGGCTTCTTTTTCCAAAAAATATTCATGAAAATTAATTTCAAGCTCTTGTTATGTCAAAATCTAAATGCAAGTAATACCTAACTAGGACTCAAGAGAACTATAGTKCAAAGCCTTTTCTCATGAAACTGTTACTAGAAACACTCATAAAACTCCATCAGGAAGGACATTCGATGCTATTTTGCTCTGTGAATAATTATACAAACAGAAAGCTTTTTAGAAGGAGCTGCAGAATGATAGGTGTGTGACTTGAAGAAGAGAAAGGAACAACAGGCTGTGGCTGGAAAAATCCAAAGAAATCCAAGAAAATCCAACCTCCAGCAAAGGAGCTATTTGTGATTAGAAGAAAAGATAGAAAAGTGATCCCTAAAGAGTGTAAGGTAGAAGAATCTCTTCTCCTAAGAGGTGGCTGAAAGGTAGAGAAAGAATCAGCCAGCAGGCTTCTCTAGAGAAGTTATTTATAGTGAAATGCTGAAGGGAAATGGATATACTTGAGACTTACAGTGCAGTATGTATCTGGGCTCAGATAAATATTCGCATTTCGTAACCCTTCCAAGACTAGTTGCTGTGAAGATTTTAACATTAACCTTGTATTCACCTGTTTCAGCCAGCCCTGAAACTTTATCTTATTTCATACTCCCTAGAACTAGTTTCTTAATATTGGCAGCTGTGGTTAGGGTGAAAATCTGCTGGTGGATGCATTAGGGACACCTTCTGCTTCAAACGTGGTTGAGTGGATTTGCCACTGGGAGAAACCTACCTTATGACTAATTTTGATTTAAATCTTATATCCTTTTGCACTGAGCAGTAAATCAGAAACATGCTGTTCTGCTGTGAAGCCCATGAACTGTTCARTGCTAATACTACATTAAGCTGTTTGGATTCCCACCAGTCCTTCAGCCAAATGCTTCTTCCTGGATCTTTCCCCTCACTTATGCAGTCATAGCTGTCTAGATTTTCATAGCAGCATTTTGCCACAGCAACTAACAGTGATGCTGCCACAGAAGTGGGAAGGGGGTTAGGGGATGTTGCGGAAACTCCTGCTGCCTAGGATTAAACTGGATTTGATGAGARAGAACAAAATATTAGAATCCTTTATAGTCTTAAAGATTATGTCATGGATTTTTTTCTTTTTTTGAGGCCTTTAATTTTTTTGTCTTACTGATATAGTTTACAAAGACTGATAGAACAGTACTTGTAATGAAGAAGCTCAATGGAGTTCGTGGGGTTTTCCCCCCCCCCTTTTTTCCCTTTGGCTGGCCAAATATTTTGAACAGTTTTATCATTTGGGTGGGATATAGAATTAGGGTAGGGGAAACTGGTTGAATATGGCCTTTTTTAGCTGTTGAAATCACACCTTCCCCCCCCCCCCCAAATCAGATACGTATCTTTTGTTAATACATTTTTGTTTATACATTGTTAACACATTTTCCTGTGGATTGGTCATGGACTTTTTACTGCAAATAATTAACATTTGAACTGTGTCTATGCCTAGAGCACATGGTATTGTTCCTATTACTTGCGTGGATGCCCAGAGTGCTTATAAACAGAAAGAAAGACTGTTGGGGGTTTTATTGTATTTAGAAGGAAGGGAGAGCTGTATAAATGAGAGGGTTACCTGGAGATAAACGGGCAAAAGCTACAAACAGTCATTTTCTTTCCTTACTTTCAAAAGAGCACAATCTTCTTTTTGTGTGTATGCCTGAGTAATAGACATAAAATAGCTAACACTGCCTACCTACCCTTATTGTTGTTCACTATATAGTAGTTGTATTTAATTTACATATTTTTATCTTTAATTGTTCTCTCTTCAGTGCCCTCCAACCTCCTCCTAGCCCTGCTTCTTACAAAGAATATCAYAGATCGATGTATAAGCCCTTCTGACATAATATGTATTTGTGCATGAATATACTTCCAGAGAGTACGTGAATACTGAATGAGACTTTATTTGTACATACGTAGAAATGCAGGTCAGAAAAGAACAGCAAGAAGCCATTTACCTCATCCCCCTGCTCTGAGGCCAGATGAGCACACCAAGAGCAGCCTTGACAAAGGTACTTCTAAAACCCTTTAACAATGGGCAATCCCTTCAAAAGGGCAGATTCTCATTTGGTGTAAACTGTAATTCATTCACTTCACCTTGCTATGCTGATTTTCACTGAGAATCATCTCCATATCAGAGTATCATCCTATATGCTCCTTGCCTGGAGTCCTGTAACACAGGGCAGTCAGGTATGATATGATGACAATGGATGTGGTATAAATAGACAGAGACAGACCTCTGTAGGGATCATTTTGAAAGAGCCAGATGGCAACAACTACTTTTTTTTTTCCCTCCAGCTTCACAAATATGTTTTGCAGTAGGGTTTTCATTCCAAATGAAGCCAAACAAAAACCCATATATCTTTTTTAGGTACTAGGTACATTTCAGTTCCTCTGAGAGACATCTGTGAGTCCAATTATACAAAGTCCAAGCATCGTTTTACAGTTTCACCATCCGGGAAATGAAATGACATAACCAGATTGCTTATAATTCTGTTTTTTTAATTGGCTTCATGGAACATAAAAAAAAAAAGCCACTGAGAAGCAGAGTTACTGATACTAGGCCCCACGCATGCCCCTGCATTGCATGAGTATGCCTCTGATTAAATATGAGATTCTTTAAAACACAGTAATCTGTAAAATGTAGACAACATTTTTACATTCAAATTAACATCCACATCACTCATTTAGTAGTATTTTGCCTCCTACATCCCCTCTTCATATTCCTTCAACTTCTCTGCAAATTTTTCTTTCTATCTTTGCCTCACTCACTTTTCTTTGACACTTCTTGTACACATAACAAGAGACGGTAGCTTCCAAATAAATAAAGTCATATTCTTTTCCTTTCCCATGTCTATAGCCAACTGAAAACATTTCTGTCTGTAGTGCAGATAACACTCCACTACCCAGAACAYGTGTGTCTTTTGCACTGAGAAGCATGTAGGCATCAACTGAGTCAAGAGACTCATTAACTGAAATGTAACTACCCTCTATAAAATTCTGGATTCTGGACTGCTGGAACTTCATATCAGACACAGGACCATGTCTGCATCTTTTCTGCTTTTGCCAAGGTTTTACTAATTATCTTTAAGAGCAGTGGTACAGTTAGACCCAGTGTTTTTTAGGATAAGTCTTCAGTGTTCTGTTTACTATCTTTTATGTAATCAAAAGTGCTATTGATAGTGCTATAATGCAGCAGGGAGGAKTTTTCTATGTCCAGATTCCCATTGAAGCAAAGCTCATGTTTAGTTCAGAGCAGGAAAGCTGGAGGAGATGAACTCAGATTCCTTCCCCCTGCCCTGCCCTGGTGGCTATTTACATGGAAGCTAAGGTGGAGCTACACCTAACTTTCAGATTGGAGTTTGAGGATTACTCACCTAGCCTCTGCTGTGGAAGCTGCCTCTCCCCTGTCTGTAATGTATTTTAAAAGCTGCCATCCAATCTGGACCATTTGTTTCTCCTTTGTCCTTGTTCTGAGTTCACTTTCCCCTTTACTCTTGCTGTGCAGGCAGCAAGAGAGGTGCTCAAGACGGCAAGGTGCTAGAGGAACGTGCATTTTGCTGAGGGGGTAAGACTGCCAGGTTCAACCTCGGACCCTCTCTTTCTGAGGCTCAGGTTGGACCCTACTACAGGAGGAGCAAACTGAGCTGATTAGCACATCCAGGCTTTGAAACTATCTTCAAGTCAACTCTGTCACCGTGGTCACACCATCAGCTATCTAATCTTTGAAAATGTTATAGTGGCCTGAATATAGTATGCAGTACATTGAAAAACAAAGAAAAATCTGTTTTTTTTCAAACTGTTCTCTGAATGGGGAGGCATATGAGTTTACTTTTTCACTGTGTATTTTTATTTCTGCTCATAGAAAGGTGAGGATCATTTTAGAYCCATGTTTTATATTTGGGGACAGTAATACAAAGGAAACAGTAATCCTCTCTAAAAACACTTTTCTGGACTACAGTGGCAATGGTACTGATGAGTGATAAGTTGACTGTAATTGTTCCATATCTATATGAAGTGCCTTTTACTTTCTGGTGATCACTCACTTTGGGATAACTTTTGATAGGAATTTATGCTCAACTGTATTCTGCCCTATTTCCTGGTATTTCTGGTAAATCAAACTGGCACCTTCAGCACACTCGTCTTTGTATTTTGAATGGATTGTCATTTCAGAGATGACAAATCCTTTATATAAATTTGAAGAACAACAAACTCTGTGTGGCTTTTATATTCAAATTTGTTTACCGAATGATATTTGCAAATAGCTATTTAAGTTATCCTCTTTTTTTTATAATCTGATGATGCAGCTGGTAGTTTGTTCAATGCTTGGAGGTGTATTTCTTTCATTATGTTCATTATTCATGATGGTTCTGTAGCTATTCCTATGCTATGGGAATCTGCTGTATTCATTAAATATCATTTCATAAAACTGATGGGCTGTGGCTGRCATAAGTTTATCTGTAACACTTTCAAAGAGAATATATCATGAAACCAGCTTGTAAGGTAAGCATATGAGGTTTTACAAAGTATGCAGATTTATTATGCATTTCCTGTTTGTATTGCTCTATCACCTACATTACTGCAGGAAGCATACTCCTCCAAACCAAACCTAGGTGCTTGAAGATCATCATTGCTGATGATCAAGTGTTGGAGCTAGTACTTCACTCCATATGGCACTACTGAACACGCTGCCCACATACAGCAAGTTCACTTTAGGATTTCCTCTCTTCTGTAGGATATATTAAAATTGGGCTTAAGTTCCTAGTTGACYTCATGCATAGTTTTAGAAAAATAGGAAGTTTTCAGTTCTTGTAATCATTTCATTCTAACCTAATTCTTTCTGTTATTTCTAACAAGAGAAACTTCTTCATTTCCTGTCTCAAGCATTTGGGCTGTACTTCCAGTGTTGAACATCTACATCACCACTCAAGAACTGTTTATGGTTCAAAGGTGGGTAAACTTTCCAACATACAGAAAAGATACAAATCATTTTGAGATCTTTAGGATTTTTAGTTTTGTGTACAYATAATATAGTAAAACCTATTGTTGCTGTGATGGCCTAAGAATATAGATGAGGCAAGGTTTGCAGGAAAAAACAATATCCTTTATTTCAGCAGCTATCATAACTGGGGAGGGGAAAAAAAAAACCTGACCTGAAGAAGGCTTTGTGCACCCAAAAGCTAGTCTGTTTTTTTCTAATTATATTTGCTTATCTAATAAAAGATACCACCTCTTCCTAATGTGTCAAATTTACATTTTTCATTAAACTGACCTCCATTTTGTATTCAGCAAGTTAAATTTTCTCATAGCCACCAGCCTTTTCTGTGGAAAGTGTGGCTGCACCACAATAATGATTTGAAGTAAAATCACCTAACAAAGAGATTGTTATACTGGACAATACAACTGAAACATGATGGCTTCTGCCCTGATTACTGTAAAGTAAATTGCAGATGGTGGGAAGTGCAGTGATCATCTGATTGCATTAATGTGGTAGTACATTAGCTTAATGTATCGAAGGTCAGGAAGTTTACGTTTCAGCTGCACAGAACTGGAAACCAGCAAAATACAATGTAAACCAGCAACAAATATCATATTTGAGTCTCATTAAGAAATTAATATAGCCAAAGAGAACTCTTTCTGTGCAATAAAGAAGAGCAGAAAACTATAGACCTGTGYGCAATTTTAGAACTAGCTTGTCTCAGGGAATGTTTTATTTGCTAAGYGCTGCTCTTCCTGCAAAGATGAGTACAATAGCTTTTACTTAGGCATGTTGATCACAAAAGACTTTCAGGATGAAGAAACCAGAAATAAAAGATCAGAGCAGACAATTGAACATTGATGGGTAGTAATTTGGTGTTTTATATGAATTGTCATTCTGTGCAGATTATTTTATAGGTCAGGCTTGTATCTTCTAGATATATGCATTCATAAATTAAGCAAATGTTGGCAGAAGGATGCTACTTAGCTTGGCAATTATGCTTCTGGCAATTTATAACCACCACGGGAATGTGGGTTGATGGGTTTTTTGGTTGTTGTTTTTTTTTTTGTTTTTTTTTTGAGGRGGGGGTCGCTCACCCCCCTCTCTGTCTGCTTAAAGTCTATAGCTGTTGGGATTCTACGTATTTTCCAAGCCTGCAGGAATTACAGTGTCTAGAAATAGGCTCTGGACTCTGGGACCACACAAATTTACTTGACATCACACAAATGCTAGAATTTGTTAGGTGGTTCTTTGTTGGTTTTGAATTTGCCTCATTAACCTGTTCATGAAGAGACATAAGAACGTATAAAGTAAAGAACAGGACTTGATTCATTTGCTTTGCACTGGTCTACTAATGCACTAGAAGGCATGACAGAACCRGAGTGCCTTTCAACTTCAGTACATTAATGGATACAGAGGCAGTACAGACATAAACACAGCTGGCAAAGCATTTCTTAATCCTAGGGACATTTTCTCTCAAAATATCTAGAACACTGAAAACCTCAAAAGAAGAAAATTTCTTTTGATGGATCTTGCTTCAACTTTGATTCTGATTCTGGTTAGCACCATGGTCAAAACATATACTTTATTGTCTTCTTCCAGCTAGTTCAGCTTACTTGTTGAAATAAAATGACTTTCACTTCTCAGCTCCTCAAGGTAAGTGTTCAGGTAGACAAACTGCAGCTTTCAGAGCAAACCACTGGAGAATTTCATGTCTTTCCCATGCAGGGTTCTTTGCAGGGTCCGTTCAAAGGTTTTGCTGCTAGGAAACTGTATTTTGGTGAAGAGACAAACAGTTGAGATCCCACAAGGACTCTCAAGTTTGTAGTGGTTTACATGGCATCTATCTCCTGGCACAGTACGGATGGTTTAGCTCTAAATGGAGCTTGTAATGCAACAAGCCAATGACAAAACATTTGCCTTTAGCTTTCAGTACAGAGCTATCATCTTTCAAAATGGACAAGTCAGAAATGCTGCTCTCAATGTCAGAGTACTTCTGAATGTTTTTTTCCATAGTTAGCAATGCTTCTACTAAATTCCATTAGTCTGCATTAATGACCCAGCAATTAAGAGAACTTTGATTCTGACCTCTGTAATCTGAAGCATGACATGGCTGTCAACAAACCTACAGGATCACTTAGTTTAGGGTAGGTAGGTAATTTTGYGCTGTAAATGCTGTGCAGTGCTTTCACAGGTCTTAGAACTATGTCATATGTGTATCCATGGCCAGTTATGCTGCGGATAATTTCTGGACAGAGCCTGAGCTAGACTGAAAAGCTGAATTTTAATCTCATTGATCTCTGCTTCTTCTGTTTCATTTAGCAACCAAATATAGAAAATATAAAACTAGTGGTTAGGAACATTTCAGAAATACAACTTAGTTATGTAATATAATTTGTACTTAATGTCATATAATATGTAGCTAATTATGTAATTTTTTTTTTTAACCTTTAGTCCAAAGGATGTTGTAGTACTGAATACTTACTTCATTACTCCCTTTTGGCATAATGCTGCTTAGAAAGATCTGAAAACAGTATATACTTGATTGAAATATGGAAATGTGAGGCTATATGACCACCTGCACTAAGGTGAAAGAAGACAGACAGCAGATCTCAATTTTATAACAAAGTGTTGTTGTTGTTTTTTTTAATGAGGACATTGGACAGAATAAAAAGGGTGTGATTTTTTTCCCCTCAGTGCAAATGTATGTCTCTGATCTCTCTTATTCTCTTATCTTTGGATGAGCTAGTTTTAACAGGAGCCCTTGGAGTGCTTTACATTTCTGGAGCCTGCAATATTTTCACATCTGTCATCCCAGAGATCATCTTTTCTTTTTCTTAGAACAGACTTTCTAGCATAGCTAGAGCATTTATCTTCCTGGCCTGTTATGCTGCTCTTTCAGATCTGTTCTGTTTGTCCAGTAACCAGAAGAACTGGGTCTGTCGCTTTTCCCAGTAACTCTCTGGCAGACTGAAACGCATCCTGCCTCAGAACGCTCCCCTCGTGCACAGACATTACCACCTGCTTCCCTATTTCATCACTCGCTGACAATTACATGACTCATGCATGCAAATCAGGGATGAACAATTCTCATGAAATTTGAGGTTTACCCAGACTTTCTAAACATTTTCTGATGTTTGCGGATGTAGTTAAAGTTCACAAGTCTATGAGAGGCAGGATTTGTTTTTTCTTTTAAACAACGACATTCTGTTCCAGCTATGAAGATGCCAGTCCAGTTCTACAGAACAGAATATTTCCAAAAGCTAAGCAAGTAATGTCCTTGCCTCATAAACAATACAGCCTAGTTGCACACTCAGAAAATTTAACAGTGTATAAAGAGTTACTTTTTACTGTTTGCAAAGCTCATTAAAAATCTGTAAGGTAATTACTAACATTTATTTTCTCACAAGGAGCCAGAATTCAGGTATTATAATTTATTTCAGTTACGAGTTCAATGCTGGAGTCTTGTGTCAGGGAAAGTTTGACTTCTTAGGGACCAAACCTGAGAGTCGCTGTCACCCAGAGCTGTTGAACTGGTTTCCCACTCATCTTACTGAGCAGCTCATGGCAAGAATGCTGCAGATATTCCATTTAGCTTATCTAAAGCAACTTTTAGCTTAGCTAAAGCATTTCTTCACTATGTGCTGCAGTCTTCAGATACACCTTTGGATGTTGATGTAGATGGACATCTTGCTTTTGATTGCACTGGATCSAGGATTTCACCCAAACCCCTAAGCTGGTTCTGCAGATGCAAATAATGGAACTGTGAGCGTAGTGGAGGATTACTTATGTASGGTCTACTCAAAGCAGTTTGGATCTGAGAACATCCAGTCACCTCAGTATTGCATCAGGAATTCAGGAATTCTTAGCTTGGATGCAGGGCCACGTGAGGACAGCTATTCTGCTTCCAGATCCAAGCTACTAAGTCTGTATGGTTTGCCTTCCAGCCTTAGATTGCTGCTAATTTGGAGATCCATTCTGTATTTCAATGCACAGAGCTGACATGCCCAAGACAGTAAGCAGAATTTCTGCTTTTTTTATGTGAAAAAAAGAATTTTTATTTGAGTGAAAACTCTAGGGAAAACAGGGCAAATTCTTGGTTAGCAAGCTCTCATACTCTGCTAACATATTTAATTTAAAAGGTTATTGTAGAAAGAAGACACTTGTAGGCAGTCTACCACATAATAAAACCATATTTGAAACAGACAGATGGAGCTAAATGAACCAGGACAACCTACAGCTCATTTAAAAATGTCTGATGTAGCACAAGAATAAAACAAAAAAGAAAAGGGAACCTTTATAGGATAATCATTATCCTGAGTGTATGTCCCTAGTGTATTGCCTATCTGAACTGCAGTTTTTAGAATTCAGGAAATCAGCTATATCACCACATTCAAGAAGATTCAAATTTAACCACTCTGGCTTCACACATCCTTATAGTACCTGTATTTTTTTTTTTTAATAATAACTTTCACAACATTTGAAAGATGTCTGGGCTGTACAAAGCATGCATATTTTAAGAACYCTCAGAAAGTGTAGGAACAGTGGCTCTCTGTATGAACAAAACTGAGCAAAGGGGCAGCCAGATGAATTTGCAGAGCTTGTAGACAAAAAGTACAAACTCCTTTCAACAATTTCTAAAGAACAAGGAAGTTAATAAGAAAGAGAAATTTGATATAAACAGTCTTACTCATACAAATACTGAATACCAGCAATTAAAACATTTAAAAGATGGTGCAGCTGTTAATGTTTCTTCAAAGACAGTCTCTGTCCCTCTCTAGTCTCATGTAATATGCTTCATCTCTGGAGAGCTGAGAAGTTTGAAGGGAAGTCTTCAAATACTTCTCCTCCTTTTGCAATAAATCATTTCTTCAAGTGATACTTTACTAATACAGTCTATTTTCCATAAACCAAATGATAGCCTAAACTTGATTATAGTAGCAATGCACTTTTCTCTAGCTATCATTTCAAAGCAGAGAACCTGAGAATATGTTTATTTATTACTTGGTGAACAAATATATTCTCAGTAGATGACAACTGAGGATAACATCTTGCCTTAATGGCAATTTTTCATGGCATAGAGGGTTTTTTTTTCCACTTTCCATTTTACTCACCTTCTTGTATTTTCTGTTTGTGACTGGTTTCTGATGCATGCATCAATACCAATCAAATGGGTTATGTTTTTAAAGCTACATTCTCAGTCATGCCTGGGCTGAATGTGTAAAAAGGCCACCTTTCCAGCCAGAGACACCACTGATTCATTGCTGTGTGAGGAGAAGTCTAATGATTTAGACACTGCTAAAATAGCCACTTACAGATTGAAAGTAAGATGAAAGTATAATTTGTATGCTGATGCAATACACTTCTAGTGTAAGTATGGTCTAAAACACCTACAGTAGTGTTCTGGGCAAAGATGAGGGAGATGCGGAGGAAGTACAGGTGGGAGAAGAGACATTCTATAATATCATGGCATTTTGTCTGGCAGGCATGCTCAAGGAGTGATGGTGTAAGTGTCGCTATCTACAGGGTATACTTAAAAGTAAAAAGAATGCCTATCATTTTCAGGGAAATTATCATACTGTATTTTCACATTATAGTGCCCACAGGTCATCTGCAAATATATATATATATTTTAAGAATAAATAGCCTGCATTTCAGCAGCATTGGGATTATCATTGCAGACAGGTAATACAGTTTACCTCAGAGCTCCTTAGTAGTCTTTCTGCTTCTGTCTCTGTAACTTGCTTCTTCATTCCCAATATTTTCTGAACTCCTAAGCTCCAGGAGTCAGTTCCCTCTAGACTCATAGCTTTCCTGCTCTTGCAGTGATGTGGGGACTTATTTTCAGGATCTGATACTTTCAGAAGAACRTATGCAGGGAATATGTATGCTAATGAATTGGTTACATAGTGTAAGCAAAGTATGTAGCAAGAAAGGACTACGCTAGTTGATGCACAGTATAAAAGGGTTTGGTTTTCATTTCCTGTTGCTCTAAAAGAGAAGCAATCCTTTTCAAGTCACTGGGTCCAATTTCAATATCATCCAGTTTATTCTTGGAATAAGTTCCCGTACTAGGAAGCAGGGAATTGCTGATAACCCTAACTCAAAGCCACTGTTTCATATCCCTATTCATGTACCAGCCTTGGGCCCAAATGACCTACTGCAAAACTTAGAGCAAACTAGAACATTTTTAAGGCCCTTTATACCAGTTTTCCAGCTGTTTTGAGCTTCCACAGGAGCATAAAGCAACCAAAGTCAGTCCAAGAACCTGAACTGAATACACACGGATTGCCTGTCATACAATGAAAGCCAAGAATAAACCTGTTTTTGTACGTACTCATTTCTATGGTATAAGCAAGCTTAGGGCAAAGCTCTCGATGAGAATTTTGCTAGTGCGTAACTTCTTGATTTGGTTCATGGCCTTATGAAGCCATTTATAAGGCACTGTGTTTGGTGTCTTCTAACACTCTCTTTCTCAATTAGGTGATGCTATTTTCATTGCTTTTTTCAGGGCAAGTCTTCATTTCTTTTTAGCTGTCTGCACCRAATGATAAGGTATGGGCCCTGAGACCCTTTCTTCAGTTGTGCTCACTGCCAACCAAATTTAGAACCATATTTAATTTTTGAGCTCTTTCTTGGAAATATATGGCTGATGGCTGCAATGTATTTAATAAATCCCTTATGAAACGCTGAATGGAGTGGAAAGCTGATGCACACAGATTGATTATTGGTCAGGCTTGAGACATAAGTTTTAGGAACACTGCCATGATTTTGGTGTGGAATGTTTAACCTTCCAGAATGTTTAACTTTTTACTTAAAGAGTCACCAGTTAGATCACTGAACTGGGCATGGTTGAGACTTAGGACTGAACTTCTCCAAACTTCACTCAGCTTGCTAATTATATGGACTTTACGTGGACAAGCAACATATCCTGTATCATTTACTAACACTCTCCTGGATTTTACACCATTAAATATTTACTCTGGCTATCTAAAGGAAACTGAAATTTTCAAACTTATATACTATTTTAGCCAAATATCATACTTTTATGTGGTACCATGGAGGCTTTCTTTTACAGTCTTCCTTGTTGCATCTGTATCACGTCTTACTTCTTTCCATTCACTTGTAACCTCACTGGGATGTGTACAACTGAAAATTAAATAAGTCAAATTATATTTGAATCCCAACCTGGGGATTTTGTAGGCTGCCTAATGGGTCTGGCACCTAATCTGTCTTGGTAGGAGACAACTAACATTTAACATTTCCATTGATGAAGAGTAGCTACTTAGACTGCTTGGAAGGTACCTTATATTTTTGCATGCAATTTATTTTTTATTTATGTCTGTGCTTAAACATCCTCTTCTGTCTGTTTGTTGGCTTATAAATCTAGCCATTATAGTCTTAGTGTAGACATCRTTTATACCTAGAAAAGCATATCTGAAAATACATTACCTTTAAGTAGCAGGATCCATCACATCTGAGCTCCCATGTCTGATAGCCAAAAAGCTCCATTTCATTTCAGAAGAAAAATTGCTTCTGTCAAGGTAAACAGAATGCATTATCCCCCTTTAATAACCATTTTTAAGTATGCTTCTGTATTACTTTTTTCACAGCTGTATTGCAATAAGCCTTAGAGTAATTGCCAGTTCTTCTGTCTAATAGGTTCATTATTCTTTTGCCATAATTGCAGCCATTAAACGTCCAATTGTTAAATTTCCACTCCTACATTTACTTAGTGTTACATTTTATAATGGGGTATGTCATTACAGCACCCCAGTGGCTACAGCTGTTGTTCAAAGCGTTTCTAAAAGTCAATGAGATCTATTTGAGATATGTCTGTATTCTTGATTTTTTCATGRATTCTCTGTACTCCACTATGTGTGTCGTCTTTTTTTAGCTTTTTCAAAGATAGCTGCATTTAGGTACCCTTTACTGAAAGTTTAAGAACCTGACCTATTCAGGAAGACATAAAGCTGTGACTTTAATATTTCTAAAGCACCATTTTTTCACTTTTATGAAATGATTCGTATATAACAAGGTGATGGAGCAAAGATTTACCTAAGGAAATTAACACTTATGGCTTAATAGCTTTTCAAGAGCTCTGATTTATCTTTTGTCATGTTAAATTTGTTGCGCTTTTTCTTTGTTGTAAAAGAAGCCTAGTTCCTAGTGTTACCTATGGTCATGGTAATAAAATGATCAATTTAATGCCCCTTGTCTCATTACTTGACATTTCTAGATAAGTTAATAAGTATGCCAGGGTTTACTTCTTGTGTGAGAGGGGCTTGTTGATTTAAAGTGTTATATTTGGACCCGATACATAAGCTTTATTAAAAATGAGTAAAACCCCTTATACTTATCATTCCGCCTATAATCATTAGTATGCCTCTTTCTTTCATAAGAGACTCGTGAACTGTATAGTTTGTCTGTATTATTTGGTCTCAATTAGTCTTTTTATAATGACACTGAAAAATAATTTTGGCACACCTATATTAGCACTTACATCGGTTTATATTGCTGACCAGAATGGGGGAGATGTTTTGGAAACTGCTGCTGCCAGCAGTTGTCAGCCCCAATCAATTTCCTGGGAAGGTTGACACCCCATGCCCAGTAACCCTGTTTGTGAGGTTATCCAGCCATTGATCATTCTGGCGGTAAAACTTCATGTCACTCTAAAACTCTGATGGGCAGTATGTCATTTTTGTTACTTAGATTTCACATTCCTCCATGAGGGTTTGGTTAAAACTTCATTTGAAATGTATACCATTTCAGATTTTTGTATAGCACATTTTCATTTTTAACCTCATTATCAAGCTGTAAATTTTTCCAGTGATTAACCTAAAATTGCAACATATACTCAAAAAATCAGTATTTCATATCTTCTACTTCATACATTATAACAAAAATAATATGGTGTAGTGATAAAGATATTTGATTTAGAAAATAGGAATTTTTATTCAAGTATTTTTTAAGAGAACCTTTTTTTCTGATCTAAATTCCTTCCTATATTAGAGAACATCTACTAAAGATAGAAATGGTAAGAGAAGGGTTCACATACAGAAAAAAAGCTGATTCATTTTTTGTATGGAGGTAGCCTTTTCACAGAGGGAGGCAAAGAAAAACCCTGATGTTCTCTACTTACAGACTGCAGCTTGAATCTACATCAGTATCAAACTAGAAAGTTGTTGCCACATCATGTTTGCATATATGAAATTTATCTGCTTGTCTTAAGTTTTAAGTACCAGGCTACTGAGTAATTAATTCCTTCAGTTTCTGGCACTAGATTATAGTTATACCAGATATGCCAAGGTGTTGAAGATGCCATTTGGATATTCCATTCTCTTGTGGGAGAGTTCTTTTTGAGAATAGATGTGGCAAATTTCTAATGCAAATGTCTGTTCTACAGCTACAGAAGGGCTTTTTTTCCAGGATCCCCGGATTGAAAAACTCAAGATAACGCAAAAGCAGAGAGAGAAAAAGCCCACCAGCTAGTAAACTGGGAGGAAAAAAATCTTTACAGTATGATTAGTATTAGCATAAACAAATAGCTACCAGAAATTATTTATTCAATGAATTTTACCCTCTTTTCAGCAATTGGAGGTATAGGTGCAAAAAATGAAATGTAGTCTTTATTCAAAATTCAAGACAAAACAGAGAATGTTTCATAGTCAACAGATCAGATTGTGAATTTCAGATATTTCAACCAGATGTACAATTCATGTATAAATCATAAATCATTCTGCAAGCCATATAGCTTAATAAGTATAGTTCATATCTCACACTGGCTAGAAATATTTTGCATTTAAATTTTTCATTGCAGTAGTTACAAGTATCATCTACTTCTCTCTTACACCCACCAGCCATCATGGCTACAGCAGCCCTATTATACAGAATCACCTGTTCAGTAGTGTGATTGAGTCCTTCCATGGTCTTTCAATGTCTGAGCCAACGTCCATCGACGTTAACGGGGAGACTTCTGTCTATGACTGATTGGAGAATTATGCAGTTTGAAAGATATGGTGAAGATATAAAATTGCTGGATTTTATTGCCAGTATGAATGAGTAGCCCAACTTGCTGACTTAAGTTTTACCATATTTTTCTCTAAACATAGACAGTGGATGAGAGTTAAATCTTGATGGAAAGAATATTTAAGGTGGAAAGATATTGGGAACCAAGTGGTTGACAAAGCCTAGACAAAGCAGTCTGATAGGGATAGATTGCAAGGAAGCATTTTGACTTGGGAGAAATGGAAATTTGCCAAATACAAAATTAAGATAAGGTACTAATTTGGAAACCCCTCTAAGAAGAAGATCCAGGAAATGGTGGCTGTGAGAGATGAAGGRCAGAAGTGCCACAGTAGGAGTCAATTCAGCTGCAGGACCAGCCAAGGCTGCTAAGCAAGTGAGGCTGAAAAAACTGTATGGTCTCAGAAAAAGCATGTGTTACCTCAGTGGGCTTTATCCCAACCAGTGATAAAGAAACTAAAATAATGTGGTGCATACAGCATTAATTTTGAGCATATATCTGTACATTTCTCATGCTGTTGAATTAGAGAGATGATGGTTTTAGAAGTGTTTTACAAAATCTGTCAGTTATGTGCCTATATTTAATATGTAAATTTTCTGTAACTGGGTGAGTGGACGTCTTCCAGTGGAGATTTCTGGAAAAGGCTGATTAAATCACAAATGATCCTGAAGGGTCATCAACAAGTCTGGTGGACAAGGAGTTCARCTACATATTCTGCCTGTCTGGAGAGACTTCTAAAAATAGTAGCTACCTCACCAGAGTATACCTAGGAACTCCAACTAGGACAATGCCTTGACTCTGCTTGGACTCCAGAGGCTTAGGAAATGACTAAATAAAGGCCATGAGACTATTCTAAGGTACATGCTATTGAGCAAAGCCAGCTCAGGAAAAAGGGAGACCTTTTTTATTTTCCCTATGAGCATATGGTTGCATAAAATGAATATAGAGTAAATAACTTGGTACACAAGGCCTTGTGTTCATTAATTTTGCAAGCATCACTGCAGTCATCTGATCAGTGTTTTTGGACTTTTTTAGTAGTTTAATCCATTCCAGAAAGTCAGGCAGTCCTCAGAAGTGACAGGGGATGGGATTGAAAWCAAAAGCTGGAGCAAAGCAGGAGAACAAACAACATTGTTCCTGATGAAGAAAGCTGGGTGCAGCCATATCTGACTCTACTTAAAAGTCAAACTCTGACACTTCTTTCCTCCAAATATCCTCCCTAAGATAGTGCTTCCTTTTGGCTGAAAGCCCAGAAAGCTGTCTAGCTGTAAAAAGTTTAACTTTTGTTGCTGTTCTTTGAGATTAGTAAACTTCCCATGTAGTTAATCAGGTAATGGCTATGAATGCTCCAAAAAACAGAGAGCACTTCCCAATCCTGTGTGGAATTAGCTACTTTGTTTTTTTAGCTCTCAACAGGTCAGATGTATGCTGAATTCAGCAGTGCTAGGCAGAAGGGGCTACACACCTTTAAACTCCTCCYAGGTGTCTGTACAGCCCACAAATCTGCCCATGCTCTGTAGGCTTTTGCTAACACCTGTAAGAAGTGGTAGTGGTTTATGAGGCTGGGGGATTAACTTGCAGCATAATCTGAAAAGTATGGTAGGACTTTTACAATGGTTTTTAACATATGGATTTAAAAGATTCAGTTGTTCAAGGCACTGAGTACTCTAGTGCACAGCTCGTAGGTCAGATTTCACTGAAAGAATAGGACCATTCATAAGCTAAATGTGAAGGTAAAGTGGTATGTAGGGTGAGTACCAAAGTGCTGTGTCTTGAGGGGTCAAGTCCTGGATGGGGATTTGGAATATCAGGACCCTTAAAATGCACTAGAAAAATGTCTAGGGTACACTGTATTCTGGCCAAGCTTTGTGAAAGACTTCTGTCTATGGAAAAGGCTTCCTCCTGAGTGTTTTGTAGAGGTAAAGAATGCATATTTTCCTAAGAATGTAAATCACTTCTAGCTAGTGAGTATTAAAAGGCAGAGATGAGCCTCCCTCCGTGGAGAGAAATGCAGAGACATACAGCAGTGGGAATGTGCTTCTAGGGCACTGATGGATTCCCAACAACATTTATAAGTCTTTAAGAGCTAAAGAACCCCCAAAAATCTGTCCTTAAGCATGCTGCTGCATAGTGGGGGTATACATATGTATGTAGGCATTATGTTTGTTGAATGGTTAAGTTGTAATTTTACTTGTTAATACAATTCAGTTATGCATTTACGGAATTAATAGGAGCTTTCCGTTTTCTGTTCTGTGTGAACACTATGAACTACATTAAAATCTTCATTACTAATGGAGACAGAAAAGACAAGAAATGTAGATTAACTTTGAGTTTCCTAATTATGCCTCTTGTTCCCATTTTATTCACTGCAAATGAGGCCAATTCTTGTGTCTTCTAGGCTGTCAGTTGGAAAAAAAATCCTCTTGTGGTTTGTGAGCTGAAGTAACTTTGATATGGCATCTTTGGAGTAGAATATATAGCCCCGTGGTGGATCAGCTCTTGTTTGTGTTGAAGTCATCCCAAAGTCATTATTACAGTGACTTTTCTGACTATGACTGTGCTTTCACTCCTGCTGTTGTATCCTTTTCTCCCAACAGTGCACCAACATATCAGCTTGAGCTTGAAATAATAACATTTTAGATGGTTTATGACACAGCCTTAACCTTCTTTAATGGCAGTTTTATGTATTCAATATTCTGCTGCTCTAGTTGGCTTGCACTTTTTCAGAAGCACTGGTCACTAAATAAAATAAAGTCCATATTTATTGCTACGTGTCATCTAAAAGCAATCACTCAAAACAAGAATTATAAGATCTTCTATAAATGAAAATGTTTTTGTGATGGAAGTTGGCAAGGCCAATCTGTTATCATGAGATAACGGAGAAGAAAGGCCAGTGTTCTTGACTGTTTGGTGAATGCACTTATTTTCTTTTTGCARTTTTCATTATGGCAAAGTGTTTGACCCAGCAGAGCGATATCTTCTCAAGGCTGGGATCATATTGTTTTCCTAGTATAATTTCATCATGCTCAACAATAGATATAAACCAAAAGGTGAAAAAATGAGGTAGAAAGGTACAGCAGTATAGGATGGCATGTTTTCAGGTCAGTAATCAGTGTCTATTTAAAATAAAATAGAAATGTATGAAATGAGATGCTTTTACTTCATTTTATTAAGGTGAAGTGAAGTTTTATTACTAGTGTTGTGATCGATTGAAGGAAATAGGGGTAGTGAGAGCAATATGCAGGAGAATAAAAACAAGCAACTAAAAATCTGTTATATTAACCTAACAGTTCTTGACATTCTGTAAAGTCATTGAGATGTGATTCTTCATCCAAAATTAAAACGTTTCTGTAATAGTATGAGTTTAATAAAAAAGCAAAATGTAAGTCCTGTACATTGTGCATATCTCTATTGCAGGAGACACATAGTCAGATTTTCTTTGGGACAGTATAAAAAAATAAAAAGATGCTAATTTTCTAATCAAAATTCTAGAAAATAAATAGCATAAAATTACCTTGCAGTATAATAATAAAACACTGTATTTTCTACTACCTCACCACATCACTTGGTGACATTTAACTGAGTATATGTGTTCTTACTCTTTTTTAATGGATTTGTTTGGTTTCATATGTGAGACTTTTAATGCAATGAAAATTTTGTAGTTTCTTAATTTTTTATAAGTTAATAAAGATTATTTTATAGTATAAACCAGTATATGGAGGATAATCAGTCCTCCATTTATACTTATGTGGCCAAATGCTCACATATAATTACACTGGGACAAATTTAACAATACTGAATGAAGAAAACAGACACAGGTTGATCTTCAAACTCTAACTGGCTGCCTCTTGCTCATGTCTGTAGTTCCATAGAAGTTAAATTGAATTATTACACAAATAAGACTACATGTGTACATGCTGTCAGGTTCCAGTTAATAAATGGCCTTACTCCTCTGTTATTTTCATGAACTATACAAAAAAGATGCCTATGTAGACATTTCTTCAGAAAATATAAATAAGGTCTTCTGTCAGTTGAGAAGACTAACACTGTTTAATCTGACTTTTTGTGAATCAAACTGCAAATATCATGTAATGTTTTATTTAAATATTTCTGAACTGTTTTAATTATGAGTTTTYGCTCCTTGCAGATGTTAGCATGCATTCAAACCACAATAATTATTCATCTGAACATGTACTGTCCTGCTTTTTGATGGGGCCTGATTCTTCTTCACACAAAGACTTGGACACCTGTTGAGCAGTGAAAAGGAGTCTTTAAGAAGGTCTGCATAGCTGAGATTTATTCATTTAAGGCCCCATAACATGGTCAAAACAGGTACAATTGCCTTAGTGTAAATTAGAATCAGACCCAATACTTTCAAGTATATATGTTTTAAATTCTGGCAGTGCATATGTAAATGCCTACAAATGTTGTAAGAGAGTGGAGGATTACTATAAACTTGTATTTTATATGCCACTGATCTATGGAATGAATCCCTACATATGTACACACACACACACACACACACACACTTATGTACACATACAGATACAAGCACACCCACAGGACTGAGTCTTCTGCTTACATGAGCACCTTTCCAGAGTCTAATCACTGTAGATCCATGAGGATCACCCTCGGCAGCTCTGCTAGGTCACTTTTCCAATATGCTTCAAGCATGTGATTCAAAGGCACTCACAGCCTAAATATGGTGCTTTGCCCCAGATGCTTTTTTACCACYGGTGTTTCAGCTTCTTGAGAGATGCTGACAGAATTTGGACTATTCTAGAAGTGAATCAAGTCTTTAGCCTTACTTTCATCTGGATATGCGAGGCAAGAACTAGAGCAAACTATGCTCTGTAAGTAAGGAGATAAGAATAAAAGATATCTGTCTTGCCATGCATTAGATCATGTTTTCAGACGACTGTAAGGCATCTTAGAGAAACCGGAGGAAATACTGTTGTACTCTTTTTGTCAAATCCATGGATTGATTTGTTTTTAACTAGCCTGCAGTAAGAGGTGGCTGAAGGTACAGTGGAAATTACTGCCTTGAAATAGCAAAGACTTAGTAAAATAGGGTTATCTTATTCAGTTGCTGCTTGCCAAGATACTCTTTTAAAATACACAATATTTATTTTTATTTTACTCAGCTTTTTAGAAGGAATTGAAGGCTTTTTTTTTTTGTTCGAGACTATGGCTGATTTGACTGTTTCACAGTCTCTGTTTTTAAAAAAGTTATTTCTGACAGACTTATGAATTACAAATCAACTCAATCTTTTTATTCTCTGTTTCATTTTTGAGATATAGTGATAGTGATGACTCATATGAAAAAGAACTYGCATATGTAAGCGGTTACTGGAATTGTTAATACATTCAGCAATGATTTGCTACAGCATTGGATGAAAATGTATTTATGGAAAAGATTTGTAAGGTCTCTGAGTGGGGGCTCAGTTTGAATAGACAGTAAAGAGTTTCTTGGCATGTTTATACCAGCTTTTCTTCCAAAGTTTTGGAAGTCTGCTATAATTAATTTGCAGAACTCTTAAAAATGGTTGTAAAATTTAGATAAAAGGTTGTGTTTTTTTCCATTTTCTGAACACTTGAATTTTAATAGATCCTGTTGGCATCTGAGATGTGCTGAAGAAACCCATGTAAGCTAAAAAAAGAAAATATCAGTTCGCATTTTCATTTAGGTTGCTTTGTCTCCATTGGCTTCAATGGAGTTAACCAAGAGAAAGACAGTGGTCCTGAAAACACACATACCTGTGACCTTATTGTTAGTTCATCACTGATCAGACTGTTTGAAGGCCAGAGGTTGTCTGCATGATTAAAATAAACTGGTCCCTACATATTCTTGCTTTAAGGTCTGGTGTAGGCAAATAACAAACTTCAAACGTGAATGGAGCCATGAATTTAAAGATATTGCTAATTTACCTGTTTAAACTATGTGCTACTGCTTAATTGAAGTAATAGTGAGAATGGGATCAAGCTTGCTGATTTTTTTTCCAGTGTTTATTGGGCTGTAAAAACTAGGAATATGCTTTTCCCAAATGTTAATCAGGATTCTTTGTCATGCCCAACTGGCATAACCCGGATGAGTGTGCACCATGTCTGTCTGCTAATTTGCACATTGTTTGTTCCCATTTAAAAGCAGACGGAGGAGTGAACATCTGACCTGGTCCATAATAGTGTAAAAAATTCAGTTATTGGTTTCATCATTTATTGACAACATTTATCACATATTTTAGGGGAGAAGATAGCATTAAATGGAGTGACTTAATGTGGATCCTCCAGATCTTACTGTCTATACTYTTGCAAGCTGATATTTAAGAGTCCAAATAAATTGAAATTATTGCATAATTCTGATAATTTTAAATCCTGAAAATTCCAAAATTAGATTAAATTTTAGCTTCTTTTAAAGCTTCAAGAACTATATTATAGAATCTGCATTGGTATATTATTTTATCTTCATGTTTGAGAGACTTTTTTTGAATCAGCTGACAAGAAGGCATAGAAACTATTTTCACAATTATTCTGTATTRAAGATACTGATAATTGCAACGGCAACACTTGTGAATATATAGCATGTGGATGACAAAAGAATAGTCTCTGCTTTCTATTTAAGTTACCACTGAGAACAGATGAAYTGTCGTAGCTTTAAATGACAAAAGTCACGTCCACACTACTGAGATTCCAATTAGCCAACTTTGAACACGGTCCATTTGTCAGATTTTAGGTAGCTAGCATTGCTGCCAGCTAGAAGCAAGAGACATTTCTCTACAGGGAAAGCTATTATTGGCATAACACATGGAAATATTCATTTGTTCTCTACAAGCTGTAGCTTTTGTTTCATCAGCAAGTATGGCAGAAAACCTGGCCAGGCTTCCTGCCTAACAACTGTAGCACAGCTTTCTTTCATCTGATTTTGATAACTGTCAGAGACAGGTAGCAGTCTCTGGCTTTTGACATTGCCAGTTTAATAGAACTCAATGAAATCTCTTAAAGAGATTAAAAGACTCTGATAAGTTACACCTTTTAAATTTTTCTTGATGCATTTTGTGTCTACCTGAGGGCACTATATGAGTATTAATAATAATGTATAAGATAATGCAGATCTGTCTGCCAAAGCACACAATTTCCTCAATTTATCTGTTTTGTTTCCTCTTCTGTTCTGTATCAGCAGTGACTGTTGAAATACAGGAACAGAAATGTACTTCATCTTTATCTGTGTATAGGTTTTTAGGAAGATGTCCACCAACAGGGTGTGTGAGCTTCTAGAGAACTATAATTGCAGCTGGTCATTAAAAAAAAATCAACAGGTTATTTAAAAAAATGAGTAAAAATATACGGACAGCATTTAAGCAAAGTACTTAAACATAGAATTTTTTATATTCTGACTTAGATTTAAAAATGAATTCTGGCAGGAGTATTTTTGGAACAACATGTTGTAGCCAAAACACCGGAAATAATGGGAAGTGATTTTTTTCATAGAAAAAAGAATTCACCTGCATTAGTTAAAAAGGTYATACTTTTGTCTTGTTTATATGCATTCTTGTTTTATATATATTCTCTGAGCCTCCACTTAAGTGCTGCCTCAATTAATTGGTTGTTTCTTTTACAAAAGGCCAAATCTTGAAGGCAAGGAATACTTGCAAATTTTGTAATCTCAGTGAGAGTGGCTCTRAGTAGAAGCTGCACCATTGTTTTCAAGACTAAAGTGACAGTGATACCAAATATTCACATAATCATATACAGTTCATTCTTCACCTTTTGAAAAATCATTGTGGCAGAAATTGGGCTGTGTTGTGTTATATCATCTGCGTCCCATCTTTATGCTTAGCACCTTGGGCTGCTTCACTAGGGATCATGTTAACACTTACAACTTGTTTAGATTGTCAGTTCCTCAGGGCTTGTCTCCTTGTTTGTTTATAAAGCACTTGACACACTCTGGGTGCAATAATTAAAGACATAATGGATATCAAAATACATGGTTGTGCACCAGCTAGCATCCATCTCAATCATAAGACAGGATCACTTGTGAAGAAAGACAGGGGAAATAATGCATAGTTTTAAAATTCCCTTTCTCATTTGTTTGGTAAGATGTTCTTTATTTCAAGTTGAAGCAGGTGAGCTCACTTGGTATATAACCTTGGTTCACTTCCAGTGAAAGTATCATTCATAGCTTTGGGCTCAAATGAGTGAAATATTTCACATGCTGACTGTATAATTCAGTATGTAGAAATTCCTGCAGATTTTAGTTCCACTGACATAGGATGCTCATTAAGAGAAGTATAAATTGTAGATCTGGATAAATAAGATATCTTGAAAAAAGTACTCAGACTATTTCTTAGTCTAATGGCAGGATCATTATCATGAATGCAGCTGTGAGAGTGATTTACCAGAAGGACCCTGATCTTTCTATGATTCCCAGTAATCTAAATGAATCTAGTCTAATCTTGTCATCTGCGTGACCAGGACATTACCATTTTCTTTTAGTAACTTCTTCTCTTGCTGGTCAGCTGCTTAGACAAGAATAGAACTAAATGTTCTGTTTGTCATTTAACAGTGGCAAGCAAAGATTATTCATTAAGCTTTAGAGACATCTTTAATAGTGTTTTTGCCTGACTTGACCATCTTTCATTGCCTCCTGGAAAGGTTTACTAAGAGATCCTATTTTTCAAAATCTGAACTCCAAATTGAATCCGGAGTCCAGTTTGCAATATGGTTAAGTGAGATAGAAAGTTAGATGAAGGTTAGATAGCACTCTGTCATATGCTCAGAAAGTTCATTAAGGTGACATCCGTTTCCTGGCTTCCATGGAATTTCCTAGGCAAGTTCTGCTGGTGCTGACAAAAGGGGTTTCATTAATTCCCAGTAGAAAAGAAGTGTACGTTCTAGCCTTGGCCATGGAATTAAGAAATTTCTCCTAGTATTCTGATTATATTTGCTGCTTCTTGCTTTCATTTTGTAACTCATTATTAACATCCATTGTGTAAGTCAGAACAATTTCACTTCTTCTTTGTCAAATACTTGTAGATGTTATAATACTCCCTATAGCCATTTCATAGCAAATCTTAACTTACTATTTTAGTCCTTCTTCAAAAACATCCGCTCTAATCTACACATGATCTTTCAGGGTTTTTTCTGTATTTCATTTAGTTCACTGACATCTGCCTGGTATTACAGGGCCAAAAGCTATGTACAGAATTTTCAATACAGTCTCACTAAAGCCATAAGGAGAAAGATTATCATCTCCTTGGGCTGTGATACGACATTTCTGCAACCCCAAATCACAGTTGCTGTTTTGGCTGCTTCAGCTCTTCACTAGAAGCTTTAATTTCTGTGCTTGGCTGTCTCTTTGGAATTCCCAGTATGTCCTTTCTATTGAATAGCAGGTGCTTCGAAGCATAACAAAGCATGACTTTGATTTTTCAAGGAAGAATTTAATTCTTGTTTTGTTTATTCTTATTTCTAACATTTAAGAGTTCTTGTATGATTTCTCTGTCTTTTATTAGAACGCAAAAGTGCTGAATTTATTGTCAAATAATATGCTGATATATGAAAGATATTTTCTACTTCCTTTAAATTGTTACCATTTGAGATAAAGMATGCTATCCTCCATAGTGATCTTCTGTTTATGGTCCTGCTGCTAAGACAGTGCTCATATCCAAGATAATTTGAATATATTTTTAATAAGATTTTGTGAGGAATGTTTTGCTTAAGCCTGTTTGTACATCAGACACTGAAGACATAACAAGTGGAGTCCCACAAGGATCTTTTCTATGTTCAGTAGTATAAGTATATCCACTATTGATTGATGCAGTGAAATAGAGGGTAAAAAAAATTTGTAGATGAGGCCAAAAGGTTGGGAGGGACTGCAAGTCATCTGGAGGGGAAGATTAGACTTGAAAATGGTGATGATAAATTGGAAAAACATTCTGAAATCAGTAAGGTGACGACATCCAGCAGAGATAGATCTCTAGACGGAAACACCAACACAATGTGAAATGATTAGCTATGCAAAGTCATTGCAGATAATCATCTGGCCATAAACTGAATAGGAGTCACCGCACATATGTGATGCTGTATTAAAAAATAAAAAAGAATCTGAAGTGTGGAAGCAGAGTGTGGTCTCATTATGCCATGATTTTTAGTACTGCTGAGGCTCTCCAGGACCACTATACTCAATTTTCARCCTCACACTTAAACACATGGACAATTCTGAGAAAGCCAAGAGAATATCAGCAAGAACAATAGGAGATTTAGAAATGAAAGCTTGAAGGAATTGTTTGTTAAATCTACAGAAGGCGGCTGAATGTCATAGTCGTCATCTGTGAAAAAGTTTGTAATGAAGAGGGCAGTGATAAGGGTCGTTTCCCTGTATCTACTTACAATAAAAAGGAAGAAATGGAACTGTTTGAAATATGTAAGATTTTTCTGATGTTAGGAAAAAACTTCTGATTTATAAGGACAAGCGTAAGGATCTGAGCAGGCTACCTGTGGAAGTTGTGCAATCTTTTTCCAGCGGATTTTAAGAAAAGGAAATTAAGCAAGGGTARCTCTTCCTAAGGCTGTCTCCAGCTCCGTAGTTTCATATTTCTCTGTTCACAGTGCTCTGTTTCAACCTCCCAGAATTAAATCAATAAGAACTGTCAAATGTGTCTGACTGGATACAAACTCCTCCTTTTATGCCCAGCCAGGCTCAGGACCCATCCTGTGACCATTAGTGGAGTTTGTTGTAGAAACACAACAAAATCAAGTTTCATTGCTAACACCGGTTCATTGAAACTTTGGGGATTCAACAAACTCTCCCTGAAGCGAAGGCAGAGTTTTGGGGAAAACCTGCCTGCCTCCAGATGAATGTGCCCTAGGGAAGGGTGGTAAAAGCTTTGGACTCCTGAGCCAGGTACAAACAGATGATAGCTTTCTTTGCTACTTAACTGTCCATACCACTTTTTTTATTTCTCTTTCTACAGGCCACATTAAAAAAAAAAAAAAAAAAAAAGTGCAGGCACCTCGGTCATTTTTTTTGAATCACTAGTAAGTTAATCTTCCAGGTCATTTTTTACCTGGCCTGATTTCTCATTAGTGTATCTTTTCTTCTTGGTATCTTTGTAAATATTCTTCTATTGCCTGTTACCTCTTTGACTAAAATTATTTCAGTGCACTTTTGGTTGGTCTCCTCTTTGTCCAGCTCTGCACATTTATATTTAATTCTCTCCATTTCCACAAAATTCTCTCTGCTGTCCAGTCTTTGAGCAGATATTTGGGGAGCTACACTATGTGCTTGGCATTTGCTTTTCTTTATCAGCAGAATGATACTGTATTCTGATGCCTTTCAGGATTCCAAAGGCTTCTTCYGTTTTTGTGTCAAAAAGCATCCTTGAACTCCAACACCTACTGTTGTGGGAGCCCATTCTTTAGCATATGCTGAGGGAGTAATGGGCACTACCAGAGAGTATCCCTGTAATTTAAAATCAGTTAGTAGTATGAAAAATTGTAGTAGTGAAAGTTAGATCCATGATGAACATGCTTTGTCTGGAATCTTTACGTTCATGATTCATGAAATATCTTTTGTATAATTTAATTTTCAAATTCAGTGTTAAATTCCATGAGGCCAGTTTTTAATTATTTCTGCCACCTTGCAAGTACAAAGGAACTATATTCAGGCCCTATATAGCCTTCTGTATATATTCAGGAACTATAACCAAGCCCTAGGAAATATTAACTGCATAAAGAGAAGGTCAGGAAAGATATATTCCAAAAACACCCTGCAGCTCATTTTAGCTGTCACTGTTTTGTTGACATAGGTAACAGGATTCAAGTTAAAGCAGCATGAAGAAATAGTCCTCAGCTAACTACCAAACAGGAAAACTGTGAACTTGCATTTCCCACACTGTTTCTTGAGTGAACAGAAATTAGGTGGAGTCATCTAGAAGTGTTTGGCCAGCTGAAGCGTTTATGTACATGGTTACTATCATCCTGCCTGGATTACTCTGTTAGTATTGTGAATTTTACCTGAATTCTTTTGTGGCCACTTCTCAACAGTAGTGGAGTGGCTTGCAGCCATTAAATTTGTCTATTCATGGACTATTCCTCTGAGGCCACTGTATTGCTTCCTAAATAGGATATTGAGTGCCAGGTAAATGTCATGCTTAAAGTCATAAAGTTTTGTGGCAAATTCCAGGTCTATAGGAGCCCTAATCAATGGTCACAAAGCAATGACATATCCAATACGTCTCATGTTACTTTATATTACTGTTTACTGATACTGAAATACCTGAAGATGGAATTAGATTAAATACCATTTAGATACAACAATAGTTTCTAATTGAATGTGGCCACTGTGGTCCAACTTCTGTCCCTACAATAAGCAGCAGTTTGCTTCTACTGATAATTGTAATGAAACTGAAAAGTGAACGTTGACAAAACCAAGAAATCCTGACTCTCATCCCCAACTTGTGTTTTAAAACATCACTCTTTTAGCACCTGCAATCCCTTTAATAAAACAATGACAGTCAGTTCTGCAGAAAAAGAGAGAAAGCAGTCCCAGCTAATAAAACCTGGAATTTGTTGGGACTGTAGATAGAGAAGTTCATGTCTGAGTGGTTTAGAGAGTAAAGTTTTTACTTGCCCTAGGGATCCATGAAAAGACAGGCAGCAAGAAGGGCGAAACAGTAAGATGCAGAGGTACATGTCGTCAGGCACTGGTGCAATCATGAGTAGATGCAGGTAAATGGAGCTTCTCTATCTCTAATTTAGAAGAATTTAATAATAGAGCTTTCTACCCACTTCTTACCACATGGCCTGGAACACGTTTGTGTTTACCATTATGCCATTGTCTGCAAGCTCAACACATGTAGCAGTTCTGGAAATTGGGATTTTACAGCTGTTTCAGCCTTCAGTTTAGGACAGCAGCCACATTTTGATCTTGTCAGCCTTGCAAATGCCTCTTGAACCTTTTGATTTAAGGAAGTTCTTAAGCTGTAGAAATGTAAATAGGCATACAAGGAAAAAACTGTGAACTGTATTACATTTTTGGTTTTAAAAGCGAAGAAAGGCTGGCAAACAGGACAGATACTGCCATATCCATATCTGTTGGGTAAGGGAAGCAAAGATTGTAGCACCACATCGTCTCCTTTTAAACYAGCTCTTGAGAAATATATTACAGATAATGCAGCCAGAGTGAGCTATGTAAATGAGAGGGGGAGATACTGGGCAAAGGGTGACCAAGTCAGCTCCTAAGCCGTGACATCCGGTATTCAGAGAACACAGCCGAGAATGGAAAATAACAACGGCTGAACGGAATAAGGTGGACTTGCAAAATAAAAAATGCTGTTCATTTGTGACCTCCTATAAAGCACCTCTTTCTTCAGTATCACCTTTGCTAGATTGGTAATTCCATGTGTAGAAAGAGAGAAACTATTGTGTGCTCTTGGTGGAGTAGAAAGAAGGTAACAGGTATGTTTAAATTAATGTATTTATTTTTCTTTGCATTGCAGTGACACTTAGGCCACCTAATCAAGCCAGGCTTTAGAGGGTAGAGGGAATCGCAGCTCTGCATCTAGCTCTTGCATGTTTTATCCATTCAGTCATATGTATATATACACATATATACACACACACACACACACACATACATACATACATATACATTTATATGCACATATATATATATATGACTGAAATCTCATGTGCCTGAAGATGGGGATTGATTCTTAGTATATTGCAAATTCAGAATCATTTAAGACTAAACATAGAGCCTATGGGTTCCTGTTATTTTTAAATGAAAATGATTTCATATCCAGTGATGCAGTGAGCCTGTGCTGGGATTTGTTTTGAAAGGGTAAAGGGATGTGCAGGCATTTTCCATGGAGTCTTTCAGTTCCTCAAACTGTGTATATAAATCATGGAGCGTGGAGCCACGTAACATCCATGTGGATTGTTTCAGTGCGGTTGCAGGGGAAACCTATAACTCTGGGTTTAAGGACTTCCCTTTTCCTTTTGCAGCCTTACTGCTGTACTAGCCATAGAGGAGCCATTATGCCATCGCTCTGCCTTAGCCATTCGTTTGACCTTTTATCTTTTTCAGTATTCTCAAGCCTGAAGTTGTTCAACATAATGGAAGGAGATCCCAGGCAGAAAAGCTTTATTTGTAAAAACATTTAGCTGAGTCCTGAAATTGGGTGAAGGAGCTGATTGGGGAGGGATGTTTTTCTGTCCACCCTCACAGGTATCTCTGACCTGTCCTCTCCAGATCTACTGGTCTTGAACTCTGTAGATCACCCAGTGACTAGCTTCCAAGGAGCCAGGCTGGACACCATCCCACACAGCTGGATTTCCTTACTGGGGCTTGCTAGGAGCACCAGATTGGGATTCAGATTGCAGAATTGCCAAGGAAAGGGGCTAATAAAAAGACACTGCAGTTAATTGCTTAGTCACTAGGTGGAGTTGGGACAGTAATTTACAGGAAAGTTGAACAACCATCCTACTACAGGAATGAACAAAATAGAGGACTCATTCCTGTATTAAAGTGAGATAGCTTTCAAGATACCTTTATTTTCCAAATCTCTTGAGTGGACCCTAAATCAATTCTCTTTAGTGGACTCTAAATCCATCCTACTTAGCTGATAATAAATATTGTAAAATCTGATTAGTGTCTAAGCTGATGGCTTTATAACCCTAGAAAACTTCTTTAGGAGCCAGTTCTATAAGCAGGAAGGATGATGTTTTGAATTTGTCCTGGATCACAGTCTGCAATTACTGAAGAATGACTGACAGCTCACAAAATCAAAACAACAATTTTTTCACTCCAAAATTTATTTATATATATGGAAGGGTATGTATTTCAATCCACAAAACTTAAGAAAATTCAAAAGCTAGTTGAGCACCATGTTGTTAGCTCATATGCAGATTTTACTCAAGCAGAATTCCTGTTTGGTTCAGAAAAATTGGACAAGGATGACAATGTTCTGTCCTTAATCATCAGAATAGCATACACTGCACTGTGGTAATTTATGTCCTTGGCTAGACCATGTACAAAACTCTTTATATATTTTTTATCTCTCTGCCAAGATCTGAGTCCTGAGAAATCCAAGGTTRGATGAGTAAAAGTAAAATTAATTTTCAAATGCTTTGTTTTAAAGTAATTTATCAGTATTTAGGGGCCAAAAGTGGCTTCAGCCTGTTACTTCAGATCTTGGTCTGCTGAAGACTTGCACCAGGCTTGACTGTAAGCACATCTGTCATCTCTTTAGATGTAAACATGTCTGCTAAATTACAGAAAGTAAAATATGTGTATTAGTCCTTGCAGGATGAGGGCTTTGAACCATGGGTGAAACTTTGCAAATTGTTTTGTCACTGAATTGTTTTACAAGAGTTTTGTGAAACACATTGAAATACCAAGAGAAATTAATTTACGGCCTGTGTTAATTGCAGGAAACTTTGTTCTTTATGCAGTGCTATAAGACCTCAAAAACATCTCAAACCAGCTGGGTAAATAGCTTAAAAAGGATGCAAAAATACTGCAGCTGCATGCCCTTCTTCAGTCGTTTTTAAGCACATTGTTATTGCTTATTTAAAAATTCCTAGAAGTAGGTGTTTCGAATAGATCTCCTGATAGATCCTGAACCAGAATGGCACAAATGGCACACTATAATTAGATGGGGGGAGGGGGAATGAATCTGATGTTCTGCCAGAGCTCATTAAAACAGGTCATGCACTCCAGTGCACAGAATATCATTGATGACTGGTAGCAGAGGAGTTTACTACTAGCTTGATAGGAAGGAGAACATGAAATTATTTTTCTAAAATCTGAGAGCAATATTAGAGAAGAAGGAGGAAGAAAAGAGTGAATCTTCCTTTCAGGGGATAAGATGTAGCTGTTCCTGGCCATATGGTGGTAAAGCAAAATGTGATTGTGCTTTACAATTTATTAGCAGGGCAAATGTTTAGTGTTCAGAGATGCCAAAGCCAGAGTTGGTGTCTGTGCCGCCTAACCTGACTGGCAGTTATTTGGCAAGGTGCACAAATATCCTGGCAGATCTGGTTGTTCCCCATGCTAATCATGTACTATACGTTCCCGTGCATTTACCTTTGACAGTGGTATAAAAAGATGTGTGGTGCCTGGAGCTGCAATTTCTTATTAGAGCTGATGCAGTTTTAGGAAGTATTTGACTTTGGTATAACTTTTGCACATTCTTTCTCATCCTTGCTTTCCAATGGCCAGTTTTTTGACCCTGAAAGATACTCCTAATATGTAGATAACACACATACTGCCTGCCACATCACCACTTGCTCCAGCAATGCCAAACAAAACACAGATTGCTAGCTGGCAGTCTTGGCTCTGCTGTGTTTACTTTGGCCAGACAGAATGGCCGCCCTGCATGTGATAGCAGAAGAGGGAGAAAATATTGTTGAATGCAGCARCTCACCCATGAAGCTTATTTTGAAAACAAACATGCTGTGGTTCRTAGAAAGGTAAAAAAACGTAAAGCAGGGGTGTTTGTGTAGAAAGCAAAATAACCTGAGGTGTCTTGAATACCTGCTAAAAAACATAATTGAAAGTAAATACTGTATAAAATATTAATAAATGATTGTAAATGAGGGCAGATCTGGACTTTAAAGGAAGGGTTAAGGTAAACTAGTTAGTAACCAACTAACAAAATGAGTATCATGAAGCTTTGCGTTAAAAAGACAAGAATAATTCCCTGCTGCTGAGTCCCACACAAGTGGAAGCTTTAGAGAGTTTGAAGGTTCCTTCAGTTGTTGCATGTCAGGGCAGAAGGCCAAATTTCTATATCTCTTCTGCACAGATCTTAAGGAAGAATGTGAATCTTTAAAGGTCTAACATTACCTATTTAGAGAGTGGTTTTCATTACCTCTGTCTGAGCCTCAYGGTCAGTATTAGATTTTCTTCTCCAAATCTTCTACCAAGCAAAATATTATCCTCATTTATACAGTTCACATGAGATGATTTGTCCCCACKCACAAAATAAATGTTTGGCTGAGCTGAAGAAATGAATGGAAGTCTCTTGAATCCTGCCTGGTTCAGTGTTCCCTTATTAAATGATCTTTCCCAACAAACTAGCTACCCATGGCATGTGGGTATATTGTGCCCATATTATATGAACTGTATTAGCACTGTTCATTAGTTACTGATCAGAGATAATAAAAGTACTTAGAACCAGGTCTGATTTCACTCGAAATCCTACAAATCCAATGGAACAACAAAGCTGATGACCTTTTCCAGACTGAAAGCCTGCCAGCCAGTCCTAATCCAAACCAGGAACAGATGACCACAGACTAATATATCAGCATAAGACTACGTACTGTGACACTTGGTACTGACAGAAATGCTGTTGAAAAACAAGTCTTCTCTATTCTGGGAAAAGCAAAGGGCAGAATCATTTCTGAGGTTATCTTGGGTAGCTGCTCCAGAGTTGATGGAATTACATTGATTGACATTTGCTGAGAATCTGAGGTATAGGTTTTCCTGTACTGAGTGTTCTGGCAGGTTGGCTGGAGGATGCAAACCAAGAAGACTGTGGAAATCATGGCTATTTGGAAGTGTGGGAAGACACAATAGGCTTAGCAGTTTCTCTGCTTCTACTGCTCTGTTGTGTTCTCAGCAACAATCTTACCTGCTTTCCTCATCTATGCAGTTGGTTGGACAATCCCTGCAAACACATGAAAAATATTTATGATAAAAGTCAGGGGATAGCAGAGGAAGGCCTTGGGAAAGCTGAATTTACAGGCTCTGTGGCATGCACACCTGGTGAAATGGAGCAATTAGCTGTGTTACTAGCAGCTTGGGACTAAAAGATTGTGAAGTTTGTATGATGTGCAGCATCAAGGAGAAGGAAGCTGCATATCAAGAGTTTGAGGTAGTGTACGAATTCATGACTTGGAATGACTGAAACCTTCAATCATTCTTTATATTGAACATGCAAATTAATGGTAAAGTGTGGGAATATGTCCAGATCTCTACAATACTTGCTATATTTCCCTTCTTCCTCCTGCGCAGACTGGGAGTTTCTCTTTGAAAATGGATGAACAGGTGGTAAGATGGATCAATAAAGATCAAAGAACATTAGTTGCTGATTTGAAGTGTTGATCTTTAGGGAAGGTAAATTAAAATATAAAGAAGACAAGCAGCAAGTCTGAGGCAACATTTAAGACTCTGTCTGGGAAGCTTTAGGGACTGAATGACCCAGCATCTTACTGCTGCTGGGAGAGACAGAAATTAGCCAGTCCCTGACTTAAGGTATACAATCAAAGGCTGGCCTCTATCCCAGTGATTGTTCCTGAAGCCATGGAGGTGATATTTAGAGTAGATCCCATTTTATTTTCAGGTTTTTTTGAAAGGGGTAGTTCAGAGCTGTCATGCCAGATCTTCACCAGAGGACTAGTCTTTCAGTAGCAGAATCTGCATGTGACCAGCTAAACAAGTGCTGCAGCTGTTTCGTGCTGCAAGACCTATCCAGATAGGCTTAGTAATACTAGCTGCCTCTCTGAAAGTCTGGCCTGCAATGTAGCTGGAGGCCTGGCACACTCTTTGTTTACCTGTAAGCTTGTGTCTAGCTGGGTATTTTAGAGCTGCCTACCTGAGTTACCTACTAGGATGCTTGGATGCACCTCTGTCCCACCTGACATTGCACTTGCAGCCTTGAAGTCTACATGGCAGATGAGTTTAGCCTGGAAGGAGGCAAGAAAACTTTTTTCTCTGCTGAAGTCAGGAATAATTTTACCATCGAATTCAATGGGACTGGAAAAAGATTTTGTCCAGTGTATGTAGCTCTGACGACTTCTTTTGATCACGGGGCCCTCTTGTGCTTAGTTGTACCCTATGACCCTTTCAGAATCAAAGTGCTACTGTTACGAGCATCAGTTACTGTGATGATGTCTCTAGGTATATGCCAGGCTTTAGATTCCCTTATTAGCCTTTGGTCCTATTCAGTGACTGCTGTTTTAGTTCTGGGATTTGACATTTCATATTAGTAAGTGGTGTTTGTGAGACAGTGGGCACTAATATCAGAGTGGGTGTGAGCTTGAGTGAGCCTCACATTTGATGGAGACTTCATCCATGTACGTAAATCAGCTTGGTTATTGCAAGACCTTGTGATGTGCTTATTTCTGAACAATAACACAAGCCAAAAAGATACATCAGTAAAGTGAACGAAAGAAAGCAGATATCAACAGGAGTCTGAACGGAAACCAAATACTGATGAGAATGAAACCTTATCTCAGGATGCAGCATTCCCTGCTGCCAACAGCTTTCACAAGCCAGAGAAGAGAGAAAAATATTTTATAAAAAGTATAAAGAAGTTGGGAGACTCCCTTAGCTAACTACCCATCTACATGCAGCTGTTGCTGAAAAACCAAACAGCAGGAATAAAAACAAATAAATGCTTATTCTTCAGGTATGGCCAAGTGTCAGCCGTGGGGCTCCACTGAAATGAACATGCTCCATCTTGTGCATATATATATATATATATATATATATAAATCACCTGGAGCTGCACTACCAAAGCAAGCCAGCTGAATGAGAGAACAACAGAACAAAGAAACTCTGAGGCCTCCCACTGCCTACAGCAGTATGCAGTTGATAGATGAATCCTCTGCTCATTTCCATTCTGAACTAAACGCCATCTTCAATGCCATCAATATCATCAGTGTCATTACTTTAACTGCTGCGTGAGTTTGATGCAATAGCTGTTAATTAGACCATTTTGCTCTCCTTCAACAGCAGCCCTAGACAGTTCCTAATGGAGTTTATCTTACTGTATTTTGATTTTGTTCAGAGCAGTCTTTCTGAATTCTGAGTTCCTGTAAGGCAATGGAAAGTACAGCAAAGGTTATAGAATACCCTTCATATTTTACCAGCTCATCTGCTTCTCAGCATTACCCATCAGCAGCATGAATAACCAACTCAATAATGAAGACCACTGACATAAAAGATAGCGCCCTACAATCACACAGGCTAAGTCTTTTCACTCCTCCTCTCTCAGCAGTCAGCAAGGTGAACAAAATTGGAAATGTCGGATCAAAGCAGGAGAGAGCAAGCCAGTTACAACACTTCACTTTCAGAGTCTTAAACTATTCATCCTTGAAACATCATTACCTGTACCACCTGTCTTACACCAAGATAGTTGTCTTGTATACATCTGATACTTTTAGATTAGTCAAAATACATCTAATACTTTCTTTTCTCGGCCTATAGCTATATTTAGCATGTGAGCTCACTTTCTGGATTTAGGACCTTGCACTGGTACGTGAAACAGCAGTAAGTTCTTAATTTGCATTGTAGGATCTGAGGTTGCTACATCATCACTCTGGGCAGGAAACAGAGCGCACCTACCTGTACTGACATTGCTGTAGTCCCTGCCTCCTCTAGTTATGAGTAGTGTTAGGACAAGGAATACACTTCGCTCTTTTCTTATCTAGCTCTGTCTCATCTGCTCCTTTGTGCTTTCACAATCCCCGTCACAAACAGAGCTGAGCTTCTCTGCTTCAACAAAATGGAAAAAGAAAAACTCAAGATAGCTTCCTGAAAACCTAGCTTCTCCAGTTTGTTGCAAGAACTAGCTGTGAAAAGGTTGCAAAGATTTCCTGATACCCACCAAGGTTCAGCTTCCTTTCTGAAACCTGTGAAGATGGCACTGGTTGCCCACCAGTTCCCCAACATATACAGTAAACTGCCTATAATTTTGGAAGAGTGCAATGGGTTTTATTGGGCATTGTTTTTCTAATCCTTAATGCTACTGTGGGTGTGTTTGTGCTTCTTCACTCTAAAAAAGTATCCGAAGTTGAAGATATAACTTGACGACCAAGCAAAATTTTCATGTATGTGCACGTGTGTATATATATATACACATATATATATATTAGTATGTATGCAAAATTGTGATACAATCAGATTTTCCATTAAGTTGCTACTGMTTCCTACCTCTGGATTGGGGTATATTTAGAAAGAAAGCACGTTCCTGCCAAATATCAGTTCAGAAAGTAGCGAGATGTGTAGATTTTTTTCTCTGTACATAGAGGCAAGTTAGCTGGAACCTAACTTTCTGGAACTGGAAAAAGCTGTGCTTCGTATTTGGTTGCAGTTTCTGCTTCTCAGGTTCTTACTTTATTACAACCAGTAAGCCAATATATAAGTAGATCACGTGCATCTGATCCAGCAGCTTCTACACAAGCAACTCCCCCAGTGACTCTGACTGATTTAAGGGAAGTTTCTTATTGCTACTGATGATGAGTTTGAGTTCCTATGAGTGTGAAACTTTATGTCCAAATGTGCTGAGAGGCTTAAAAATATCCATGAACAGAACTACTGATAATCAGTGTTGCTGAAATGTCAGAGAAGTAACTCAAAAGTATCGTGATGCAGTTTTCTTATCACTAAAGTTATGCCTGAAACAGAACAGAACTACAGGGGCTTTCATAATCTTTTTATAACATCATTATGGCACCATCTCTTTATAACACTAGATACTCCTGGCTTCCGGGAGTGGAACGGTAATGAAGTGAGCACATAGGGTACTTGGCAGTATCACGCACTTGCAGTCCTGAAATTCTTCTTTGATTTTTGAGGTTCAGTGGGAGTTCTGCCTGAGTAATTGTGAGGAAGATGAAGGGAAGGGTGCTTGAGGATTTAGACCTATATTTCTCTTTGGTTTGGAGTCATGAGTATTTACAACTCCATTATTGTTTTAGAAAAGCYGTGGAAGAATTTACTGAAAACTCTATCTCCCTTGATTCTTAATGTCTACAGGATATTCCTTATGATAAATATTAATAATTTACAAGGACATGGATGAATGCATTTTTATAATTATCAAAAAACAGACATACTGGTTTAGTGTTTAAAATTAATTATTGTAGGAAACTAGCATTACATAAGGGAATTACATTAACTCATCAGAGTGAGTTCATTTTGCCTTTCAGTTCACCCTTGTTAAACTTTATTTAGTGATTTTGTGTTTAACTTCTAYGCACTTAGTGAAAACTCAATTTTCCTAACTAGAGGACTTGATTCCTAAATGTTTGAAATAACGTGTATTTAAATTACATCAACATATATTTAGAACCTGTTACAAGGCCATAAATAAAATTAACTTAAGAGGAGAGTAAAAGTAATGAATTTGCTAATGGTTCCTTCATTTGCAACATCCCTTCTGATGTGAGAATGGAAAATAAGCATGTTTTTTAAGGTATTTTAGCTTGTTTCTCCCCCTGTAGATACCTCAGTTTACCATGTCACTGAAAGGCAAGGTTTGCCAAGAACTAATGGCAGTTACATACTGCTGACTTTCAGGGGAAATTAAACGCCCAGTCACCTTTTGTGACTCTCCTGTGTACTACTGTACGGACTGTGCTCYATCCAAGGAGTGTATTTCTTTGGCCATGCAAGTGTTATCTCCAGTCTTCATAGTGGTGAGATGATGTTCTGATTACACTTAATTCCAGAAGCGTGTGATAAATTGCACAACCATGTGTTTAGTTAGTTTCATCAGGTACCTCTCAAAATTTCACTTGTACTTTGCTGAGTCCTCTGTTGCCATAGGGACTAATTCCAGTTTCTCAAAACTGTAACAAAACTCTAAGTGAGCTGGCAATGGAAGGAGCTTTGCCAACATCTATCTGCAAGAAGCGTCAAGCACATCTGGTTAAGCAGAGAACAGTAACAAAAACTAGGGATGGGAAAGATTTAAATAAGGATTGGTGTGTACTGGGGAGCACCAGTGTGGGAGGACATTCTCTGAGCACTATTGATTTGAACATAATGCAGGAAACCAGCCTATGAAATGTTTAAAGCATTACAGAAGAGGAGTCTGATATTTAGTGTGGTTCAGATGCGTAAAGCAGGAAGCTGGGAAACAAGAGGGACAGAGCTTGCACCACAGTTGCCCACACAACGCCTGGTTGGTCTCAGTGTATTTTCAGATCTTACTTGGGTTTTGTTTGCAGAAGCAAAAGCTTATTCTAATACTGCTGGCATACTTCTGCCTAACTCTTTCAGGACAGTGAGGAAAAGTAATAAATCCTATAGCTTTTTGAGAATTCAAGAGGATTTTTCCCTTTCTCTTCATGATGACAGGCTTGACCGCAAGCAGAGGACACACTTCTTCCTTGCATCACCCCAGTGATGATAACACAGGAGAACAATCCACAGTGTTCCTAAAGAGCTCTTGCTTCAGAAAATCACGTGAAAAGCTATGCTTTGAGTAGAGCATTTTTTCTTTTGAAGCCCYATGATACCCCATGCAGGCCACTATGAAGGTCCTCAGACTTGTGAGTTTTCAGTGTTAACAAGCAGCAAGAGGCTCAGAACAGCTSCACAACTATCATCACTTCAGCTCCAAAATCTTTGACTGAATCCTAATCCACCCTGTGGCTGGGAAGTTATCTTGGATCTACAGCTCCCTGAAGACTCTGTTTTAGAGTCCCTGACGGGTTACTAATGTATAAAACAAATTTACACCATTTTAAGGGCAGTTCCACAAATATAATCTCTCAGCTCTAATGCTTTCTGTTTTAGAGTCTCCACCCAATCTCCTTAGTCTTGCAAAGATTGTTTTGCTTCCATTAGCAAAAATAGCACTGAAAGTGGGCACCCTTGACTAGTCCCCCTCGAAAGTCAAAACTGAGATAGTATTGTGACATTAGTATGCATCTTTGCTCAGAACAGTGTAACTGATGAAATACATTTATAACAAATTTTAAAATTTCCATCATAGTAAAGAGAAACTGCCATTCAATCCAGTGAAATGCTTTCTCAGCGTCAAAAGATGCTATTACCATAGGACTGGCATCATTTTTCATCTTAAAGAGGACATTAAATAAGCACAGCAAATTCGTGCAGGTGAGCCTACTGTACTAAACATAAAATAAAACAACACATTGTTCAGGATGAATTATTTTAAGGCTTATACTTCGAGTCAATTGGCCAATAACTTTGCCAATTTTTTAATACCTGCATTTAGGAATAAAATGGATCTATGCAACCCACATTCGTATGTTTTAGTCTGTTTCAGTGTTGCCACAATCAGCAACCTGCGGTCTGGGAAGTATCTGCTGGTCAGCACTTGGTTCGCATAATCTAGTGCTACCAAGACATAAAAACAGCCAACATCAGCTTGAAAAAGAGATGTTCCCTTTGTGAAATGTGAGGGATAACCTTGCCTAATGATCACAATATTTATGAACAGTTCAATAGCAGTAGACTGGAAAAATGAAAGGTCAGCCCACACGCAAAGACTAAGCAGCTTTGTGTGAAATGGAAGATAAGAGAAAGATCCAGCTTGGATCTAGAGCTGTTTTTTCAAGGCAGTGCAAGTTGTGGCTGCAAAGAACAACTGAGAAGAAACATCCTTACACAGAAATATTTAAGTTTGGATTTAGGAATATACTTTAATCTACTTAGCCTCTGCCTTCAGGGATCTTGAGCTCCAAGAAGGATGAGGCAGTGTTGTCATTGCCCTTTAAATCATCTCTTTGATAAGAATTAGAAATTATACTTGCCTTACATTTGGTATGATCAGGAAGTAGACACCACATACCATGCTTTTTCTGTGTGACATCTTCCACTTCCTTTAATAAGTCCTGATTAGCTGGCTTGAAATTTCAGCAGCCCAGGGCAGCTTTTAGGCCCCACAGCTTTCTTTTCTGTTTGTGTGAGTGAAACTGTGCAGCTCAGACTTAATACTTTTATAAGTATCTCTTTAGCTTCTTGGCCCTCTGTGGTGATGTCTAAGACCACAAGGTCTCATCCCTGGCATACCCCTCAAAAGTGCTCCTCACCCTCTACTATACCTGTATTTGTCATGTATATTCTTTCCCCCCACTCTAATCCTTTTCCTTTTCTCTCTCACCTTCAAATATGGGAAGCTGCAAATAGGGCACTCTTTTCTTCATGTTAGTTAATAATACCCTGACTGTGAAACTAGAACTTACAGTACTGCATTTCTAATTAATCAAAAAGACATGCTGTAATAATATAAGTACAGATAAGTAGCTGTGCTAGCAATCATCCAGTGCTATGCTGAAGCACTTGCCCAGCAGACTCACCATTAAGCAGTTACATCATGGAGCTCTGCATGGATTGGGAGAAGTACATGGTGGAGTAGGGGGTAGGAAAAAGCAGCAGCCAGGGAGGACCCAGCCTAGCAGCTCCATGGCTGGGCAAGGGCCTGGTTTAAAAAMAAAACAAAAMMAAAAAAAAAAACAGAAGAGTGCGGGTCGCTCTAGATGAAGATGAGGGTGGGGGGATTTGAGAAAGGTTTGTATGTTGGGTGCTGGTTGTGAATGTAATGTGCTGAGGCAATCAATGTTGGAGGTACAGGGAATTTGAATGGATTGCAGTGACAAAGGATTCCTAGCTGTTTCTGGTTCAGCTCTGCCTGGCTTCTGGTTGGTCCCTTTGCCTTTGCTAGCTGGAGAGGTGATGCAGGGCTGAGCAAAGTAACCACTTCTTTGTGGCTCCTGCAGAAGCTGAGAAAAGGAAACTGAAAACCAAAGAGTTGGGCCATAACTGGTCTAGCACATATGCTAATGGAGACTGACCAAGTTTCTCATGAAATGAGCCTGTGGATAGTGCATCTTCACCTCTTGGGGAGGAGGGAAGAGAACATAATTTTTTCCAGTGACTTATTAGTCTCAAATATGTCGCATCAGCTTTTGATAACTGCTGATGGTACTTCAGGAGAGACTGTGAGGTTTTATAACTTATGGTAGCTAGAAATGTGCAGAATCAGAGAGTCAAGTAATCTTCCAAACCAACATTTGTATGAGGTCATGGTTCACCTACCAGCTGAGGTGGGAGGTGTTGCTATCTCAGCAATCCTGGAATGATGCTGAGAAATAAGAACTCATGGTTTTGACAAGTCAGGAAGGTTCAGATTTCCAAAAGATGCTTCTAATTTTCAGTGCCCAACTTTAGGCTTTGTGGGCTAGAGCCTTGAAGGTACAGCTCTAAGATTGCAGCTGGAGTTGACCGAGCAGCATTTCTAACCATCACTACACCAGTATCTTCTGTAAATGGGGATGAAGTCACATGGGTTTTGTGAGGATTGGTTAATGTGTAGACAATGCTTTGAAGATTAACAGTGTTTAGAATAAAATTATTTGAGGAACCTAAGACAATTGACAAAATCAGTAGTTTCTTTGGTTAAAACAACTGAACCAGCTACTAAAACAAGACTGGCAGATAATTCCTTCTCTCCTCCCTTGGAAAGAAAGTCCCACACTGTCCATACTTGCTCACCAGCAGGATATCAAGCTTTATATACAATATCTCCAAAATCGGTGACTGAACAAATATTGAGCAACTATTACATTCCTTTATACTAATGCTTCATGCCTGTTTCTCTCACTTTTCTGGTAAGCTTTTGTTCTTTTTTAGTATTTGCAAGTTCTTGAAGCACAACCTATTGTGCTTCAATGTAGCAACGCACTAGTCAGCTGGAGCTGGCATGCAGATAGACCTGAGCTCCTCTGCACAGGCTCCAAGCTGGACAGATGTGAGCCAGCTTTATCTGAGAAGGCTTTAGTCACAGTAATGCAGTGCTGTGCCTGAGTTAATGTGCCAGTATAGACACGCTTTCAGATTCCAAGCTCCACGCTTTCCCAGACCAATATTGCTTAGGAGCAGAGCAGCTCTCATTTATCAACAGATAGAAACTGAAACCACCAAAATAGAGTAACCATTGTTGGAGAGTGATTCGAGATTGTGACAGAGATGAAGCAGTAGGAGACTGAGCAGAGGAAGCTCATACAATGAACAAGAACAGCTTGTGTCACATTACCACCTGTTCCTCTGACATCTGAATTTATGGTCTAAACCATAAATGGCCTAAGGCCTCATTTATTTGAACTTAGGACAGAAACAACACATGCTGTACAGAGCTTAGCATCACATTTCAAGTGCTGATCACAAGAAAAACTGAACAAGCCTTAACAGAATTTGGGGGCTTTTGATAACAACTAAAACATAAGGTACTTACCATACAAACAAAAGCTATTTTAGGGAAAGCAGACATCAAAATAATCCATTCTAAACTGAAATAAATCATAAACAAAAAGTACAAAATAAAACAATTAGATAAATTAAATATGACTGTTTGATTAGAATGTTTTAGGTTCCGGAGAAATTCAGCAGAACAAAAGGCCAAATGCAATTCCCACCAAGAAAATCATCAGAAGGCAGTAAAAGTACTGTGGCAAAATTCAAGTCAGCACATTCTTGGCACTGTACTTTTCTGGAGAGAATAGATACGTAATCATCGTCTTGAATAAAATATTTACAGTGACCAGGAAAAGTACATTTTTTTTCAAAGTTCTATCATCTGAATGAAAAGCATGAGGCAGGTGGTGGTGACAAAAGGCTAGGGAATGTGATAACAAGTATTAATAGCAGTTCAAAGAAAGGAAGGTACAGCTGCTGCAGAGGAAGTGTTAGATCCAGCTCTGCAGCTGAGTTGGACTTGGTCCTCCGCCCTGAAGTGTAAGAAAGAAAAATGAGTATATATCGATGTGGAATTGCGCCAACCCAGGATTTGAGGATGCCAGTAAACACCCAAGATATCTGTCCTGCATGAAACAGAGAAGACTTGCTTTCTGTATTTGTTTGAGAGCGGCAAATATCAATAATCTGGAAGAAATGTTTAAACAAGGACACCACACATCATTAAAGAAGACAACACATCTATTTTAGCAGCCGATTTGAAGCATTCAGTTAGATATCTATTACAGGGAAGAAACTCTCCCACTGTTTCAGGCTGCTTCCTACAACCCTCACTGATCCTGACCAGAAGAGTTGCCTGGGATGGTTTGCAGAATGAGGTCTAGAAGCAGGAAATCTTTTTATAGCCATTCTGTACTCGTGTAGTCCACATTCCATTTTCAGTTGCAATTATTTAAGCAAGTTACATAAAAGTGGTGACTATCTCCATACCTTTAAATGAGTGCACCCTGGGCTCATGCTCTCTGATATCTCCTAGTAGAAATCTATCATCATCTGAGTCAGCGAATGGCAAGAGTCAGGACTGGCTTTTAACAGGCAGCTCACTTGAATGCAGAGAGCCTCATTCAATTTCTGTCAACTTCCCTGGGAAATGAGAGTGCTCAGGACCTCTCAGGAGTAAGCCCAAGTCCCCAAGACTATTCTCCTTCATCTGGATAACTGTATTTGAAGTATGCTGGGTAAATGCGAGAGATTTATGCATAACAGAGAAGACCACTACGTAATTTCAGCCTAACTGCTCTGTGAATTCAATGTATTGTCTACTTTGTCTTCGAAAGCTGAAATACAAAGCATTACATTATTAGAGAGCATAGAGTCTAAGAAATACTATTATTGAACCAAACAAAAGCACAAGGGACACAAGCATGATATTGCTGAGCTATCACAGGAGTCATTGGCAGCTTTCTCATGCTGTACATTAATTGATTTATTGCTCTGATTTTGCACATATGCTTATATACTGATATACTATATGAACAGTAGGGATGGTTTCTGTAAACCTGTACCTAAGAATACTAGCTACTACCAAAATCAAATACATATAACTCGACCGCTGAAGGACTTTAGTTGATTCTGTGACTGTGCCTTTTCAGTTCGATGGTAATGGATCCCCTTGTTGCCATAGTTGTTGTTCAGCCTGTCATCATAAGTGATGTTTGTGTTTGTGTTAGTAATAGCAGGAGAGTTCTCTATTGACTCTCTAATAATACATAATGAACTGCAAACCAATCCATAATGAGCACTTATCCTTTCACTTTTCCACTTTTTTTTTCTCTAATGTTTCATGTCTGTCATTTACTAGGTAATTTTTAAAAAAGTTAAGAATTTCTACTCCATTTAACACTTCGGCTTCCTATTGGTGTGTTTTTTTCTCTGCAAAGGAAGAGGAAGACATGCATACTGAAAGCTGAAATATTCTGGAATGTAGCAAAAAATCGAATTGAAATCTCTTACACTGTAGCAAAAGTACCCCCTCCCCCAATATGCAATAAAATGTATCTAATCTCTCTTCTATCTAGTTACTGTATCTAATCTCTGTATCTAATCTACTGTATCTAATCTCTAATCTCTCTAGTTACTGTAGTTATAGTACAAGTAGTTGTAGTAATTATGTCCTCAGTTGCTTTAATACATATGTTAAATATTTGCTCTGTGGATAGAGATTACATCTTCCTTCTTTTGCTGTGGTAATGAATGGTAACACAAAAAGGCCACGAAGAACAGTTTCTAGTCATCCCTGTTGGCTTCCACTTGTGGTACTGTGTACTCTCCCCCATGACCACTGGGATTAATTTCTTATCATCAAATTTTCTGACATCGGACATGTGGAATTTTGAACTATTGGCATGTGTAAGCCACTGGTATGTTGTATATTCCGTGATGTTCCTTGTCTAACTTTCCTAAAAAAAGTGATTAGATGAAGCACTGTATTTCACATGGGGTTTTAAAGCTGATGAGTCTTTTCTTTTGAGCTAGAAAGATTGTTTCTGAAATATCCAATACCTTTATTTATGCTTCCTAGATTGGGAAGAAAACTAAGAAATAGAAAAGAACAAAACAGCAGATTCAGCAGATCTTATCTCACTGTTTTCCCCCTTCTGTTTTCATTTGCACTTCTATTTCCATGCAATATTTCATACTTTTATGCATCTATCACTGTTTGTTTCTGTCAGAAGTTCAAAGGCAGCCAGCTTTCATCAAGGAGAGACAGTATTGACTGATCCATAATATTGTTTCTACCTTTTTTGACCAATCCTCGGTGCATATTTCCAGTTCTGAAAAACATTTCATGAATCACTGGGCAGTTTGAAAAATCTATAGTGTAAGCTCATTACCATGCTGGCTGCTGAATGTTTTCCACTGGTTGTGTTTGCAATGCAAAAATGCTGGTTTTACCAGCCCTTTCTGTCAGGAAAAAGAGTATCATACATACATAAATAATATATATACATATATACGTAAATAATAAAAGAACATGTGGAGGTGATATCAGTGTGATGTATTTCATTCCCCATACACCTTTGACTGCCCCTCTCTCCATTAATCCATGCAAACTTTCATCATATTCCAACCTCCTTAGCACCTTTAGTCTCATTTTTCTAACCAGTCTGTCAAAAAATGCTCACTTCTCTCCTTCCTGAAATGTGGCACTCCCAGCCATCCTCCAAAATGTCACTGGCTTAAGGCCCAGGACAGGTAATATTCTGTTCTAAGCTAGTGATCATGGTTTAAGCTCCGATCTCATGAGGCTGCAAAGCTAAAAGTGGGACCTTTATGCTTGCTAGTGAGCTCCTTGCCCCAGCGAGCAAAGAGGGATAAAAGATGTATAGGAATTAATTTCAGTGGGGCCAAGTTTTTACTCTGGAGAAGGCAGATCCAAGGCTTCACAGACCACGGAAATATAATGGAAATGATAAAATGATACAACTTTAAAAGGAGTCATTTTTAGATGAATTTTATATTTTTAAGAAATATCTTCTTGTGCTTAGTCACATATAGAATCTCAGTAAGTGAGATTCTTCATTTCAAAGGCAAAAGGATATCAAAGTGATCCTGATACAATTAACCTCCCTCCTCCAATCTATTTTAAGCACTTCTGCCACCAATATTTTTCTGAAAAACATCTTCATATACACATTGCGTGATGGGAATGTATTAAAGTGCTTTCAGCCCTCCTGCAGAGTAACACGCAGAATTCACCCAGAGTTTAACTACTTATAGCACACCAGATCTCTCTCTTTGTGAAGGGTGGTAGGTAAACAAAAACTTAATTTTCTTACTCTCTTTCAAACTGGGCACAGCTCTAAATCAGTTATATGCTCTTTTTTTACAGCAAAGGAGCCACACTGCCATCAGTGAGTCACAAAATAATTAAACATTTAACACTGTCCAGGCTTTCATTCTGAGGAGATGAAGGGGCTGGAGAGTAGCTGCAGCTTCCAGTTTGGAGGCACAAACACGCTGCCTCCAAGTATGCTGGAAACGAGGCAGGAACTTCAGCGGCCAAAGCAGTGTTTGCTGGAGTCACATAGGTATTAGCCAGTGTGTTCAGGGAAAATGTCATGGCAAACAACATCGGGGCATCAGCAGGAAGACTAGCCATTGCCCTCATCCTAGCTTGCACTGAATGTTTTGGCTGCCGTTTGCTGAGACGCACTGGCATGGATGAAGAGTAAGAGGCTCTTCACGCAAGTGCTCATTCCAGGCCAATCATAATGTGGAAAATAGGTTCATAATTGTTCATAACATAAGATATAGGTTATGCTATGTTGTTACTTTATTAACTTCATGAGAAATCAACCTTGAAAAGTTTCTTTGAAAGGGTGTTTTATATCTATACATGGAAATCTTTGAAAGACAAGCTGGGTAAAAGTGCATTATAGAAGGATAGTTATTTCATTCATCCGGACAGCTCAGGAAAAGCTGCCATTTGAGCAGTTTTATTTAGGAATCAATGAAAGAATTCTGTCACTCCAAATCCAGTGTCAGTTTTGAGAAGTTTGTTTCTATCTGCTTACATGGATTTCTCAGTCTACATGAATTTTTGTTTTATGCCATTTGCATCCTCCTAAAGCTGCCACAAGCAGATTATTATCTCATGTGACTCTTTTGTCAGCCTGTAGCTGCCAGAAAGATGTAAGTGAAAAGAGTAAATTGGGAGAGGGGACAGTCCCTGTCCCCTGCTGAGCAGAAGAAAAGCTCTCCTTAGGCTTTGTTGAAAAATTAGCCACAGATCTGCCACTTTTTCTGCTGGGCTACCAAGAACACCTGTATATGTTGTAATCTGCCTTTACTTCTAAGCTCTGTAGGAAGAGAAATACCTGAACAGTGATGTATGCAGGGCTGTGAAGAGTAGTACCAGTCTTTGCCTCTGCTTTACAGCTTTGAACTGAGTGTCAAGAACATGGAACAACATGTCAGCCAGAAGTGGCAAACAAAACTGTTGATGGACAAAACCAAGTGCCTGTGATGCTTTGCGTATACAGCATTGTGGCAGAATTTTAAACAGTCAGAAATCCAGTTAAGTATCCCTTGCATTTTGAAAAAAAAAATTTGGTTGAAGCAAGAAGCCTGATAAACTTTAAGATGTTCTTTATTGACTTGTTTCCATGTTGACTAAGTGCTTAGTATTGCCTTGCAAATCTAACTATTGTGTATACAAATGCATATATACACATATATGTAGACTCAAATATACAGTTAAAATACGCACCTCCAGATAGTTAGAACTATTAATTTATAGGAACTTAAAAATAAATTGAATAGCTGGGCTGTTTTCCAGATGACTTCTAAAGTTCCCATGCTTACACATAAAAACCTTCATAGGATTTACATTACACTACTGTACTTGTTTCACTGTGCATTTGGCTGCCAAGTATAGTGTCTATGACCATCATAGCAATCTAATTAAATATCTAAGAAGCAGAGCTGGACATTATTCAAGTCAAGCTCAGCATTAAATTAGAAAATTTAGTTTGTCTCCTTTATCAGTAGATTTTTGAACCAGGCTATTCTACCAAAAACCATAAGCTTAATGAATTTGGTCAGACATACTGTGTAACAGTTGTCTAAGATACAGCTATGAGCCTAAATCATAAAAATGATGCTTCAATGTGGCATGGCAAAATGTATTAGTAAGGCTTAGAAAGGTCAGTCACCAGCAACCTGCTTGCTGATAGTTGAGAAACAGCTCTGTAAAATGCATGAGCTGCCTTTTGTAGTCTACTGCAGGAAGCCTTGGAGAGCCACAGATAATTTGCTTTCAATGATTCATCAAGTTGGCCCTTGTTTCACTAATCTGAGTGTCAAGTGCAACCACATAATAAAGAATTACCAAGACCTGATAAGATTCTTCGTATTTTGCTTCGTTTGTCTTAACAAGTGGTACTATTGAAACCGAACCCGCAAACTGAATAAATAGCTAGTGTGCATGCAATATGAACATTCTTCTTGGAAATGATAAAGCATGTTTACCGTGCTGTCTGCTGATGTAGCATACATTTTTGTTTCTTTAATACTTTTTCCTTTCTTGAAAGGCACTAAATGCTGCATGCTGTGCCATTGCTAGAGATGGCATTTGTTTCACTGTTAGTCTACCAATGAATTAGTAAAGATGGAAAAATGGATTTCCATGACAATTCCAGCCATGAGAAAGCTGCTATTATGACCATGGTTGAGTTAGCCTGCTGATCATTTTCTCCTTAATGTCATCTTTAATGTTATATTGGTATAGGTTAGATGTGAAGCCATATATTAGAAGTATTATTTCCATGAGTAATTTCAAGAGAAATATATTCTTGATTAAGATATAGATTATTTTTTTAAATGCTATGCTGTCATTTTAATAACTTCATAAGAAATCAGCCTTAAAATGGGTTGTTTTGAAGGGGCATATTTATAAATGTGGAATTCCCAGAGCAAGAAATCTGTGTAATTTAAAGTCCTTTAATAAAGTTCTCACCACTGAACTGTGCACCATTAACACAAAGAAGGAAACAATAAAAGACTTTGGAAGGCTGCTTGTAAAAGGAGAGTGGAAACGATTCCGTTTGCAGCAGTCAAAACGATGGCATGGGGAGCAAGCCTGTGAGAAACGATAGGTTTACTTAAAAGAAAAAAAGGAAGCTAGCCTGTGTCAGAAGGTTTTTTAACTGGTTGTGAGGGCTTGAGAAAGATTGCGGGAGAGCGAGCCCGCGAGTGCCGCTAGCGCCGGCAACGAGTTGACGGCGTCGATTTTTTTTTGTTTTGTTTGGGGTTTTTTGTTTTTGTTTTTTACCAACATGGATTTAAACTGTTGCCTGAACACTGCCAGCTTCAGGAAACCCAGCTAGCGGTGGGAGAATGACGGATTTTCCGCTAGGGGAAAATATAAGTAATGCGATGCGGGGGCTGTGCCCCGGCGCTGCCAGCAGGACGGAGGCCGGGGCCGGGTGAGGGGCGCCCGCCCGCCCCCTCCGCGGAGCAGCGCGGCCGGGGGGAGGCAGAAGTTAACTTGCACCTGCCCGGAGCCGCCGCCGCGCCGGCGGCAGGAGGCGGGGGCGGGGGCGGAGGCAGGCGGGGCAGCCGAGGACCCGGCTCTGGCAGGCTCCGAGGGTCCGGCCGGCTGTAATTCCCCCC
>NW_020450982.1:7664916-7818353 GCF_003343035.1 Apteryx rowi
GCCCTGCTGCAGCCTCGCCGCCGCCGTCCCGCCTGGGCCTCTGTATCGGGGTACGGGCTTTGCCCTCCCTTGCCCGGGGGAGCACGGAGAGCGAAGCGTTCCGTTTCAGGTGTGACTGCTGCAGGTGCCCTACACGGGTGGGTGAGAGCTTGTGGTGAGATTAAAGCAGGGTTAAAGAAGTTGGTTCAGCACCTGGAAGGGAAAGGTCAGTAGGCAGGTGTTAATCCTTAGCTCATTCAGTCTTGGGAAGCCAAGAGCTGCGTTCGCTTCCTAGATGACCTTTTTATCCTCCTTCTGGAGCAGAAGGTGTCAACCCTAGTTTCCACCCCAGAAATCTGGGGGCACCTGTCTAATGGTGAACAACTGATGTCCCTCTCCTTGGCACAGGAATTACCTGGCTGGATTGCCAGACCACGATGCCCTTTTATTGGAGACTGGTAGACTAAGCTTAGCTATCTCTCACAGGACAGACTGTGATTTGAGGTGGGCAAGGTGGGAACAGCCCTGCTGAAGAGATGCCTGAGCTTCAGCAAGTTTCACAGAAGGCAGATTCCTCTGCCCTGGGTGGTGCTTAGATTCCTCTGTGTTTACCTGGAGGCTCCAAAGACCCCTCCCTACCAAACCCCTGGATCATGTTTGCTATGCATTGGTTTAACAGTAAAAATGGGGAGGTGGGAAGCAAAGTGGTGATTCTCAGCTTCTTAGTGTTTTCACATCAGGACTGGCATCTTTCTGAAACATACTCTGCAGTCGAAGAAGTTACTGGGCTGAGTTTAGAGGTACTACTGACTTGATATACAGGGATTTTTTTATTGTTCCTTCTGGCTTCACTTTCTATGCAAGAGCTATCTGTAGTGCTCTTAACACAGAGAAATAGCTCATGATGATCCCTTGCAGGTTTTATTTGCTGTCTTACACAGTTATTCTAGAACTTCTCAAAAATAAGGGCTGTTGGCTATAGAAAAAACAAGTTTGGCCACTTGGATTCCTACTGTGCAAGGTGTTCTTTTGTCCTTCTTTGACATGGCTGTAGTAATGAGATGTAGATATATATGAACATGATTTTTGTGAGCAGTAATAATTGAGAAAGCATCTACAGGTTTTTAAGGCCCTCTACGTGAGTAGCCATCTGATACTGGTAACCTCCTTCTACGGTTTCTCCTGACTCCAAAACTCGCCTCATTAGTAGAACGCACTTAAAATCAGTATTCCGTGTTTGTTATTTTCCACGGTGATCTTAATGTCTCCCTGTGTTTTGGAAAGACCTGCTCCTCTAGATTTTTAATATTTTTTTTATTATGGCCCAAACCCTACAGATATTGTATTTCTGAATTTCATTGCACATAGCTTATGCCTCACAGTAATAATTTGCTGAAACTTTAATAACTTTTCCACGTAACTTCTGTGGGTCAAGAGGAAGATAATGCGAGTCCCTGCTGTGTCCCCAGCTTGCTTTGTCTTATTTTAATGCACGTGAGATCATGCAGAGAGCTATGCCACTGTGGCACACAAAGCAGCGAGGAAACTGTGCTACCATAGGGAGATGATGGGGGACAGAAGGGTTCAGATTTGACTGTTAATAGTGTATTTATTTTAGTAATGTAACAGACCCACATATTTAACATGGATTTACAATCCAGAATACAGAGGTTTCCTGCAGAATAAAAATTGGAGAACACAGAAGATCACAAGCATCAGGGCTTTGGAAGATGAAGGATGCAGGATCAGTGATGATAAGAGAAAGAGAGATATTGCGAGAACTGGGAAATAAAAATTTTTGGAGAAAATGTTTGTTGGGTGTGACACTGGAGACTGTATGGGAGACGGCTTGAATGGCAGCATGTAAGTCCAGTCCGAAGTGAGAGAAAATGAAGGAATTGGAGCAGTTTAAGAAATATTAGAACTGCAGGAGGAGAGCAAGATAAAATTGCATAGCTGTGAGGAGGACATGATATTTCAAGAGACAGGGAGCTCTGTAAAGAGATGAAAAGCTCCTGTTGTATGAAGACAACAGGCTTGGAAAGGTAAGGGGGGGAAATGACTTGAGCAGTGATGTGTCTTATTTTGATGGCCCCAGAGGTGGCAGTGTGAAATGACAATTAACGGTAGATTTTCACAACACAGCTTCTTTAATTTCCCAGATAGAATTTTGGTTTATCTGACCAGAAGCTGAATAAACTATGCAAAATCCATCCATTCATGCACTACTGGCAGTTTGTTAACTGCTTACCACTGTTTAGTCTACTGTTGTAGACCGAATGTTGAACTCGGATCTAGGAGCTAAAACGTGTTCTTAACTTTAGGCAGGCTTTATGCTTCTGGATCCTGTAGTTTGGCTTAATATGAAAACCTAGGTTAATGTTTGTGGTGCTGTTCCCATTCTGATGTGCTTAATGTGAGTAAGAATACACATATATTTAGAAGTTACATGGTAAGTGAAGTTATTCATCCAAAGTTACAAATATGAGTGTTGGCACATACAAAAGTTATGTTATATGGTTGTATAGACATTTCTCTTCAAGGATAAAGCTTAACCACATTATTGAAATACCACAGAGTACATCTATCACTAATAGCAGTGCAACTCATTTAGTAGTGCTGGCTGATYATGTATGGAGACTTTTTGCTGGAAAATCAAAGTACTTGGTTAAAACATCAATGACTTTAAAATATAGCTTGCAGTATTGTAATTACCAATTACTTTCCCCCTTTTATTTTGCATTCAGTAAGAATTGTAGTTCCTCGTCCATCCTGTCAAGATAAGCAGGTAATCTCTGAGAATATGGCTAAAATATGTGATATTCTTTTCACTAGGTTGAAGAGTCTTTGTTCCGGAGTCTCTTGTCACTTGGTCAGATTTGTGAGGTTTTGTTTCTTAGTGTTTTGCCTCTATAGATTTTGCGAGCTCATTTTCCCCTGAATCAGGCAGCAGAGATCAGAACCAATGTTCATAACATTAGCAGCCTTTCACAGTTTAGCAGTGCAAACTTCATTTTTTGTTGAACTGAACTCTTCATATTTAAAAAAAAAAAAAAAAAGGCACCTGCTTCAGCAAGTGGTTCCTGCCATTTCTCCTCGCCGTGTCGCAGGCCAACAGCAGTTAAAAGTCATTGACTACATCTGAAATGAATGATTGTATATTTGTTCCTAGTAGCCAGATGTCTATAGCTCGCAGTCGGCACAGAGAACACGGTTTGTTGACAGCTGCTGTTGAGAGGTCAAGGACTGAAGGGAGTGGAGAAATAGCGGCTGCCCTCTGCTTCTAGGGGCTGCTGCTTTGTGCAGAGGCACGTTGGCAGAGCCGGCGCTGCTTCGCTGTCGCATCTCCTCTGTGGTTAGGAAGGACGAGAGTCCCAGACTGTCAAACTAACATCTTTCACGAATTCTTTGTGTAATCCGGAAATTAGAGGGATTTTGTCATTGGTGTTGAGGGAAGCAGAATTATGTTCTTTTGTGGGGAGGCACAGAGATAAAACTTTCTGTTGATTTATCACAGTGCTAGCAAGGAATTACAATGCTAATATTTTTAAAGCAATTACTGCATACAAATAGGAAACTATTAATGAAAGCAGGAAACCTAGCACTATTCCAAAACTTACAAGAAATAAATATTTAACCATCATATTACTATTCTGAAATGAGGTGAGAACATGTCTCTGGATACTTAAAAAGCTTTTTACCCAGTATTGACTCAACAGTTGGTACTACGGATAAAATATKAGTTTATCACATATGTAATAGCGTAGTATTGCGAGCCATCAAAGATTTTGTTTCTTAGAAAACACAGTAACATATYAAAATCAGTCTTGCAGACAAATGTATTTAGACCCATGTTTAAACACCTTAAGAGAGCATTGAAACCAGCATGAGAATGTAAATGATCGCAATAATTTCATAATAATATAAATTATCATATGCAAAGAAGTCTTTGTGATCCCTTTAAATTAATGTGGATCAGAGAATAGTGTAGTTAATGAAGTGTTTGAGGAAGAATCATTCTGCAAATAGTCCTATAGCTCCCATAATCTCTGAGACACGAGTACTCACTCTGGGACAAAACTGTTTTTTCTAGGATAGTAACTTTTTGCACTTAAAAGGGCAGAATACCTTGCCATGTTTTATGCTCTCTAATTCTATCAGATAAAAACAGTCTGAAATTTGACTTACTACAGAAGTAGTTAAACCATTGCCATTTTTGCTCTGAATGGTTTGTGGGGTCATTAACCCAAGCTTCACAACTAGCTTCCGTGGAATGGAGAAATGGGAAGAGAGTGAAATTATTTTGAGGGTTTCAGTCTCTTTCAAATGCGTTTATCACTGAATCGCAAGGTATCTTGGAGCAAAACGGCTTGTCTTGCCTGAGGTGGGTTGAACCCACTGAGCTGAAGCAAGCTGTGTACCGTGGTTTCATTACAGGTTGCTATTAGCCCCTGTGGAATCCTTGCCTGTGAAGGAAGGAGCACGGACTTTACGATACAATGCTTTATGCATTGTATGCTTTATCGTGCTACGTAGTTGATGGAGCCTTTATAATGTCAGAGATCCACAAGGGGGAGACTTTATTCTAGAATAACCTTGTTGGGGGACACTTCCACAGGCCATAAATCTAAGCAAGGTGCGACTCCGAAAAGCCTCTTTTTCTGTGTTTTGCTGGTTGCTTCTTTTTCTTTGAGGTAGTGCAATTACTTTTTAATTTAGTAAGCTTAAGTTTATTAAAACCCTTGTAAAGCTGACAGTTTTTTTTTTTTTTTTAAAGTAGGACTGTGACAACAGGAAAATGTCATTGGATACACACACACACACACACACACACACACACACCTTCCAGAGACGATTATATTTTACCAGATTTACCCAGTATTTGAATAATGACTATCTTGTGTTTTATATTTTCTTGCTTTTGAGCTACTGCAGTAGTCTACTTTTTCAGCCTAATGCATCATAATACTGGGTTCATTCATTTTGATGATTCTTGTCTAAGATTTTTAGCAGCCTCTGTGTGGGCTAGATGATAAYACTTACTGTGCAGTACAGAGGATGCGACAGTGATGGAAAATGGTCCCTTTTGCTGTTTTCCAGATTGCTTGGCACCTCTGCAAAGAGCCAGCAGTCCTAGCTTGGCATTGTTTCCCCTTACAGTATCTTGAAGTCTTGTGCATATTATTGGTACTAGGTATCAGTTAGCTGTGCAGTTAGACATTTATTTTATTCAGCTTTTTGAAAAGGGCTGTGTTCTGTAGTTGGACAAAATTTCTRCAGAATTTTGACGCCAGTGGGTGCTTGAGAGAGAACACTGATGTTAGCCAACAGAATAATAAAAAAGGATAGTATTTCACTGCTACCACTATTGCCCAATTCTTTATAAAATAAGTGCCATTAGAGATGGAATCTGACTAATAGAGATGGTGACTCCAGRCAGAGGTCAGGACTTCTTGGAAGAATTGATTAGAAAGAGTGCAGGTACCATTAAATATTCAAATGTCCCTGAAAATTGAAAGACATTTAATATGCATCTAATATGTGGTATTATTACATTAATTCATCTAATGTGATACCTAAAAGCCTACCCAAACACAAACCAGCTGTGTTCTGATCATTTCCTGGTTTTTGAGAAGATAAAGGAGAGTAAATGGTCATTGTTGCTTTGAAAGCGGAGAAATGTATTGCAGTTCATACCGGATGAAGATCTCACCCTGTGGAACTTCTGACATTATCCAAAATCTTGAGGTAGCTTTATTGTTTCATTGAAACTGAAAAAAAAAAAAGATTATTTCTGATTATTTCCATTTTCATCATTAGTTTCAATGACATTTATATTTCCAGTACGTGCTGAAGTGTATTATATTTGATAACCATTTAGATTTGCCATATTGTACATTTTTTGCATGCTGCATTTGACTGTGAGCATTTTAGGCTATTTTCATCTTTCTGTGAAGACAAATTGTTCTTTTAAAGGGTTTTAATCTTTGGTGGAAATAAGTCTGAACCAAATGAGGTTTTCACTGACAGGAAATGTAATTTTTGTTCACAACTGACGGATATCTCTCAACGGAGTTCCCTAAGTTTTCCCTTTGTCCCTGTCCTGGGTTGTAAGTTGAAGTTGAGTGTCACCTTAACTATATGATATCTTCAGAACAAGAGACTACAGGAAGAGTTTCCTTGTGCCAATGACCTTCTAGATTAGCTCAACCTGTATTGCTCAGTAATGCTCTGTATGCACATCCTTGATGCTGAGGTGGCATTGATACTGAACAACTCACTGTATTAATTTAACTTCTAATTAGGGCAATTATGATCAAATCAGCAGTCATTTGGTGCTGATATAAGCTGATGTGACAGCACAAAAGCTACTTTGAAGGTGAGATGAAGCATCATGCTGCTTCACYTCATCCCTAAGCAATCTCCATTAGTCATCACTGTTTTGCTCTRACAGTTAAAGCTAAGAGTGTTAAGACCAGGCTAATTACTGAAGTTTCCTAGCAGCTGGCAGAGCAAATATTTTCAGTTCAGAAACCTCTATTAATTGGTCTCCATTGTCACTCTTGAAAATATCCAAATGCRGTCTAGAATAAGAATCGCATGGGAAGAGAGGGAACAAACCAAAGCCTTAAGTTTCTGCCTTTCAGAGAGTCTTTTTGCAACAGAAGTGCGAAACACAAATGGCGAAGCAGAGCTCTGAGGTGCCCCTTAGAGGTGTCCCTTGATGGTGTAACTTGCAATATAGGTCTGCTCTGAGGAACACATGCACCCATAGAGAACGTACAACATTTGAGCTGGGGTTAGCCAAYGCTGGCAGTACTGTTAGTGCCTGGATTAGATTCAGGGAGGCAGTTTTCCCCATACAATTGAAGAGAAGCACAGTGTGTATATGAAGTGCAGTAGTAAATACTGGATTCTTACAGGAACATTATTAGAAAACTTTGGGTTAAGATTGGGTTATTTTAAAATATGGAGAGGGCAAACCAATGTAATTACTAGACATCACCTTTGAGTATTTTTTCACAGTGACAGTGCACTGGTGGTGCGAAATGTTCATTCTACAAGGAAAGAGAACAGTAATGGGTTTACATGGTATATGGGCAGCATAGATCAGGGGTTTTTTGTTGTTTTTTGGGGGGGGGATTTAGTAATCTAGACTGTTGTAAGTAACAGAACATGAATATATAAATATGTGCTTTGTCCTCAAATAAAACACTTTAAGACAACACTCATTGTGGCTATAGAAAAACCTCCATCACAGAATGGATGGTTTGGTAAGAAATAACCTGGAAAAAGAGGAGGAAGATGTTTTTCAGTAAACAGTGCATTTGGAATATGCATTTTGTTTACCAAGGCTTCCAAGTACCCTAGCAAATACTATATTTTTAGTTCAGTGCGTTACTCACATCCTCAGATATTGTTACTATTCTAATTTTGCAGAATCAAAATATTCGGTAAAGCTTATACTGTCGGACAGTGTTAAATTAGAGTATATCTTGCCCTCAGCTATAGCAGGTCAGTACCCAGCGTAGATGTAATAACACTCAGCAGACCATCGGTCCTAAGAGTTATCTCTAAGGAAAAGAAAACGGTGAAAGTTTGTGCAAATATACACCAATATCAAGCTTTGCGCACAGAAAAGTTAAAGGAGTATCATTATGCTTAAAACTGCTCACTAAGAAATAGGCTTCTGGAGGTTGTGTTCATCGCCAAAGACGCACTGCGTACCCATTTCCTTGCACAGGGTTAAAACCTCTTCTCCTCGTTYGAGGCACCAGGCGGTGGTGGTTCGTTGGTAGTGACGTGAGTCACATTCAGGCTCGTTTCCTTCTCAGCTCTCTCGCCTGCATTGCATTCTCTGTGGATGGACATTTTTATTCTGTTTCAATGAAATTCACCCTTTTGACCTGTACGAAACATACGGATCTGAGGAAGCCCATAATCAAGGTGACGGACAGGATGGCAGCATGTGCTTATTGGGTAATAAAGTGCGATGCAGAGATCCCAAAGCTAGCGGAGACTGGGTCAGTAAGTCCACGTAGTGTAGCTCGAGCCGGGCTTGCTAGCTTCAGTTTGAAGCAGAATAGTTGCACCGTACCTGAGCAAATAAATCCTGACCTTTGGCAGCTGTATTTCTTCTGGAGCTGGTTGGCTCCCATGCTGCGCTTTCCGTGGCACTTGGGGTCAGGGTGGGCTGAAGGTGGCTGGGGCATTGTGGGGCTGATGGTGTGCATGTGCCCAGAGCATTTCTGGGCAGTTCACAGGTGTAGTGCCAGGGACCTCTGTTGCATGAAACTGCATTTGAAATGCTAGCTGTTCTTCAACTCTAACCATCCAAACTGTAGGCACTTTGTGCTTGCAAAGATTCAACAATGGCAAAAATGAGTTTTTAAAAAGAAAAAAAATTACGATTTCCAAGACTTGTTCATAGTCCTTATGAGAAAGTTTTTGGCCAAATCCACAGAGGCACTGTTCCCCTGACCTCATCCTCCGTCAGCCTCTGGCAGGTCTGGTGCRGTCCCGTCCCTGATGGTTTATTCGGAGCATAGAGGCTCGCAGGCAGTACGTGCTGTTGTGCCACCTGTGCTGCCCCTTCCCTGCTCCACTGTAGCACAGTGTGTGGCATCTTTGGGTCAGTCCTTCAGACGCTTGGCTGAATTTCATCCTGGGAGATTAGAATAATGACAAACGTGCTCCTAAATTTTGTTGCTCTCCATTTTATTCCTAATACTACTGTAAATGGGTTAGTTTTACACATCTCAGCATATTGGTTGACTCTAAAATAGGAACATAAAATCTCAGAATACAGTCAGTGTTCTGCTGCAGCTGCCAGAGTGATGCAGAATTAATGCTGCCTGTCCTTCCTCAGCTCATCTGCCTGTGTCTGGGTATTTGTAGGCAAACTCCTTTTACAAAAAAAATAAGGAAAAGAAAGGACACTTTAACTTATTTAGATAATTTCTTTCTTAATGCTTATATTCCTTATAATTGTTATTATTGATGGCTATCCAAAGTGCGTTTTGCAAATTAAAAACCTATAGCAAAGTTGCTGCTGTTTTCATTTGTTCATCTACTTGTGTATTCTTTTTGTAGCACTGCTCTGGCTTTGTTTCTGTTTTTAATATCAGTTCATTTGCATCGTGACCATTATGAAATCTGGGTCTGTTTGGTCTAATACTGCTCACGCTATCCATGAGAACTACCTTGGATGTGAATGGGACTATACATAATAACCAGCACTTCAGCGAGGGCTTCCCCCTCTTGCCAAGTGCCAGCTGACATGATGTMGAAGCATATGTCTGTGTGAGCTTTTGCCAGCAGACGCGAGTGTGCTCTGCCCTCCCTTTGAGCCGGTTGGAGAGGCATCAGCTCTGCCCTGGCAGCTCAGGAGTTGCAGTTTGCATGTTGCTAAGCCAGAACTAATAAGCTTGAGTGAGAGAAAGGATTTATTACCTTGGGTTTGGCACGTTTAGTGTGGTTACGTAGCTTACATCATGGTTTTGTGTGTCCTGCAGTCCGATGCGTGGGCAGAGCTTGCTTGTGGTTGTACGGAGCGTGGTCAATATTTGTTTGCATCTACCTGCAAAAAACTGCTTGTTGCATATCCTAATGGTCTCCTAATGCTCCTTCAGAGGAGTGTTTTCAGCCCTCTACCACACCACCAGGAATTTCCTACCTAATCTGGAAGGAGAATATGACTCCGACCTGCAGGCTTCTTGTGCAGCTGCACGCTTTTCAGGGCTGAGGCAGAAGTGTTGCATACGTAACCAGAGCACTGGGAAGCAAGTAAATTCTGGTCATTAGAGCAGATTGCCAGATGTTTAGTAGACCTATAAAAAAGACTGGTTTTCGGCATTTATCTTGCGTGCAACAGCCTAATATGATAGGTAACATCGTGGGTCGGGTTTTCAGAGTTGGAAATAGCTAAAATTAAGCTTACAGAGCAGAAATCGGTCATCTAAGTCATCATCTACAAAACATGCTGATTTTTACTGGGCATGTTCTTGTCAGAGGAAGAAAATGCACATTGCTTTGCTTTAGAAACTCATGTTTGAAAATCAGGCCAAGTTGTTGGAGGTGKTTTTTTTGTTTTTTGGGGTTTTTTTTGTTTTGTAATATGACTGTTTCTATATACATATATGCTATTTCATTTGTAATGTATTTTCTGGTATTCTTACCATGTTCATTTCTTTGGCAATGTTGACAACTGCATCTTAATTTCAGTCAGTGAAGAATTTTTGAAGCTGATGGGATGTTTACTAATATCCTCACAATCTAATTAATGTAAGACTGCTGAGCCTTAATGTTCCTCTTCCCATCCATAATTATCATATTCATAGATTTAATTTTGACTTCTCTTTTAATTTTTACAAACAGCCAAAAGCTATAGTTTTTAAAAAGTAGAATCAAAACTGGAGCAAAATTCTTCACTTTTCCTGTATCTGCTTTATGCCTCAGTAGTAGCGCAAAGAAGCGATGAGGCTAGTTATAGCTGGGCTGAATGTTCTTTATCAGTAGTAGTGTGGGTGCATCCCTGGTGGTTTAAGGGCACAAATGAGGTACTTTGTGCAGCTGGTAGACGTGGAGCAGGGCTGTCAGGGCCAGGAGGGTATCTGTGGCATTGGCGTGTCTGATTTCTGCCAGCACAGTGATCCCTTTTGATCTGCAGCAATTTGTGCAATACAGAGCAGCTTTCAGGGTATCTTAAATTATGCCTGTAGCCATTTTGGCCTGGAAAGTGAAATGATGCTTTAGAATCACTTTTCACTCCCAGCTGTGCCGATTTGAAACCCTGCACCGCTGGTGATTACGTGGGGAGAGGGGAAGGATGGTGATTCTGGTCTCGCGGAGGGCAGCGGTGCTGCAGCGGCGCAGGCTCCCGCAGGAGGCGCAGCCGCCGCTTGCTCCCCATCAGAGCTGTCACTGGTGCCGAGGTGGAATAACACCACTTGGATCTTTGCTTTTCTTTGATTTGGGGGGGRAAAAAAATCCAGAATATATTTGGACTCTTGATTAAAAACTTAATTCTGTTAAGATTTTTGAGATGCAAAAAAGACAGAGTCCTCCAGTGTAAAATCTAGCTTATAAGTCACTAAAATATTTTCTCCTTTGCTTTTTTAACATGGGCCAGGTATCTTCAGATTGAATCTAGATTTGAAGCAATTCACAGCACCTGGAAACCTGGTCTCGCAGGTTTCATATTGATATGGGATACAGTAAAACTGCAGTGTTAGGAGCACCTTAGAAATGGCATTTATGACAAAAATACTGACAAAGCCCTAATGCCTATAGTGGTGCTCTTGGRCACATCTAGAATAAATTGATGGATGATAAGATGCATCAGCTTTATTAAAGTTTCTCAGAACTGATCTTTTTTATAAGTATACCGCTTCCTAGGGATATTTTTCAATGTGTTATGAAGATGACATATCTTATTTGTAGTGCATAATGTGGAAAAAAAATTACTTTAAGATGACAGTTAGGATACTAACTTCTGAACTTTCAGGTGTGATGGTTCATTTGCACAGTCTATAGCAAATGAGAAAAGATTAATTCCACTTGGAAGTGCAAGGGGTGATATCAGCCAAGGTCATGCTAAGTCCAAGGACAAACCATTATTTAAGTCCTCAAGACTTTTTAAAATCAATTTATATTTTAAATTGAGTGCATTGCTCAGAGGAAGTGCGTGAAGGCCTTGTGACTGAGATCAGAGGTGAAAACTAAGGGCAGCTCTAACAAAGTGGTGCGTAAGCCAGTTCAGCCAAAATTGTAAGGCCATCTCTTTTTGAGTGTAGATGATGAGGTTGCATCTTTTTTTTTCTTAATTGGAATTGCTTTTTTGTGTACCRGTATGTGCAAAGCATTGTGTCTTTGAAATTCAAAATAAAAGTAATCTYCTAAAAAAAATAATAATAATAATTTCTATTTTCCTTGGAAAACAAATAGATGTGTCAATATTTTTTTCAATGTCCCATACTTTACATCAGTAAAAATACTGAAAATTACACTGTGTTTATTAAAGTTGTGCTCCTACACAGTAATACTCATAAGACATCTTATACTGCCTTAAGGATTAAGCTAAGCTCCTTTGTCAAGCTGGCTGGTATGGCAGGACTGTTAATCTTTAACTGTCAGAGTCTGGTTAGATTCTTTAGACTGAGGCCACATCTAAGTGCAAAGAAATTAAAAAGAACCAGCTCTGCTAATATTTATACCTTCATATTTTTCCACATAGCAATCAATACAAAGAGAAGCTGTGTTAGACATACATATTTCTATAAGAAGATTGCATTTCAAGCCCTCATTTAGCAACATCGTAATTTGCTTTCTGTTTATGCTTTTGAAATATGAAGCCAAAGTTGACAAAAAGTGTTCAAAATAAATTCCTGAAAATAAGATGTTCACTGGGTGACAGCTCATTGAAAGGAGAACAGGGAAATCATAAGAACCTACTTTTCCTAATTAAAATTCCATAGAGTTGTCTACAGTATGTTCATGTTTTATTACATCAGTAATTACTCTTACATTTTTCTTTCAAATTACAACATTAAGTCACAAAAGAAGGAACGTGCTATAGTTGCAGCAAGTTTAGACAAGGCAGGAATTGAAACAAAACTRTATGAAAAGAATGGTGAAGTTGGGGGGCAAAGTTAAATTCATCGTGAAGGATTAAAGCTAATATTTTAGCCCCAACTGGGTATAAAACTGGTAATTAGGAGAGCTGTGTAGTGCTTATAGGTATTAAAGGCTTAGATTCACTCTGGATGTCTCTACTCTACTGGTCTATTTAGTTGCTTTAGAGTTGTCTTAGCTGAAACTTGTGAAAAAGGGTTTTTTTAATAATTATCTGATTATACATACATAGTGCAATTTGTGCAAATATATGTAATCATCAAAAGTGATAACATGATCATGTAATGAAATGATACAATTTTGATGTTAAAGGAGTAGCAGAAACAGCAAAAAAGATTTTGGGTGTGGTGATTGCCTAAATATTACTTTTCTAACCACGCTATGTATTTTTTAGATAATAGGAAAGGAAACCCTAAACAAATCTTAATTTTCTCTTTTATTCTCCTTCTAATGTAGTTTTGAGTGGCTGTTTTTATATTTTACACACGCACAACTTTCCCATTTTCCGAAACACAAGGTTCTTTCCCTCAACTCATTAAATAATAATACTTCATACTTACATGTCACCTTGCTTCTGAGGATCTCAAAGTGCTGTAGAAACATTAAATGGAGACTCCTGCCTTAAAGTACAGAAGTAGTAATTCCTTATTCCATGTGGGGATAGTGAAACACAAAGTTAAAACCACGTTTTTGACCTTGAGTGTCTGGCTAGGAATCTCAGGCAGGAGTCTGAGAAGTGCTGAAAACCAAGGGGACTCACCAGTTAGGAACAGGTCCAAAAAGCAGTCACTCGGGATTCGTGAGTTTCATGCTTGGCTTGGATTTGGAATTTAGGACCTTTTTCTTATAACGTGGAAGTTTCTGTGCCTRGAAAAGGCTACAAAATACCTATTTTGCCAGGTGGAGCTGCAGCACTGAAAAATGCCACAGGGCACTTCCAGGGCAACCCTCGGCTTGAGAGGGATCGTGGTGGAGGGCGTTTTAGCCCGGTTAAAAGCTAACAGAAGCGAATGCAGTCTTTGGTCTTGAGTTGGGAATCTTGCACGGAAACGGAGCATAAAGGGCTCCAGTTCCTGCTCTGCAAGCTGGTAAAGCTCTCAAATATTTGGGGAAGTTGTGCCACACAGTGAAGGCTACAGCCTCCCATGTACCTTGCCAAGGCGGCTTTCTGCTCCGTTGTAGGTAACGGTGCGCCTCCTGCAGCCGCGTTCAGCCTGTTCGCCACCTGTGGCAGTCGCTAACTGGTCCACGAAGCTGCTGGCGGCGGCCCCGGCCCGGCGGCGTGGTGGAACTTGTGTGCGGATTCAGATGGTGGCTGGACAAGGCTCTTTGAGCTCCTGCCTTTGGTTTAGGCTTTCGGCTTCCACCGAAGCCTCATCGTCGGGCTGAGACGTGTCCTGGGCTTTGGTGAACTCTCTCCAAAGTAACGCGCAGGTGCCTCAGTGAACGACCTGATTTTCGGGGCACGTGGAGCGCATGCGTTTTGCAGCACCGGTGGTGAGGAGGGGCAGGTTAACTGTTTGAGTGTGGTGTTTGCTGTGCACAGCAGGGCTGCACAGCRTTTTGGGCTCTAATAAACTTTAATGGGATGTGCGTGTACGGGCACCGAACAGCGTTATCAAAGCACCCTCTGGCCTTTGACTTAGGTCCTTAGGAGATGGCCTATTCGTTGTAATAGCACCAACTACTTATAAAAGTTCGTCAGTTTCTTATGCCTTAAAAATATTTGGTATGTATTTTGTATGGTGTTGTACTGTATATTTGATATCTATTATATATAGCAAATATTAATCAAATGAGTCAATTTAAGTGATGGGGAGAAGAATTATGATAATGCATTTCAGATTGTGAAAACCTTTTCTCTTTGTGGATTCAAGTAATCCCTTCATATTTTAATGTAAAGAAGAATAAAATCTTTACTGCAGAAAAACAACAAAGAGGATGATCTAAAATATATTTGAATATAAATGCTGCGCTTGTATAAAGCGCCTGACTGACAGCATTGGAGACTGGAGTCTATTGTGGTCCTATAAAACAAGGACAGTTTAGGAAGAGCAGGAAAAATTCTACCACATACCTGGGAAGATCATCTTTGAGAGTAAAAGTGGAAGTGGTCTTTAGACTGTCAGCTCAGTCCTTAACCTCTCTGTGAAGGCTGGCCCAGAGTTTCCTAGGATATTCAGTGGCAGCAAAATAATTTGTGATGTGACTGTTTCATTTTTTAGATCACTGCATGCTTCACCAGCCCTCCTGTACTAAGCAGCTGGAGTCAGTATCAGCACAGCTTGTATTTGATCTAGTAAATGAAAATGGTAGATCTCCTGAAATCCTGTAAACTTGAAGGGCTCTGTTTGCTTAGTGTTTACCTAGCCCTCACTCTTCTTTGCCTAAAATTTGCAATGCCTAAAGAACAAGGACAAAAACGTATAACTACAAGAACACAGATACAAAAAGTTTCAATTATTTTCTGTATAGCAGTAGTGAGATATGAGCAACTTGGTACATAAATACAGGGTTTATGGAATAGCCATCTTTGAAAAAAGGAAGGCCCTCTTTCAGTCTTAAAATTACACAGCTGAAGTCTCAAGAATGACCTCAGTTTTCTTTGCTTTCTATGAAGGTAGGAGCAAATATTTTTATCTTCCCTTTCAGAGGGCAGGAATGAAGTTAAGACAATCCTGATCTCCTCATTTGAATTAGGACAGATGGAGGAGAGAACTGCAAGTAGTTAATTCTGTCATTACGGAAAATAAAACCCATAAAAGCTGCAGTGCACAGCTTTGGGAGTTCAGGTGTACAAAGCAGACCATTCCGATTAGATACAGCAATACGCATACCCTGCCACCAGCATTGTAGCTTAGCGAGATACATGACTCACAAATGGCAAACTCTGACAAATAATCCATCAAGTGATGTTGAGACTCTGTCAGGAAAGGCAGCCTCAAACAACTTTTTTTTATTATAATCCATCACTTCTTGTTGTGCATCTCCTAACGGTCTTACATTGGCAGATACTCTTGTAACCTTCTGTCTCTTTGTGCTGCTTAGGAGAACACAGGCATAGCGTTGGATGATGAAGGCCATTCACACGTGCTGTTCTGCAGAGCTCGGGGGAGGCACGCACGGTCAGAAAATGCTACTTGGAATGAAATATTGCTATTTGAAGAGCCCAGTCTTGCTTCTGCTAAAACTCTGTGGAAGTCTCCCCTGGAAATCAAGCAGGAGCAGGATTAGTACCAAGTTTGCAGCCCAATCAACTGCTTTCAGCAAGGACTGCTGGTGCAGTGGGCTCAGTCCTGCAGGAGGTTAAGCACCAGCTGCCGATCCCCTAATAGATGCCTCCCTTACGTGCATGTGTAGACTGTTCCCTCGTTCTGCTCTCAAGTCTCAAGATCTACAGATCAATAAAATTTGAAGACAGATTGGCGTGAATCATGCAGGGTCAGGCCCTCTCTGTCAGATTCATAGTGCTTAGGGAAAAGAGTGGAAGGCTGCAGTATGAGGGCTAGTAATGTTAGGTCCCAAATACTTCCTAAAATGCACTGTGAATATTTCTAAAAATCTTTGTATATGGCTCTTGCTGTTCAAGGAGCAGGAGAACTCAGAATACTGTAACAGAAAGTGGAACCACAGTGATAATGTAGTGTTGGGATCAAGAAAATAGATTATTTTTAAGATTTTTTTTTTTAGGATTCTCTGAGTTAAAGGGTGACAGTGATAGAATGTCACACTTGTTTTTCTATCAACAGTTCAAGGTTTTAATAAAGTACGACTTTGGCAATGCTGACTGTCACATATTCTTCTGATAGTGTCTGTGCAACCACCATTTATAGGGGATTTCCATTTGAAGGCTGATGCTTCAGTGGTTGTTCTCCAATTTGAGGAGATCCATATGGTTTTKAGTGGTGCCAGGCTTATACTGTTGAAGGACGCTGCATCTCTGCCTTTTCGTTTTTTGAGCTAGCACTGAGCTCAAGTCCTAGCGGTGCACTGAAAGACCAGAACTTCCTTTCATAAACCACTGACCTTTCTTCTTGATTATCTTTGTGAACTGGTGCTGTCTTTCAGTTAATAGAACTTTCTAATCAGGGAGCTAAGAGGGCTAAAATAGAAGTGACAGTTTTTGCTGCTGGTTAGATGTTAATGTGAGTCCTGAATGCCTTTTAAATATGTTATTCTAAATCTCAGGAAATGGAAAAGAGCACTTGTATGTATTAAAGAGACAGAAAACAAACAAAAAAACCCATCTGTCTGATAAGGTTGAAGGATGTGTCACTCAACTTGGAACTGGAAATACAGGCACAGAAACCCTTTATGAATGCAGAAGTGCAATGCATGATTATATTTCTGTATGCTTTTGGCGGGGAGACTTTATTTTAAATATAGATCCTGCTTGTAAATATTACTCCACTGAAGCTGACTACTGGTTATTGTAGTCCTGTATTTGAGACTAAGAGAAATACAAGCAGCAAAATATTCTAGCGCTGGGCTGTGTTGTTCTTGGCTCCTGGTGAGAGTTAGAGTAGCTCCATGCTGTCTCTATTCTGTCTTTTTGGTARCAGCCTTTGTTCTGTTAAAAATAATAGTTTAATTCTGTACAGTTTGCTCCAGCCTGTACTGGTAGCTAAGGAAAAGGTTGGTGTGAAGCTCTTCTGGAAACCTCACACTTTCTGCCTACTTTAAGGCTCCTGTCTAATATATTAAAAGGGTGAAAGGGTAACAGAGAATCATGCTTATTAGTCTTCAGATTTCAACATTTCAAGCTGAATCTGTTTGTGCCCAGATGTGCCACCTTTTTCAGAGAGGGTGCCCCCTCCTGCCCAAGGAAATTAARACGGTACATGCTGAGATGTTACAAGCTTTCCCTCCATAACAACCCTGGTAGAAGACGCTAGCGATGTATTTTGGGTGAGGGCTGGAACGGAGGTGTTGAAAGCTCCATGTCTTCTAACCTTGCTCTAGCTCCCACCTGTCAACACGCAACTCTCATTTCCACAGAGACTGTTAAGAACAAATGCTGTCGGCACCTTCATCCAGCCACACGTTCAAGAACCCCAGTGATAAAATGAGTACGCTTTCCTGTCTTAAACAATTTGTTCAAGTGTTTCGAGAAATGCTTGCTGAAGACATTTTTCTAGGAGTGATGTTTTGTGCAGGACACGTCTCCCATCAAATGGTGCTTACCTAATGCTTTTTATTGAAAGCAGTGTTTAAAGTGATAATTTGGCTTTAGTGAGTAATGTTTGGCAGTTTCTTTCATCAGCAGGTTCTTAATAAAGAAATGAAAATAGTATGCCAGCATGTGAGAACTTTGCTATGAACAAACAGACCTTGCTGTTGTTTTTGGCAATGAACTAATTGACTTTGAGAGCCATGTAAACAGCACGCATTTACAAAATATGGTGTTTGTTTATGTTAACACTATTCCTTCAAGCCTTCTTGCAGAGCAGGATCTGGGGTGCCAGGTGCTTTCCAAACATGGTGCAAGAAGTTGGACCCAGGCTGTGGATGGTTCTTTTACTATGATACGCTTGACACTTGCATAGCTCTTCCTAAAGTGCTTTCAGTTCTTTCGATAAAGCATGGCGCAGTGTTATGAGTCTCGTTTTAAAGCTGAAAGATTAAATTCAGTAATAAGTAATAATCTGCATTTGTTTCACTATACGCCAGGCAGCCTGTGGGCTGGAAGTGATCTGTAGGGCTATTTCTTAGGCTGAAAGGTGGCCTGTGCTGTTTGCTTGGACATTTTCTATTTCTTGGCCCATGGCTGAGCAGCCAGTGTGCAGCAGCATCCGAGAGCTGATCAAGAGGCACAACCCAGTGGGCCAGAGTAAGGTTGATTCCCTTCACATCTGTACCCACACTTGCTGGACCTGCTGCCTGTCAGCTGTAGTTAGTCAGGGAAAGGCAGCAAATTCTTATTTTTGCAGGGAGATTGACTCAGCCGTAAAATGGGATAGAAAAAGAAAACCAGAAGTTTTCACTTTTCTGTTAAGCATTTGTCCTACAAAGTTGCGTAACTCTGTGTAGATGCTAAATCCAGATGAAGCGTTCCCCTCCCTGAAGAACTGCACAGAGAGCATCACAGCCCAGTGTCGGGATTTCACAGGTGGTTGTCTTGTTATTTTTTGTGAAACCATTCGAAGGTGTTGATTTTGCCTTTACTCTGTGTGGCATACCTAAGTGCAAAAGTAGCAGACTTTCTTTACCTCCTTTGCCATTTAGTCCAGTGTATGTATGTGAAATCACCAGTTTTGCAGCTGTCAGGGAGGGGACACCAGATTCAGTATTTTCTCACTGCTACAGCTTTCGGAAGAATTCTTCCAGCTTTTGCAGTGGTTCACTTGAGCCAGTTCAGATTTGCTTTTCAAAATGGTCCATCTTGTTATTTGCAGTAAAAATGAGGGTACAGATGGAATATAATGATCTGCAATGAATTTGTGATATGCAGTGAATTTGGTTTCAAAAAAAAAATTTTTGCTTTGAAGCTTAACAGTGACAATTTAAATCACCTGTTTACTTATGATAGCTGTGTTTACTTCTAATTATTTTGAGAGACTAAAATGGAACATAGGGAAAAGTTTGTCTTTCAAGTCAGAGAAACTAGATGCCTGGTCGTCTTTCAGTAAAGGTTAAATCCTTTATTGGAGGAACAGATAATCTCAAAAATGCCAATTGTACATTATGTATCATCTCAGTATGATGTTTTTGCTAAAAAGTCCTCTTTCCTGTGTGTTATTTCCTCATCTCATTGCATCTCAGTGCAATCTGTTTCTGTGCATTCAAATGAAATACACCATTAAGATATATAATACTGAAAACCTCTGCTGTAAAGTCCAGTGAGACACATTTTTCCCTTTTACTAGTAGATTGTGATAATGAAAGTCTCTAATCTCATTAGTTCAAAAGAACCACCCCATAGCACTTGGGTGCTTTAAAAAAGCAAGTAGCAGAAGAGACATGATTAAATTCATAGAAATAAGAAGGAAAATGTTTCTTTTGAGGTAACAATACACTTATGCTAGTTCAGTTTTAATGTTCTGGAAGACAATGGAAGAAACTCTGATTTTGAAAGTAATTTGCCCATGTGCTGCATGAGAAAACATGATACCTACAAGATGGCATGTTGATATTTTTTATTATTTATAAATTGCTTTTCTGTCAATTTTCTTTATGCTGTTTATCTTCCCACACTCATGAGAGGAATGTGCAACCCCATTTTTGTTTTTAACTACAATGTTTATGGTTATTCTCAGGTGTGTGTTGCTACTCTTAGTAGCTATTGAATCTATCAGCTCTTCATAGGCATGTGCAGTAGGTAGCATTATTGTTTTGTCCAAGCATTTAAATTTGACTGATGAGTTTATATAGTTTTTGCAAAAGTCTGTTAAATCCATTTATTTGAGATTTGGATATAATTGCCTGTGCTTGTGTTAATGCTGTTTTCCAGAAGATTAAGCATATACTGTAGAACCTAAATTTCAGTTTTTGAAAGAAAAGTGCTGATTATTTCAGTATTTGATTTATCGGTAGAAAATTAAGCTTGATAAGGGACAGACAAGAAGCAAATGGGAAGAAATAAATGTCAGAGCAATTCTGTGTGTGTTTGTTATTCACCTGAGCAATTTTACTGTCTGGTTTGTAGGTCCATCCTATACTTCTGGATGTCACAAATCTTCTCATCCCTTTGTGCCACTCTTAAATGTAAATGTCATTTTAAATTTGTTTTTCAGGATGTTTCGCTGAAAACATGGAAAAAATGCTAAAAGGTCAATCATATTTATCTTAATCCAAATTATTTTCAGTAATTGTGTTTTCACCCCTCATTGATTTTAATGGGCCATAATGTATTATTTGTGCCCTCAAATCAATATAACATACAAAGTACTATTTGCAGAATTATGAGTTAAAAAAGGGAAATATCCATTATTAATCATGCAATACTGTATGTGTTGTATCAGCTGCATAGTATAATTTTTCAGATATGGTACATTGAATCCCATTGAAATCAATGAGAAATGGATATGTGACTATTCACCGTGCTCATTTGTTGTAATGTTCTGGTTATTTAGAGCTGCTAATGGCTTATTACCAAAAGCGTATGTTTGTGTGTACCGCAGGTGCCCTTAAAATGTACCAAGTAAATCAGCACTCAAAATGGAATGATTTGCCAAGTGGCATTTCAGATGGGTCTGCCTTCATGGCTTTCCTGCCCTCCGTGTCCCTCATTTTGTCCTGTCGCTTATATATGGCATACATATAGATCTGGAGAGGGGTCGTAATGGGGTTGTATGTGTGTATTAAAACGTAAGTCTGATCTACTCGCTTTGAGTCTCGCTGTGGAGGATAATGTACTGGTGCTGTAGATAATGAGCAGCGGCGTTTCTAGGTCTGTGGCAGCAGGTCATTGCGAGGGCTTTTATGTGCCACTGGAGTGATTTATGATTGGAAGATGAGCCATATTAATAAACCAGAGGAGGGGCAATCAAGTAATCCTAGGTACCAGTACCATCATCTTGAGTTCAAATAGTTACTGAGTGTACACATCCTCTCCAGAAAGAGACACTTATTGACATATCTATCAGGTTATAGAGAACTATATCATATATTATTACTTCAAGTCATAGTCTTAAACCTGCTGTTTCTCCTTGACCTTTTGCAAAGTCTTATCTTGTGACTTTCTGAAAATCTGTTGGCCAGTAGATACCTTAGCTGTTCACCGCTTTTGATGGGGATGCACATGGAGCCGTTCAGACCCCTTGCTCCATTTCCTGTGAGATGATTCTCTAAAATTCAGTGCTTCCTCCACTCTCTACTCACACGCAGCCTTCGCCAGCGGTGACGTCTTCTGGCATGCTAATGACTAACCCTTACGGTTATCTGGGTTTTCAGGCTGCAAGTCAGATGGCCTAATGGGGTGAACATAGCATTAGGCATTCCAGAAATGTAGGCAGCGCTTTCATCTTGTGCTTAGTTAGATTTCATTAAAGAAAAACAGCTTGCTTTGGATTCTGCAGTCCTAGAGTCAAAAACAAATTTATCGGTGATTCTTATGGGTCATCTTAAGGGATAGTAATAAATAATGAAGATATTTTAAGTTAGTTGTCTGTTCTCTTTATTCTTGACCAAAAAAAAAAAAAATCAATCATGCTTCACTTTGGGACAGAAAATCTCTTCTCTTCACTCCAGGGAACTGGGAGATACGCTTCCTTTTGCTTCCTTTCCCAAGAACTTGCGATTATTTCAAATTGAAGGTCGCAGTCCTGCCAACACATATGCACAAGTCCAGACGCTGAGCTGTTCTAATAGTTGTATCGGTATTTTATTTAGTAATGTATGTGACAGACATCACAGATTGTATTGGAGACCTGCAGGTTTAAAACCAGAGGATGCTGCAGTTGGAGCTGAAGGACTGAGTTGCTCTAGCCTGGGTTGTAACAGACTGATAGCGGTGGTGGAAGGTATTCTCACCAGGCGGCTACGTGGATATACATATTATATGTGATCTTATCACACGTGATTGCAAATTGCACATTGAAAACTATTTTGGTTCCTGGATTATGAGAAAACCTGAAATATGGAGGAACTTGTGCCATGAATCTTAATGCCCTAACTTAGTGGTTCTTGAATTAGAAACTTGCCTGGTTCATACACCACCTACTTAAAGTTGTTAGGTGAATTGATGAAACACAAAGTGTGTGTATCATAGTTCAGCAAAGCCTCTCTGCCATCCTGTACATTCGTTTGCATAACTTCTGGCTTTTTGAAGCTAGGAAGTGTTCGAGGTTTTCTTTTTACTTTGTTCTGGAGTAAAACTCTGTGAGCTTTTCTTTTCTTCCCTTCAAGATTTCAGTTTTAAATTCTCAGCTGGTCTGAGCAAAATCTAGTATTATACAGTCTTTTGAATATGACACTTCTACAGTATTTGTCATATGAGTCTTATTGTCTGCATGTGACTGGAATTCATATAGTTCCCATTCTTTTCACAGTAGCTTAGGCCTTTTGCTCTGGGTGTGCGCAAAGTCCTCTCCATTGCTCGCACCTGTGAGATTTCGTTGTTCTTAGGCGAGCGCGTCTCCGAGGAGGTGCTGCGCCCCTGCGCTAGCTTAGTTCTTGATATTTTAACTCTCCGGCCAGAAACGTGATACTCATTTTTATATTCGTATTTGAGGAACAGGATATAATCCTAGCACTTTTTAATCAAAAAGCGTGCATTCGTTATTTCTAACAGCTCATTTGCTGACGGCCCTGAGCRCGCCTCTGCGCCCGTCACCCCGGGGGGGGCTGCTGGGCGCTTCGGCAGGCTCCTCTCTCCCGCTGGGTTGTCTGGCCTGCTGGTGTGCACAGTGTGCTTTCGATCACCTGCCTTTCCTAACCGCGTTTTGATGTCAGGAAAAAAGTTGATGAGTGTTGTTTTTTCTGCTCCTCTCTGAATACCGATTACAGCTGTAAGATGTGTTTGAAGGATCACGAGTTGTGCTCCTGCTTAGGGAAGACTTTGTTTTTCAAAACTGTGCCTGGGCACTACCCATTTTATGTTTCTGATACTCTCCTTGAGACTTTTGGTAGAGATTTGCCTGCTGCATAGGCGTATTGTTTTCTTCTTTTGTATTACAATGCACTGCTCTTTATGAAATTTCACTTTTTTTTGCCTGTAACCCTTTCCTCTCCCCTTTGCTCTCTACCTACTGCCTGCTTGCTTAGTTAACCATCATGTTTCATGTTTTGTCCCACTTCTGTCTTTTAATTTGCTTAAACCTCGGTTGTAACGTTGTGCTGAGTCCATCTTGGAGGCTTATGGTTTTGTTCAGGGCCAGTGACGCCTGTTTTGCCTATTGCGTACAGGGAGGATGCAGTGCCCCAGCCTGGTTCCCCCTCGCGCTTCCATGGCTTTCAGCAGGAATTCGGTTTGAGCCCCGTAACTCTAGGTAACACCTCATGTCCATCGTTAAGCTACTGCAGACAGCTTAAGTGTTCGGGAGCAGCTGGGGATTTGGGGAGCCTTAGCTCCTGCGTGACCACTGTGAAATGGGTCACAAATTTCCCAGTACTGGGACGTCAGGAAAGGGCGCCTCCGTGGAGCGAAGCCAGTCCGGCATCCCGGCTGCAGCGCTGCAAAATTTCATAGTTGTGTTTAATTATGCAGGCCTGTCTTGAAATTGCCTTTCTGCAGGTGCATTCCTTTTGTCATGGAAAGCATTAATCCGCAAGCAAGATAGTTTGAATTTAAATGTGGAACAAATTTACAGTTAATTACCTCTCCAAACTGCACTGTAATAAAAGTGAAGTTAAATTTGATGTTAGGCACCCAAATCTTTATATTAGTTACTAAGTAAAAGCTGTCATATACTGTCAGTTATTTGCAGGTGTAAATATCATTTGCTATTATGTATGAGGTGTTTTTGTTGATAGCTGGTTTGTTTGTGTACAGTTGTAGATGTGTTGTGGCAACTGTGAAGATTCATAATCCCTATATAGAAGATTGCATGGAAAAAAAAATGGGCCTTCTAAAGACATGATATCTAGCATCATGAGTGTCGGAGGATGTGGGGAATGCTATTTTAGGTATTTATTGGATAAATGAATAGCCTGCACGTTTTTAATAGGGATTCAGAAATAATCTGTGAGAAAGGGGTAATCCCTCTTTCTGGGCACTGCTATACGCTATCCTAAAATGAGACTGCATTCTGGCAACTTTGTTAGTAGGAATTAATGATACCGACTATACAAAATTCTTTTAAAATGCAGTATATTTCCCTGTATGTTGAAGATCAAAGAAAGCATAAACTGAAAACAAATGGGATGTATTTACTTATTTCACTCAAAGATAAAAAGGAATCCCAAGTGAAATTAAATTTATTTTAATTACTGATTTAATATCAAATAATTTGCATGGTTCATGAAGTATTTCTTCAGTTGCTTTTAAGTGAATGGTACGGGTCTAAAAGTGTTGTATATGGTTGGTACCTTCTGTGTTGACTGGTGAGCCGTATTACAATCGTAAGGAGAGGGCGAGTTTTGAAAGGTTTTCTGTGGAGACAATCTGTGTTAAATTGTGACCAAAAGTCACAAATCAGTATTTGTCTTTTCTTTTAAAGGAACCAATTAGTAATGATTATGGTGGATGTTAGTTTCTGATGTAAAGACGTGCTGTTAAAAACTTTTATTTTTCCTGCCAAATCATTCTCCTTTAACAGTGCTCTTAAATGGTTGTAAGTTTGACCATTAAAAATGTAATTCAGCTATTTACCTACACCTGTGAGTTTTTCAGACCTGGACTCATCTAGCCGGCTTCCCCCCAGGTCTTTTCCCCCCTCAGTTACTGCCTTCACTGTACAGCTTTAGCTTAAAAAAAAAAAAAAAAAAAAAGCGCCTTTCTTTATAGTCCGTAAAGATCTGTTATGAGCAAACATTGGTCATAGTAATTCAAGCAATTCAGTGTTTCAAGAATAGTACTGTGTGTTAGAGCATGTCAGGGGTTCAATGAATAATCAGGGCAAGTCATATTTCTCGGTAACTAACATATTTGGTAGTTTTAACTGTACCATACTTTTCAAACTTTATAAATCTTTAATGATTGCAGCATTTAATTATGTGTTCAAACTCCAAAGATTACATTTATCATGAATTATTTATTAGGATCAAGATTTTATTCAGTTTTTTGTTCAGTATAGAAGATTTTAGGAATGGAGACTTCAGGGTCTCTGAATACTTAGGGATTTATAATATTTGGGCTAGATTAGCATGCAAGTACTAACTCATATTACACTGAGAAACTACTGGGTGACACCACTATTGAGGCCCCGCTGCTCTCAGCAGCCATTCTTAGTTTTACTCCAGAAATGTCCACACACTGAGAAATCCGTCTTCAGTGATATTGAAAGATATTGGCAGGAAGAATAGACCATAATTATAGGCATAATTCAGCGAGGTACTTAAGCATGTGAATTCTTCTGTTACTTTAGTGAGAATAATTAAACGTTTAAGCACATGCTTAACTATCTTGCTGAGTTAAGGCTATAATAATTAGTGCTGGGCTCCTGGTTATTCTGGTCTAATTCCAAAATGGCATCAGCTTCCCCTGGTGCGTGTAAATGCCATCAGTGGGCTCAGAAGTGAAGGACTTTCATGAAGTGATCCAGTATCCTTTGGGAATAAGTAGCTACTTAAATCTGCATGTGGGTAGCTTTTTATTAGTTGCTATCAACGTGACGTAATCCATAAAAGTGGCATTAACGTTTTTGTATCCGTAACTGAAGCCCTGGGCATAAAAAGGTGGTCTTCCCTGCTTCTGTTTTAATCTTGCACCTTATTAATATGTAAAATACTTGGATTTTTGTGCATTGATGGTCGGAATCTGTTTGAAAAASTTCAGAGTGGAAGGGGGCGATACCTGTTGGTTACGCGGGAGGGTTAAGCTGTCGTTCTGAATAAATCTGCGGACGTTTCATGAATCCTATAGATTATAGAGGGTTTTTTTAAGGATAGTTAAATTCTACTTATTACATTTGGCTGTATGGGTCAAGCTTTGCTGAACTGAGCTTTGCTGAGCATATGAATTTGCATTGCTTTAGCCAGAGAGCTAGAAGCAAGGGAGCACTGGGGCGACCTTGGTGAGCTGTATCCCTGGGGAACTGCAATGCAGAACCTTTTCTGTTACTCTATTTATTTTAAGGCACAGCTAGGGGGCCAAGCCCAAATGTGCTAGGAACTGGACAAACATATAATACAATACCCAGACCTAAAAATCCTGAGGACTAAGTATAAGATGAAAGACAATAGGTTAAAAAAAAGAGATGATATAAGGTAAAACATAAGGTGTTTATCAGGTATTGGTATAATTAAATACAGTATTGGTATAATTAAATGTGAATTTAAATAAGTAATGTTACTATATCAAACATCGATTAAAAAAAAGTCGAAAAGAAAGCTGGAGCATTGTGGGATAAAATAAGTAACCAAATTGCCTAGGAATTTCAATGCTTCTCATAAGTGCCTCTGCAAAGACAGGTTCCTGCAGTACCACAAAATGTTTCAGAGACGCTAAGCTCCTATGGTCCAAAGTGATCCTGGTGTTAGTAATATGAGGTTCACGATAGAAGCATAAGTGTATGTGCTCATGTTGTCACTCCTGGTTGGACTGAGTGTGTAGGGTAGGTAAAACAGAATAAAATGTTTTACAAAGTTTAAAAACACATTAGCTAAGATTAAACACTTACTGGGCTGCAGAGGAAGGTTGAAATGTTTCTTTGCAGCACTGATACCAAAGCAACATATCTGATGCATGGGAAAACAGCCATTGTGGGGATTRGCTCGTATATCAGGTACACTGTTCAATTAATGTCTGTGTGTGTGTTGCTCTCTTAGATCAACCATCTTGTGTCTTGGTATTGGTTGCAGTCCATTAAGAATACAAAAGGCCACAGTTGTCATGTTATTCCAATATGCATAGAGGTGCCACTGCAGACATGCAGTAAAAGTAAATATGAAGAGAAGAGTGTTTTGGAGTAGGCAGTTATGTCGGGGCTTCAGAATATTAAAGCACTTCTGCATGACACAGTTAATTTTTGAAGCATTTTTTGAAGAAGAAAGCTTAATAGTTAATAGAACTTGTTTTGAAAGAAAGCTTCTGCTTCTCCTTGGTTTGCTGTTGTGACACTGTGCGCTCATCAGCTGTGTAACGCTGTATGGTACTTCAGCAGCTGTCAGACCGTCATAATGTGATGAGCTATCCCTGGAATAAACCTGAGCTGATGAACCAGTCGGCGAGCCTTTGGCCGTCGCAAAACTGATTAGTAAGAATCCAGCCAGTCTTTGCTCATGTGGAGCATAACATATACCATGGCTGAATTACGGAGATTTTCCATGGTGACTGACCACTACTTAATGCTCATAGATGCTGAGGGCATGGCCGCCTCATTTAGAGAGAACATATCCCCCTTCAAATGCGGCAGAATTGTGGTTTTGTGGATACTTCAGTATTTGTTGACAGGTAACCACCTCTTGTAGGGCTCCTTATTGATATTCCAGACAACTCTGGTCATTTTTCCATAGGTGTCAGTAGTGCAGGGACTGCTAAATGCACAGGAATGATTGATTCAAATTTATGCACGTTAATTTTCAGACTTTCCGTCTAGACTCTTTAAAATTAACCAGTCATCCACTGAGAGGTAACTGAATTTCAAGGCACTGCTTGACAAACTCTGTTGACAGCTCATGTGACACCCCCCCACAAAAAGCAGCAGCTACTTGCTCCTTGGTGGATGTCTGACAGCTACACCCAATCTGGAATATAATACTCCATGAGCTCCACCTGTAATAAATACACTTCTTAAAGTGGTTCAGCAAAACAAGTGTGCACATTTCTATTTAAGAAGGATTTGTACAAACTAATTGATGTGATTACTTGCAAGTATCAGATTATGGGATTGGTGCTGAAGTCAGGGGATTTACTTGAATGTACAGTCAAGGATCATGACCTTTGCCTGCTAGCAACCAAGAATACCACAAAATAAACTGACATGTATATATATGGGAGGGATATATATGTGTATATATGTGTGGAATGTGTGTGTGTGTGTGTGTACACACACACACACACACACACACACACACATCTATACATCTATCTATATATATATAGAGAGAGAGAGAGTTATACTGAGTGATTTGAACCAAAATCTGTCTAATAATAACTCAGTGAAATGCAGGCATGTCTTTAGCACTCTACATTAGTATCAAGTAATTATATCCAGCTAAGATAAAATGAGGGTCAAGACTGATTCTGGCTATTAGAGCTGAAGTGTTACTTGCTTTATTGAACATGATAATTCAAAGCTGTATTAGGAAAGGATGAAGAAAAAAAATCTCCAAAGTGAATTCCATAGTGACTTTTTCGAAAAGCTGGTCATAAGTTGCTTTTAGAAGTTAAAGGGCTTGGGTCAACTCTTTGTATATTGGTTGGATGCACACAAGCTGCCTCAAATTGATGCTAGTTGACTATTTCTTGGGTTGAACATGGTATCTGATTTAGGGCCCTTAAATGAAAGATCTCAACTCTTATTATAAAATAATGACACACAGGACAACATCTGGCATTTTGTAAAACTCATCAGAATGATACTGGCGAAAGGTCATAGCTTGGTGTCTTATCTTAGGTGGCTTGCCTTAGACTGGTGAACTTCTAAAATTAACTTAATCATTTAGTGAGACTTGGTCTAGTCATACCATCATGAAATCATTTTACAGTAGTGATGAGCAACACCATCTGAACATATTTCACGATACCTCTAAATATTAGAAATACTGTAAATGCCATTTGACCTGTCTCTCTCTTCTCTGATGCCTAATTTCCAGATTGTTAGATCTCTCTTGTGGACTGAGACATGTTCCTGGCTGAGGGCACTTTGCAATGGATCCGGCAGCACAAACCAATACTGGGACGTTCCTGTCCAACCTTTCTTTTACTATAGGGCCCTTTCCCAGTGCAGCCATCCTCATCTGTGTCCTTCCCAACACCTGCAGGCGCCTTTTGCTTGATTTCCGTAGCAGTTCTGCATTGCCATGCAGAGGGGTGCGGACCACTGCCCCGGAGGGAGGAAGACGAAGCACGGGCCCGTCCTGCTGTCCCTCGTCCCTGTGGTTGGACTGGAGAGGCCGTTTAGGTGGCAAAGCCCGAGTACAGAGTAGCATGGCATGGAAAAGGTGACACAGAGCAGAGCTCAGGAGCGGTATCACACAGTTTTAGGGCCCTGAGGGCACACAGCCCTCGCCATCCTTGTGCACTGCTGCGCGGCACCCTGGCACATGGGTACCGCACCAGCGTGGTGGGGTCAGTATTTAATAATTTCAGTGTGCTTCAGTGTCTCATTGATTTTGAATCATGCTCTCTCAGTGATGCCAGCGTATTACCCATCGTAAGTAGGAGGGGATCAGATGGCACAGAGCAATATTACTGTTGGAAACAGTTTGAAAACGTTCAAAATTTTAATATGAGAAAGTTTATGAACCAGATTATTTTCCTCAGTGAGGAGGGTGCTGGCAACCTCGGTTGATGTATTGTGTGACTAAACCAATTTCTCTCCTATTCGAATACATTAACTGTGATGATAATACCTTGAGAAATCCAGAGGCCCGGTTCTTCAAATGTAGATGAAAATTCTCATTGAGTTCAAACAGATTTAAGTGCCTGTGTGCTTTCAGGATCTAGGCCAAAATATTTTAAAATCCATAGTAGGAATAATGGAAATTAACATCTTTCAGCTGTGACTGTGTCTTAGGTGAATGTATTGGTTAGTTGTTCACCACTTCTGTGGTTCTGACCTGACTCTTTAAATTAGTATTTGTTCAGAGGTTTGTTTTTTGTAATGGCCCCTGTAAATCTAAATATAAAAATATTTTCTCAGTTATTTACATCCCTTTCTTTTAGCACGCAACGAGTGTTTTAGAGTATGCATTTGCATCGGAATAATTCATAGGGTGAGTTTATTTCAGGGATATTTATTTCCTCCCAAGCCCTCTTCCAAAGTAGCAGTAGTAGAATTATGGATATTGTGATCTTCTTGCAAATTGCTTGAGTTAGGGCAACTTGCTCCTGGAAAGCGGTTCAGTGGTTCTCAGGGGCAAGTTGGGATTGCAGGGGTCGTGGCCTAAGGATGTAGCTAGAGATGGCAGCACTCAATGCTAGAGTCAGCAAAAAGGTTAAAATAAGTTCCCACTCTCTATGGAGTTGTTGAAGAAATCCAAGCCGACTAACGCAGTATATATGTTTGTCCTGGCACCTCAGATTGCATCATCCTGTTTCAGCTGGGAGAAAACAACCTGCCTGTATGTTGGTGCCATAGCAAAATGCTTCTAATGTGTTTGTGCCCTGTGTATATCTGGCCATAGCAGGGGAAGATGTAGTATTTTTACATTAAAAATAGTTTTGGTTGTGCTCATGAGTTATTTTGGTATTTCAGGGGAGCGTTTCTGGATGGTAGGATGGTTCTGTCAGTGTGAGGCATTTCAGATTTACCACTAGATACTCTTGTCTGAGAGCCTGTCCTGCAGAAGTCTGCTGCTTTGCTTCTCTGACAGTTGTACATTGTAAACATTTCGGCTCTTATCAGCCCTGTCAGGAAGCAGACAGTCTGCTCCTCTGTCTATATATTAAATTGTATTCTGAAAATGGAAATATTTGGAACACAAACATCCTGAATAAATATTCCAAACGGCACAGCGATACAGAGCAACAAAAATAATGTAAATGCTAGGCTCAGACTTGCAAAGTGATAACTCTGTTGAAAGCACCTCGTTACTGTGGGTCTATTTCCATCTTCTATAATTACATGATGCAGAGAAATATTAGCGGGACGCCTGTATGAGAAAACCCTCAGGAGGACATCACAGAGAAGAAACATTGCTTTTATGTCAATACTGGGGTGCCCTTTACGGGCAAACTAAAGCTAACTGGTTTTTATGCTGCTTTTATCAAGAATGCCACGTTCCCCATTTCTGCTGGAATGTGCCCTCTTTTGTTAGGTCTTGCCTACGTGCAGGTTTTATTCTGTTATGTTCACATCCCTAACTGAAATACTTATCTTCTGCCGTGGACATAAATGTGTTAGTGTCAAAATGCCTTATCCCAGAAGCGCTTCATATTCTTGTCTTCCAAGAGCAGCTTATCATGGAGGAAGCACCTTCATACCTGCAAGTCTGCATCCACGCTAAGGCAATCACTCCACTTTCATTACACTTCTATAATTAAAACAATTCAGCTTCTGCATGTAGACTATATTTCGGTGAGCACGCTGCTTTTGAAATGTTTTTAAAGATATTCGTCTTATTACTATCATGTCTGTTTATACTCCTGCCTCTCCCTGGCTGTAGTGTCCTGCAGGTGCGCCAGTCCCCGATGGCGTGTCGTACCCCCGAGGCCCCTCGCTGTGGTCAGAAGGACCCCGTCAACCCTTGGAGGCAGCTCCTTGAAAGGAGGCAGCAGTTTCCCCTGCCCTTGACCAGCTGTTGACTGCTGCGTTCACCTCTCCTGAGGACACTGCTCTGTTTCCCTCAGGAATGCGAGAAAGTAATTTCCCCAGATAACAGACAAAAACCCAATTAAGCTTAGATTAAAGGAAAGGAGGATTTATTGGTGTTTTATGGAATACAGAGAAAACAGAAAATAAAAGATAGGAGATATTAAATTGCCTGAAGTGGAGACACAATGTCCGGTTGCTAGCATTATTCTTCAGTTTAAAGAGTAATTGGTGGTTTTTTTAGCTGGTTTAACCATATAACAGTAAAATATTGGCGCTCTCACAGCCCAAAGCCATGCCTGTCTTTTTCTGTCAGAGCTGGAAAGAGTGACATGCTGTCTGCAAAACTGTGGGGCCAGACACCCCCCCCCCCCCGTGACTAGGCCTCTGACTTTGATGTGCAGGTGTCAGTAATTACAAAACATTTTTATTTCCCCAGTGGGATGCTAAAATACATGGGAAGACATTTCGTCTTTGGAAACTAGACCAGATATACCAGATTTTAATTTCCATTTTCCCAGTACATTGTATGTTAGCATGTGATTTTTCTTTACATCCTCCATTATACTTCATTTCCCATGTCATTGTGATCTTCCAAAGGAGAACATCCATTGTCCCCCCATCACCTATTTAAATGGGACGTGAGGAACTGCCTAGCTTGGAATACAAGCAAACAAATTATTTGCATATCTTTAACCCTCTATTCATTTAGATTAAGATTGCCTTTAGTAAATGTCAGGTTTCTTGACCAGTTGAATAAACAGCTTCTTGCATGCATTTCAATTACTACACTTTTGTATTGCTAATGAGCAACTTTCTTGGAGGCAATCTTAGTTTAGCAATTTTATTCACATTTTTATACAGATACAGTGTTCCAGCCATGTAAATTAGTGGTGCCATCTCAGCGTTAGAGGTGGAGCGAGAATTAAAAATCAGCATGACAAATACATCAGGTATAATTCAAATTGTGAAGCCACATTATAACTTAAATTATTTTCGTATTGCAAAGTCCCAAACTGCTTTTCAGAGTATATCCAGAATACATACATATATTACAGACTGTTCTGCCCTGAGAAAGCAGCAGCCTAGTGGATGGTATCTGCCCCATGAAGGTTTGATCGTGGACCGAAGGCAAACCCTAGCCTTGCGAGAAGGGCCTGCCATCTCTCAAGGCCAAGCAGGGCAGGACTTTGGGGCTTTTCAGGCCTTGAGAAGAGGGCTGCCCCATGGGCAACCGAGTGGGGCTCATTGCCAGGTAATTCCGAATTTTTTTATTCCTTAAATAAACCTTTGGTGTCTTTTTCCAGGTAGATAAATCCTGCTGCACTTATTTATGCCAGAGGAAATTGAAGGAAAGTTTGTTTTGTAAAATTTGCATAGGTCAGAGGGCAAGTGCAAATTCTGTCAAAAACTGAGGTTTCAGTTGCTGCTATCTACATCTGTTTAGACATTTGCATTGCTCTCTTTGCTGTGGTATCTGAGTGCCTGAACACAATCCTCTTTTAAGTTACTCTTCATAATACAGCCAGAGCCCTACCAAAAACCTTGTTTGCTTGGACAATTTTCTCTCTTGACGTTTCGGCAGCATTCAGAATGCTCCAAGGGCAGAGCTGTGCTCTGAGCGACAGCCGCAAAAGCAGCGGGATAAACTGTGGTAGGGTGGTTTGTAAGYGATCCCTAGGTCTTTTGTAGTTAGGCAGATGAAAGTGGATTATAAATAATTCTCACTAGTCTCTATTAAAAGTAGCATTTGGCTTTTTGGCCAGATTTCTTCAAAGAGGACTTTGGAGCTGTTGCACCAGGAAAGTAACCAGAGATATTCCAGGATCAAATGGTAAAACARCATCAGGGAAGGTGAGAGGAATGTATTTGCAAGTCAAGAAGACATTGAAGGGGATCTAATTATAGGCTTAGTCGCTGTTGGTAATGACAATTCAAGCTACTATATTTAACATAGCCTGGATAGTATAACTGAGGCCATCCAGTGAATGAATCAACAAATCCAAAGCAGATTTTCAAGAAATGTTTAGAAAGGTATGGGTCTTAGACCCACTGAAGCCAAGAGGAGTTTTATCAAGAGAGTCAAGTCTTCCGGCAGAGCCAGGATTTCACCCAGTGTGTAACAAGAACTGTGACTCTGATTCAGAAAACAGCCTTAATGCGATTATTCAAAAATTTCTAGAAGTCTATATGCATAGTGTTTTGGTGGATCGGGCCCATGATACTCTCTAGTTGTAGAGCTGGGAAAGGTGAGGCAGGGTGCTGAGGTGCTCTTACCAAATCCATCACTGGCCTGCTTGGTGACTTAGTAAGTCACGTGCTAATGTTTATGATTCTTTGCTCCTGAGTCTCTCCACAGCTAAACTACCTATCTGTCTTCATAAAAAGCTTTAGCATCCATGATGAATGGTGCTATATAAGTGCAATAACTTGATATTTTTAAGGAGGAGACAAATAGGGGCCAGTGAAGGAGTTGACTAGATTGGTGAATGTAGCTGTATTCACTTCATTCCTAGTTGTCCGTATTTGTAGTTCAGAAGAGCGGAAACAGTGTGGTATTAATTCATGGTCTATAAAACAAAATCACATTTTTAGTCTTGCATTTCAATCAGTCTCATTTTTATGAACTTTGCAGTTGTGTTTCACTTGGGATGTATTTGGCCGCTTGACAAAGTGACTGGAGATTTATAATTCCTTATTAGTAACTCAGGGCTCTAAAGGGAATAACAGAGTACTTATTTACTTTTCTAGGTCAGACTCATGATGCAGGAGTTTAATGAACTTCTGCTAAATAGGAATTGAGGCAGAATTAAAATCTCAGAGTGCATCTGTCCAATAAGGTTATTTATCRTATTTTCTATAGGTTAAATATTTTTTCCATGTGCAGTGCTGTTTAGGCTGCTCTTTCTGAGTAACCAGGAAAGAATATGAGACTTTTACATAAAACCTGGTTTTCAGTCAATGCACTGATGTGATCTTGCTCTGAAATTACATTATGTCAGGCAACCGTATTTATGTATCAGTGTTCAGGGCAGTAAGATCCAGGTTCAAATGTGCTGGAAAAGAGTTTGTGTTTCACGTTAGGAGCTAAGCCATTGCTACAGTTTTGATGCCTTTCAGGTATTATTTGGATTAATAAGGTGGGCACTTCTCTGTTAAGAGCACGTTCAAATCCACATTCAGGAAAAACAGTGCAGCATCTATGCTTCACTGTAAGTGTGACCAGAATACAGTATTTCATATTCTCAGGAGATATGCACTGGGATTTACTTGAAATTACAAAATTAGTGATGGAGATAAAGATGCAAGGAAGAAATAAAAAAACATGTTACATAACCACAGCCATGCACTGGATTTATATTGCAGGATAATATCTCTTCTTTATGAAAAAGAAGAGTTTGTGTTACAGAAATGCCTGTGAACCAAGTATGGAAAACATCATGATATATTTGAAGATCCTAAATATTTCAATAGATATTGTTTAAGCCTTGGAGGTAGATCTGTGTATGCACATAAGATGCCAAATTTCCATCTTTTATGCAATATTCAGTAAACATATACCCATTAACATATGTTTAAGATGATATACAATTTCCTGAAAAAAAAACTGAAAGACAAACCAAAGGATAATAGAAAATGATGAAGGAGGGGATATGTGTTCAATATTCTGTATTTTTCAAGCTTATTCATGTCTGTGAAAAAGCTCCTTCCTTCACTCTGACCTAAATGCTGATCCTGAAATAAGTTCCTCTGCTTTTTTTTTTTTTTTTTTTTCCTCCCTGAAACCAGAGAGCAAGGTCACTTTTACAAAAAACACCAAGCCCTCAACTAAACAAGCAGGTCCTCTGCTTTGCCCTGTAACGTAGCCTAGTGGCTGGAACGCTTATTGACAATGCAGAAGGCAAAAATTTAATATCTGAGATGATTTACAATTCTTTCTCTAAGGATATGGCCCTAATCTCTACCCTACAAACTGCATGGGGATCAGAGTACGTTGCGCCTCTTGTTGGATCTGTGGTGTGAGGAAGGAAGAACGGGGCAAGAGGGAAGGCAAGCCTAATGCTGGGGAGGGCATGGGTTCAACCCCTGCTCACCTGCCTTTTTTCGTGTATTGTCCAATGACCATTTTATGTGCAATTCATGCAAGTCCTTGGAGCACAGAGAAACTTCTTTAGCCTTCAGGCAAGCATGTTGYACAGTCTCTGTTTACCATTTCTTCTGGTTATTCATGTTAGGCTTTGTTTTTCTTTGACTGATTCTGCACAATGTGGTGGAAAGGAGTCTTGAACTTTGAATTCTTGTTCTGCCTTACTCCTCAAGAGCCAAGCTGCCAACTGGCACCGACTGCAGGACCCTTATTACTCTCTGAGGTGAGAGAGGGAAAGAGCCTCGCTTGACGTTTGGATCCCAGGTGCTAAGAGTTACGTGGAAAAAGAACAAAGCAGCATTTTTATTAAGCAAATCTGATGTGGAAGAGAGGGAGGAGAAATTTTATAGTCGCTTTTCTGCTTTTGACTACRGAATACTTGGCTCGAGAGCAATACAGTACCATTATTCTTGCTTTTAAAAAGCACTTAAGAAGCAGGACTGCAAATGGTAAGGTGGGATTCGTATTTAATACTAAGTAAGCGAGGCTATGCCAGTGTGATGCCTAAACGGAGAAGTGAATGAAGGAAACTTCCAAAGTGTTACTGGTCAGTCTGATTTTGTCACTGGTCAGTGGTAGGACCTGGTGTCGTTTTTTGTTTGTTAAAAAGAAAGACTAAAGAGATGGGAAGCTCTAGTGCTTCTGAGGGGAGTGCCTGGTCACCAAGGCAGTGGGAGCTTCTTTAGGATGGGGATAACAGAAATGACTTCCAGTGCTGTTTTTGATGGCGGAGGGGGGAAATCAGGGGCCAGATCTATTCTAAGGAGTCCTGTGGGTGGTGGGAGAGGGGAATCGGTGTGATTGCTGACTGGCATGATTGTTTTGGAAGAGGCTCTAATATAGAAGTGGTTGTACCCATAAATCTGGTGGAATTTGGCTCAATTGTGTGGGAGTGATGCAACTCACTCAGTACAAAGCATTTCTTTACCATATAGCCGTATCCCTGCTAGGACTGCTTTTTTGTCATAATATACTTGTTTTCCTATAGCAATAATGGGCCTCTAGAATAAAAATAACCTAAGAATGAGAAAGACTGAATACAGAGGAAGAGTGTCTCTTCCTCCCTTTGGGGAGAGGCTGGTAGAGATGATAATGTACTRATAGCATTCCTATCTATTTATTCATTGGCATGTTTTGTTTTGTTTTTCCCCATGTAAGATATATGAACTACCTTAAAAACTGGGTCAGCTTAAACAATGTCACAGAAGCTCATCCCAAAGTGTATATTGCTGCGTATGTGTCACACTCAACCATTGGAATGAATTTCCTGAAGAGACTGGGTGTAAATGGTGATGCTCACCAGGATTATTGGCTGTGAAAGAATCACACTTTTGCAGTTTGTCCTGTGTGAGACATAGGAGATGTGGCAAAACTGTGTTTAATACACATAAATACAAATAACGTTGTCTTTTTTGCTCTTAATCTGATATTTCTGTCAGTCAAATTTATTTGCATACTTTTGGTAAATGCAGTATTATTCCCGTGGTGGATTATTCTTGCTGCTTAAGAGACTGAGCTTACTGACATATCTAGACATGGAAATTTACTGTGAATTGCCTGAAACCCTTGAGAGTCTGGAAGTTCCTTAAACGGAGTTAAATAGTTTCAGTGTAATAATGGGATTGTTGATGATAAATTGCGATATTACATATGGATGAAAGCCATGGTGTCCTCTCATGGCATACCTCTGCTCCAGCAACTCTTTATGATCACACTCCAGTACAGAAAACGTAGGATTTGTGCCTGAGAACAGCAGCATCTCATCCCAGTTGAAATGCCCAGTAACACTGGGGAATAAGAGCCAGTGGCACTGACCTGCCCCAGGTTTTGGGTGAGTAGGCAGCTTGGCAGAGCCAGAGGCTGGGCTCAAGCCTGTGCTTCCCTCGCTGCGGTAGCACAGGCTGGAAGGGCTCTCGGAGACGGGTCATTAGCGTTTCTGCCTGGGGAGGATGGTGTTTGGGGACAGGAGTTAAGGTTCAGGCCAGCTTTGCAGCTAGAGGCTACCCCAGGAGTCAGTGATTCTGCTCTGCAGCTACATCTGTTTGGTCCGTGGGGTTTTTGCTGCCAGAAGGCCATGGTGGTTTGCGATGCAAATCAGCCTGCCAGGGCTTACTTACCAAGGAGGTGACTCATCCGTTCGGGATCAATTTTGAAGGCAGCTTGTAACATCTCTCTCATTTGGCATGAAGGATTTTGCTAAGTGTTTCCGTGAGACGTTTACAATCTCACTCAATTTTTTTTTTTTTTTTTTTAATTCCTTTCCTTCACGTTGTCACTGCATGAGTGCCATGTGTGAGTGCCAGGGAGCGGACAGAGACCGAAACTGGGGGAGAGAGCACCCAAAGGAGAGGCTGTTCTCCAAACGCCTGGGGGGATCTCGACCCTAACACAGTTTTAGGTGAGCGCGGGCTGCAACACTTCTCAGTCAGGACCCCTCAGAYGCCTGGGTGGAGAGTAGATGCAGAACTGAGTAAGCAGCAGTAGCTCAGCTGTGGTAGCTACCACAGCCTGACGTGAGCAACCATGACCATGCTTCGCACCTTCCCTAGATGTGACAGCTCTGCAAATCCAAGTCGAAAGTCAGAAGTTGTGTTCAACCAAATACATCAGTTTAAAAATCATAAAATTTAAATACTAATATGATATTTGGAGTTTATTTTTCCCTTTGCTTTTGGAGTCTCATTGAATGCTGAGCATTACACTTTTCGGTTTCTTTGCCATTCTGAGAATTAAACTTGTTTGCTTTTAATCCCACTGCTCTGGGAGCTGGGGATTTAAGGAGAGCATACAATATTATGAAATATATAGTAAAATTGTAACAATTGGCAATATGGTAATATGAGTAAACAGATTATCACTCTAAGACTACTATATGCAGTAACTCATTTTTTTCTGTTGGTGATGCCTAAGTCAAGAAAGACCTTATACGGTGGCCAAAAAGAAGGAGATTTACTACAGTTCAGCACAGCTCTTAATTTGCAGATTCAAGTCATAAACAACCTGAACTGTATCCCTGAGAGAATAAAAAAACTCCAAATCATGAACTTGTAAATTTATCCAAGTTACCAAAATATGCTTTATTAAAGTAACAGCTGTACAAATCTTTAAGAAATGGTGAATACCTGCAGAAAACAGATTTTATAAGCAACCCATAGGCTGCAGTTCAGTCATAGGAAGTTTGGTAGCCCTCTGCAAATAGCAAGTATAAAACGAACAGAAAAAAGCCTGAAATCTATAGCATGCCCAGCTGATTTCTATAACATCCTAAAATTCACGTTCACATTCTGTAACATCCTAAATTTTTGATGTGCTCCCTTTGTCCTTCAAAATAACTTTCAGGGATGTTTCAAATGAGTTCCTAATTTACCAGATGTGCTTCATTTATGTTGTATCATTGCAATGGTAGAATATGCTGCATAGAGATTTTATCCTAGGAAGTAGAGATATCCTGGGGAGTTAGCAACCATGAAAGAAAGGAGAAAAAAAATGATAAGATTGGGAAAGGAGAAGTTTTGTGCAAAGGAAACAGCCTGGATTTGAGAGCGAATTCAGTGCTGTCAGCCTGCCTTTGAACGTTTGCTGAAGTGCGTTAGACAGGTAGAAACAGAGTTGTAAAGGAGAAATTAAGTCTCCCTCTTAGAAGACAGCAAATTTTAACTGATGCTGGATAAAGGAGAACCTCTTGTGATGCTATATGGCTCATTTTCACAGCCAGGAATGTTAAATTCTTTCAGATATTTCAAGACTGGCATTTACCTCTTTAGTAAATAGAAATTGTTGCTTGTGAAAATCCATGTAGTAAATTTTATTTTGGAGAGTGTTGGCATCTTATGCAGTACGGAGACTTCTTTATCCTCTTTACCTGACCTACTAGGCAATTGTAAGTTTTTCTTCATTTAGTAAGCTTTAGCTGAGTGAAAAACTGCCAATCATTAATAAAATAAATAAGAAAAGACATGGTATTAAGATGAATGGTTAATATGTGGGAAATTATTCAAGATAGAAATAAAATGCCTGCAGTTCTATTACTTTTATCAATGCATATAGCGTGCACAATTATTGTATATAAGAATTACATATATCCATGTGCAGTGTGCTGCATGGTATCTACCAAATCTTTACACTGTAAATAATTTACATTTATTGCCAAGCAGAATCAGAATTTTCCAGTCTCAGAGGAAAATAATCTTGTCAGCCCATCATGTTGTCATTATTACTGAACGCCTAGTAACCATTTCCACAAATGTAAAAGTCTGGACATCCGAGCTCTTTGCAGATGAGATAAGTTGATTGATTCCTGGAGCCAATTTGCTAAAGGTGCAAGTCTCTTTCTTGAACTTCAGGCAGCGTTTGCTCTGGGTAAGAAGAACAAAGTGAATGCTGGTACTTGTTTGTGCTTTGAGCTAATCTGGAAAGGGTAGCATATTTTATTTCTATTTTATATACCCCCTGCTACTACTTTTGCTAGCAGGGAGAAAGAGGAGGCATTTTTGTACAGTGATACAGTGCTTAATTAATACTCACCAGAGCTAAGCCCTGTAGAAAACCACAGATAAGGTTTTTTGTTCTTGAAAAGGATAGGCCAACTAACTAGTATAGACCCAAATTGCCATGGATAACCACAGAAAGTGCGTAGTTATTTTTAAAGAAGACAATGTATTAGTATTTTGTCCTTCTGTGGGCTTGTGTTTGTCATTCTCTACTTTTACTCAGCAGTGATAAACACACTGTAAAATATTCCTAGATAATATATGGATAACTGGGTCTTCAGCTAGAACAAAAAGCTATTATTCAGAATATGAGAGAAGGCTATTTGAACATGCAAAATAAGCACACAGAGCCAGATTTCTTCAGACTACATTCAGCTACACATAGTAACTATATATGCAATTCACATTTCCGTAATAAGGATTTACACGCTACGTAAAGCTTGCATGTATACTTCATAAGGAAACACTGTGAAGCAATTCAGGGTGGTGATCAGTCCAACCTGTGTCATGTCCCTCATTTGCAAATCCCGTTGATACAGAGTTCTGGAAAAAAGTTGGTCTGACGTGAAAAGATATGCACTGAGCTTGAATATATAGCTTGCACATGATACAAGTGCTGCGTCTGTAATGCAGATTTCCTCTCTTAAGGAATGTTCGCTTCAAAGCGTCAGGCAAACGACGGCGCTACGGTGGCAGCCGTGGCGAGCGGCTGCAGCAGGTCCTGGCCACGGCCTGCACCTGCCCGGTGCAGCAGGCCCAAAAACCATCCGCCAGCAAACATTTTGGCTGCGATCCCACTGGAACGGTATTTTCTGCCAAGTTAAAAATAAAGTTGTTGGCTAGGGTCAGTGTGATGTTCAACGGGAGCCTTTTGTGGCTTCCAAAGCTGTGGCATTACGCTCTTACGTGCTGTGAGCCCAGAAGGAAAGATGAACCTGGTTTCCTGGGGCTATCCGAGGTGCCACTAGCTGGCAAACCAGAAACGTCTCCCAGTCATGCACAGTAAAGGGAGCACGAAACAGGACGGGTCTTTATTGGCTCCAGAAAAGAGCTTTCCTATTCTTGTGTTAGCAAAGGCTACGATTTATTACAAGCTAGGGTGGGAAGAAATTAGTCACCTGTGTGGAGTAGGATGTTTTCTCTTTCGCATGTTTTCTCCATTCCAGGTTTGTAAGCTACTGGCACGTTCCTGCCTCTTGGAAGAGGCATTTGGATTTTCAGTTTGTGCGTTTCTCTTTTTGGTTTTGATCTGCACTGGCAAATCAGAGGGGAAGAGAGATGAGAATTAAAGGAAAAGATATTGAGTGCAGCCAGGGCTGCTGCAGGCTGATTTGGGTGGTGTCTTCAAATACCACTAGGACCCCCAGACTCTTTGGAAATACATGCATGCATGTGAACGAAACATAAAAAAGCCAAGGTACTCATCAAGGGCCCAATGAACAAGTCATGTGTCACTTTTTGCACTGAATAACAGATATGTATTTCCAGCTAACGCCGTTTGTGTTGGTGTGTCCAACCCACAGGGTGGGAATGGTCAACATGAGGAAAGAAAACACCGCCTTTTCCCATGCTGTGACAGCAGGTTGTGTAGTCTGTGCAGCCTTTGCTACATCAAAACTAGATTAAATCTTCCTTTATTTAAGACTTGCAGGATGGTGATAGTGGTATTAAACGGTGGCTGCTATTAAAATGTCACCAAGTGTGTCAGTCATCACACCGCACCTGAGTTAGCACCATCTCCCCTGATCCTGCAAATGGAAAATAGACAGGTTGCTACTTAAAGTGAACTACTGTAAATGAGGAGCACAGATCTAATCCTGCCTGATATGGCTTATTATCCATCTGCAAGATTAAATATGTATGTTGTATTACTTCAGGAGCTGCACCGACCTCTAGATTTCATGCTCCTGGATTTTCCTGCTGCTTATGTGCAGTTATATTTTTATTCCATATTTTGGCAATATGAAGGCTTAGTCATACCTGTGAAAGAAAATATAAAGTCACAGATATTGTGGCCATTGTCCATTTTATGGTGACATTAGGGCTTTGTCTTGCGAGCACTCTGCAAAATGCCTGACATTCATATCTTAACTAATTATTCAATGAAGGATTTGGCAGGTTAGTCGATGGGAACGATGTACGATGGACTAAAATTGATCACACTTCATTTCCCATCAATTGGCAGAGCAAATGGGAGCTCAAATGATAAGTTAGGGTAATTGCCAGTCATTTTTGGGCTTGTGCCTTCTTTCCCCCCCCCCCCCAATGAGAAGCCCCCAGACTGTTTGATAAAAGTGGGTGTCCTCTGATGGTGGTGAATAAAGCAATACAGCATTTTTGTAGCCTCTGAGGGATGTGAGGCTATTTCTGGTTCCATAATTGATGCTGCTGCATAGTCCTATAATCACCTAACCTTATTGAATTGTCCCCCTGCGAAGATTTGATTTCAAATTTAGTAATCATCATACATCATTTATTTTCATATAGATTACAGGTTCATCTGTAAAGTGACAGGATTTCACCCCAGAGCTCTTTGAATGTTACGCTCTCCACTTTTGTTCTTTTTGGATAAGCTTGTGACCCTTTCAACTTTGGTGATTTACTAGCAATTAGGAGGCTTCCATGACAGATTAATTGTAGCCTTTCAAAGAGAGATGAATCAGGTGTGTGACTGCAAAGAAGTGGTTCCCTAGGACTTTCCCTTAATATAGGAACACAGAGTTATATCCCATGAAGAGCTTTGGTATCTAAAGCAGGACTTGAGCCTACCTCAGGCTCCTAAATCCAACTGTAAAATTGCAGTTTCAGAAGTCTTTGCTTAGCTGCTGCCTAACCCTGGAGGCTCATAAACCACCGAGATGTCTCCCCATTTGACTCTGAAGGGAACTAGATGCCTCAAGTGCTTTTCCCCTCTGGTGCGAGTCCGCTCGGGATATGGAAATCAGATTTTCTTTCTCCTTCGTGCTCTGTCTAGCAAAGCAGGTCGACCGTACACTCATACAGCCAACCTGACCCCCTAAAAACGCGGTTGGGGGGGATGGTGTCAGCTACCCATGGGAGTCGCTTCTTCCTAACGTTATTATCCCRAGGCTGCTTTATGCTTGAAGAGTGAGGTTTTTGCATGCATTCTAGTTTTTAGTGTTACATTATTTTGTTCCTGAGAAAAAGCTGCTTTTTTAGCTTTTGGGATAGCCATTGATTCCTTTGGAAACAGTGAATATTCAAAAATAATCTAGTTCTTATAGGACCAGACATTTTTACATTAACAAGCTTTCCTTTGAAAATATATTGATCTGTTTTTTTTATTTGCTTTGCCCAGATGTCTATTGCTTAATTCTGATCAGAAAAAAAACCCTGATTTCTGATGTGAAACTGTCCACATGCTAAACAAATACATATTGAACCAAAATAAACTGTCTTATTTTTCTAATTAAATGCAAATGAAATATCCATTAGAGTCTTTCAAAACAAACAAAACCCCCAGTGTTTAGCATGTTGAAAAGATTTGTGCTCTGTTCAGGATGTTACACAGTAATTAAGAAGGAAACTAGCTAAGCCTTCAGACCTTGTCCCATTCTACAAAATGTCATTTAATTTCTATTTAATTATAGTAGCACTATCGTGTGATTATTAATTTTTTTGGTACATATGCTGCATTATTGCTAATATATGTCTTTTGGGGAACAGAACATGTGGCAGAAAGTGAATGACTGGGACCAAACTCCAGCTGTACATGCTGACATGTCTATAATGTCTGGCTGCTGGCTTCTGCCATCCCTCCTGCGGTTTGAAATTGTGGCCCTGGAGAGGCGAGGTTTGCCAGGGGYGCTGGTAAGACCAACAGGCGTTATCTGGAGTTAAGGCTGGAACAACGGCCTGCGTGTCCAGTGCTGGGAAATTAAGTTAGAATATGCCTTCTGCTCGGATGAGACTGCGTGATAAAAGTTCATCTGGGAAAACTAGTGTCACTTAGAGAAGCCAAAATTTCCTGATTACAGATCTAAGGTAGATGTCCAGGCTTTCGGTATTGACAAAACAGCTGCTGTTTAATAGTGATTGAAAACACTGAAGGGTTAAAAGATATTTTGAAAGACATCTGCAACCTAGTGCTTCTTGGTGATGTTGTCAAATTTTCCTTTTCATTCTTATACCACCATTACTACCCATCTTCTTGGAGCACTTCGGGCTGAATTTTGATGCACATTCAGTGCCACTAAAGAAAGCAATGCCATCCACCGAGCTGCTTTTTTCTGACTTGTTTCTACTTCTCCTACACCCCTCCTCCCCCTTCCTCCAAAAAACAGGAGAAAATTGGGCAAGAACTGTTTTTCTTTAGTGTCACTGCCAGGTAAAATGCACTCTAAATGCCACAGAGATCACATTCAAGGAGTACAATTTAGGACTATTAGAGTAAAATAGGTATAGAAAGCCCCCACAAACCCTTTGGGACTTTTGTGCACCKCACTACTTTACCTCTTTCCAGGGAGGTTTCCTGACTACTGCTGCTCACTGAAAGATAATTCCTTTTTTCCTGATTTCTGTGATATCTGTTCTTAAACTCATGCTTTCTACCTTCTCTGTAGCACACCTTTCTACCTTTCTAATACCCTGGCCTAATCTGTTGGATAACTGGGGTTTTAAGTTGCATCATTCCCCCATTTTTCAACAAGCTACGTGTTTAAGTGAGGAATATTACTAAAGAGTGTTAGGCAGGTTCCTGGGAATCACCCTTCACTCAAATCAGGTGATGGTAAAATATAAATAAAAGTATTTATTTGCCACAGCCACAGTAGGTGGCACAATTACAAATGTCTGTGAATTAAACAGATACCGAAATGGAAGAAAACCCACTTACTCCACCTCTAGTGAGGTGAAATCCCCTCTCTCCCTGTGTCTTGCTGACTTGCTGTCAACTCTTTCCTGACTCAGTTTTTCAAGGACTTGCCCTAGGGCTCAGGCCGCATTCCTCGGAGAGAGCCCGTCTTTCCCTCCAGCCAGCCTCTTTCCCTGGTTCTTCCAGAGACTCCAGTGAACTTCAGCCTTTTCCCCCAAAACTTATTTACCCCTGATTTATTCAGAAGATAATTTTGATGCTCCTGCTGTAAAAGACCATCTTGTCTCTTTGGAGAGTCAAATTCCACACTGGCAGACGGGGTGCCATTTCTTGTACTTGATTGTCTGATTAACCCTTGCGATGGGGCATTTCGGGGCTGAATGTTTCCATCCACTGACTCTTCAATTTTGTATTAACCTGCACACTGACAAACAGACTAGATACAAACATCTGAATAGGATAAATATGTTTATTTTTGTCTGTTGATCAGGACTGTGAAAATAGTAATCAATGAGTTGGAGAGAGAAAGTGTTTGGAGTGCTTGAGACCCCTCAAAAAAACCCCAAACAAATAAAAATACCCCCCACCCCCCAAACTGACCCCTGATTTCATAGGATTATTTTTCAAATTTAGTTGTGGTCCGGAATGAGTTGAATGAGTATGAATTATAGCGATCCATAGTTACAGATATAGATATGGATATTATGCATCTGTCTTCAAGTTGTATTCTTTTCACCTAATTTTAGTTCGAAACTATTTTAGCCCAAAACACTCTCTCTCATCTCTGCATACGTGCATCGGAGAAATTTCTAGTGATTTTCTAAAGCCAGTAGAAATCCAGTACCAGTCTCCAGCATCAGTCTTTGGCATCAGTATGCCAGGAGTTAGGGCAGGCTGCCTTGGCATCCTKCAGTGGAGTTGGTAAAGCTTTCTTGAACCTGATATATTCTCCACAAAACATTTTAAACTCTATCTTTTGACAAAACACAGGTTTTTAATCTGCTTTCTTTCCCTAATTTCCGATGTGCTGTTACCCATTGGATGAAGAGCTAGCTTCTGTCCTCAGAGGGACAGAAGTAAGAGTGTAGAGCAGTCTGGGTTAATACGAAATAAACTGCTGAAGATGACACAGAGCTAGTTGCACAAAAATTGAAAGGTCTCAGAGGATACAGGGAGGCCGGACATTTTTGAAACAAAGACCTTTGAACAAAGGAATGAGGAACCTTATTTTTTTATGACAGTCTACCTGAGTAAGATAGAGAAATACAAAACAAAATACCTTCTAGAGAAAATTCCCTGTGGGGTCAGGACTCTTCCTAATCAGGCATTTGGTCTCAAATTTGGTCTGACCCATCCTAGAGACTTGGCGTGCTGTGTTGAAGTTGCCATGTAGAGACCCAGTGCCCTTGGAAAGGTTTGCCTGCATCCTTGCAGCTCCTGGCACATCATTGCCCTTTAGAGACACGGCTCTAGTTGGAGTGCAGATGCATTTGGATGAGCTAAAGGGTGTCACAGCAAGACACAACTGCTTTAAGTTGAAAATGGAGGCATGGAGTTTAAGGATCAGTGATGCTCACCTTTAAAGCTAGGCTAGATAAAAGATTGCTCAGAGTGACCCTGTGAAGTTTGAAGTATCGAACGAAACCTTTCACAGCCATGACACGTGCAGTGGGAGCAGCTGAGGACATATTTCTATGGAGCGTTTAAACTGGGGAGAGTTGCGAAAACATACCTAAACACACAAAAGAAGCAGCTGACTTGAAAACTTTCTGAAGCAAACATCCAAACTGTTCAATAGCTTTTCTGTAGACCCTTAAAATAATCCGTTTTTCTGAAACTTCTGTGATAAGTTTGCACAGTTGAGACCCCATGCTTGTGGCTTTATTGCATTTTAGTGCACGCACTTCAGCTGCAGAACAAAAGTAAAGCGGTTTGATGTAATATGGATGTCTATTTGCACTCCTTTTAAGATAAACATTAGGCAATAACCATTTCTTTAGAGCCTGTATATTGTTCATATGATTCTCTCTCTTGTATAACAGCTCATGTTCATCAGCGTGATACATTCCTCCCTGATTTTCCAGTTCTGTCTTTCATTGAGGATATTCTTTTCTTTCTCTGATTGCTTTTTCTTCTTAGGCCATTACTCTAGTTGATAGCTTCAGGTTATCATTGTATCCTATCTCCCTCTCCAATAAGCCTATGATTGATACTAATCTTCCTCATGGGACACATTTATAGGATGCAGGATGGAAACTACTCTCTAAATCTTAGCTTTATATGTGCTGACAATTTGCAAGGTTGCACCTTATATTCACTTCAGGTGGCTTAGGGGAAAACATCAGCACCTTGTAATCATGCTTCCGAATAAGAAATGTGGTCCATATACTAAAAGTTATCTTGTTGCTCAGGCTCCTGTGCAGCTCCAGCTGGTATTTTACGTGTCTGCGAAGGGCCTGGTATCGATAGGTAGTCAATCTCCTGTAACCAAACTCATGCCTTTTCTTTCCAGTGAGAGGAGCCATATTTTAATTAATCTAATGAAAGCTTTGACTAGCAGGCAGTCCCCTGAAAAAGAGTTAATGTGCCGGAAAACACTTCACACAAGCAGAAGACTCTTCATTGACTAATGTGCCTAACGGTACTTTTTCTGAGAAAATTATCCCAGTGAAAGCTTTATGGAGTGCATTTGTTGTTTTTTTTATTTTTCTTTTTGTAATATAGCCTTGTGTTTTGGAATTGAATTAGATTCGCCTAAGGACCATTTGAAAATAGAATTATTGTATTTTTACTACATGTTTTGTAGATGCCTGTCAGTATAGTATCATGGAAGGCAAAAATATGCCATTCCTCTGAGAAATAAAAACAAAGGCAGTAATCGCTGGTCTGATGAATGTATTTGTTGAAGTTTGGCTATTTCACTGTTCCTACATATTAAATATCTGAAGGCAGAGTCCAGTTAATTAAATAACTCAGGAAAATCAATGGGAAATGAAGATGCTAATGTTTCCAGTGTTTCCACAACATTTGCATATTCAAGCTCCACAGCCCAAGAAACAAAGAGAAATAATAAGAAATTCATTTGTTTTATCTTTTATCTTTTTAAACAGACATGTGTTTATCTTCATGAACAGACTTGCCAGACCTTTTTTGAATTGCAAAGTTTTGCTGCAAATGCTTGTTATTTGGATTTGCATAAGGATTAACAATGTTGGGGAAGTGGTATCTCCTAACCCTCTCTGTTTACTTGCGCGATATCAGTCATTGGGTTACAGTGTTTTAGGGCAATTGGTGCTTTTAGCTCAGTGGATAATGCAGTTTGTTTTCACGGCAGATTCTCTAAAGCTCCAAAAGTCTACTTCAACAAAAATTATAAATGTATTTGCTCTGGGGATATTTTTCTTTTTAAGACCTCTCAGTACCTGCTGCATAAAGGTTAAAGGATGAAAAGTTCTGAACCTTAAGGGGACGGGCTGGGCTGGCATGTGTCGTGTGGAATTTAAGCTGTGTTCCCTATCTGAACATACGTATGAAAACTGCATGGTCAAAGCAAAATCATGTCTTAGATGAGGACTTGGCACCCCAACACCAAAATTCTCATAGACCTGAGAAGGGCGAGTACCACCGAAGGCTGAAGCTGGTCCTTCTTCTAAACTCTCCAGATGTTTTAAGTGTTCCAGTATATTCTTTTTTGTTCCAGCTTTTTAGATACAGAATTGTTACCTCAATTATCCCAATATACATCTCAATCATTCTTACCATTCAGAGACTAGTTTGAGAGCCTCACTGAATAGTGTGTCAGATAGATGGGACTTGAAAATACCAAAGCAAATTCTCTGTGCTTACATATTTTTCATTCATTTTTTCTTCTTTTTCATATTATTATGATAGCAGTGTTCCAACATCAATATATTACAAAAAAAAAAGGTATCAGGGAACTTRCATTATTTTCATGTGATCAGGTACCCCAAAATACTTGTATTTTTGAAATCCTCGTGTGCACAGCTGTGCTTCACTAATGAGACAGATTGAGCCACACAAAATTGATGCATTGACTCAGAGATCAGAAGTTGGAAAATGAGAGGTTTCAAGGCTTTCATTCTACTTTAAGGTGATTGTTGGGAATTTTTTGAAGAGCAGATTTGGCCTTAGAGTCATCGATCTTTTAGAAAAATTATTAAGGAAGGAGACAGGCCCTTGGAAACAACACAGTACTGCTTGCTCATACCTGCAGTGAAATGGCAATCATGGGTGGTTACTTCATGTAGGCTAAAACAATACCGTGCAAGCCAGAAAAATATGAAATCTAATTATTGTGGATCTGCTGCTGACATAATGGGGAGCTTGAGCCATGCAGTCAGCTACAGGTCTGGTGAGGAGGCTCTCAGCAAGCTAATGAGAGGCTACACGGGACGCCTGTTGTAGCATATGGAGGAACACGTGCACACTGGGAGATTTCCAAACATAGCATTTAAAGTACATAGCATGAAATGAACATGAGGCGGCTGTGGACTGGAGCTTATGGATGCTTAAGAGAAAGGTATTAACCAGTTAAAAAGGACATCTTGGAGTCCTGCTGGAAGATGATAACCACTAGAAGGATGCAGGACTGGCTGCATGTAYGTAACAGCAGCTGCAGCTTGGTTTACATGGATTTGGTTTGCTAGGCAGTTGGGCCTCACTGCTGCTGTGTCGACAGCAGTATTCATTGCATGCTATGAGTAAAGAAACCTGAGTGACGGAGGTGATGGCAAGAGGAGCTGGAGCCATGCTGAGGGACACAGGGCTCTGCGAGCGGGAGCAGCTGTCTGCAGTGAGCCAGCGGTGCAGGGGGGGCTGGTGCTTGGCAGAGGCCAAATAAATGACATTGAACACGGGGTGAACATCAGGGTTCGTTTAACATCACATATGAAATGCTGGTGAAGTTCTGTGCACAAGGCACAGAATGTAAAAAGCAAACACTGAGGTAGCGTACAGGGCGTTTCACAAGGCCAGCCGTTGCCCTTAGGACAGGCACTGTAGGAAGTAGGTAGGGTCGATGTGAAGCTCCTACCAATAAAATTCATTTCTGGAAAGAAAGGAAGGAAGGAAGGCAAGAAACTGCTGTGGAATGATAGGAAAGACAGGTATCGCCTGAACCAGTAAGACAATTTCTTTTAGTGTTCATTTGTACTTTTTTAACCATTAATATGGCCCCACGCTGAATTCAATTGAAAATGGAAAACTTTCTTTACATCAGACTTCTTATTTCTACCACTGGTTTTACTTTAGCGGTTGATTTGGGAGTTGTTGTAGAGCAGGTCATTGATTTGGTTCAGCTAGTACAGGCTGAAGATGACCTACAGTTTTTCTTTCATTCTAGGTTAGACAAGACGACCAGAAGACAACCATGCTGGTACTGGGTAATAACATGGAGTGTAAGAGGAAAACATAGCTGTCAAGTATTCCAGCTTTATGGCATGCTATTAGTAGCAGCCATATTTCAGAGTTACTTGAGCAGTCTTATTGATGTTTTGCACTTTGCAGTCTCAAGTGTTTAGTTAAAGGTCATTCATCCATAAGAAATTTGGATATTCTTTAACCTTTCTTGGTCTCTCTTGCTTTCTCCCAATGCACCTTGGAAATCATCTGTAATACTTCCAGCTGGGTCTATTAGGAATGCTCCTGATCATGAAGGGACAGAGGGTCTTTGTCTCAGTAGTGAGCTGTTCTTGACTCTAGAATATCTACTTTGGCGGGGGGAGAAGGCAGGGCAGGTCACCGCTGCCAAGATAAAATATGTTTTGTTTTAATTTCTAGAGAGGAAATTTTTATACTACTGATAATGGAATGATCTGAACACAGGGCTCTCAAAAGCAGGTCATTAAGTACTCAGTAGGAAAAAATGTGTTTTCTAGTGTTTCTAATTTTACTGGAGGGAATTGTCTTGTTTTCTAACTCTTGGCTTTAAAATCGAAGGTCTTTTATAACAAAAAGAAAAAAGAAAAAAAAAAGAAAATTGATCATTTGCTTTCACCACWAAGAAAATAATTATCTATAAGAGTAACATATTTTGAATGAGGAATAACATTTTTCCATTGATTTCTTTCAAGCAATAAAGTGTCTGAAAACAAAATTTTTCTATTATTGCCCAACATAGATTTTACAGTCAATACAGAGCAGAAATTGCCTCAAATTGGAAAATGCAGAAACAACTCCGGCATTGGTTTTGTGTTTCAGTTTGTTTGCTTGTTAGTTGGTTTTAAACAAACCAGAGCTATATGATACAGCAACAACACTTACTGGGGTTATGAGAGCCAAAGTTCACAGGAGTCATTTTGGCCCCTGACACTTTTGGAAGTGCCAGGTTGCACTCGCTTGTTGTGGCCACCACGGTGCTGTTATGGGGTGTATCAGGACCTAGCAAGGTTCACCTGCTCTCTTCATTGCCTTGGTATATCCCATCCATCGATGAAGCAGAGGTTGATTTTATTGTCTTCTGCGGTTCTAGCACACTGAGCTTGCTTTTGTAAAATCTCCTTTCTCCTTCTCCCCACCTGTATTTTAGGTGATTGGAACCGACAGAGAGAATTCAGGTAATTTGTTTGGCTGATTCTTGGATCATTCACTGTCTAAGAAAATGCCCTGAACATTGATGTGACTTGTGTTGTGGAAGCAGCCACGTGCTGTGCCACGCTGTGCTAGGTGCTGTACATGCAGTTCAGATACCCAGGGAAACGTGGCTGGATATTTCACACGTGGTGAAGACGGTTGGTGACAATGGTACCAGTCAGTGTCTGCAGCTTTCACATGCATTGTAGGATACGTTTCAAGGGAATGAATAGAGATGTCATGAAACCCACCTACCTCTCGCCCTAGCCCTTTTCTGAGTGTTTTGAAGCAAGACTAATGGCCTAAGGATTGCATTCTCTACCTGAAAATATACCTGTATGTCTTGGGTTTGCTTTTTTTGGGTGTGCTTTTTTTCCACATACCACTGTAATAATTACCTTAACAGAGAGCTTTCTGTGGAGTTAATGTTCGTCTGGTTTAATGGCCCTGGTTATTCTCAGGCCATCAACTTTTCCCAGCTGGTCATCAATCCCAAAGAAATGTCTTGTGCCTCCATTATTATTGCTTAAGTAGGTGACATTTGTGGTGCAGCCATTGCCTCCCAATGAGATAATATTACAGCCAAAAGCTTTTTTCTCCTTGCTTTCAGTATTGTCAAGACATTATAAACAGCTGGTATGAGAACGTGGGTGTGAGTTTTGTAGATCTGGACTAAATGAATCTGAGCGAGGCCAGTGAAAATGACTCGCCCTGAGCAGCTACGAGGGATCAGCCCTCATGCATCATTCAGGAATTAGCTGGGCAATACCTGAATGTTTCTGTGTGAAGACTTTTTAGCCAAAAGGAACAGTTTTGAAGCAAGATCTGGGACAGATGTACTGGGGAGTGGGGGGCAGGGTGTTAATATTTTTCTTCTTGCAAATGTTGAGATTTCTTATCCCCCCTAAAAAAGTTTCCACAGCTCCACTGATGGCTGCTCTTGTTTCCTAACAACTGATGGTTTCTCTTTAAAAGAAACAAGTTAAGTTGTAGCTCAGTAGGCTAGAAACCAGCAGAGACTGTTAGGTGAAAATATCTGGCTATGTGGATATTCAAACCCATGTGAGTTACCAGTGGTGCTGAGCACGTTTCCTTTAACCTCATTAGCACTTCATCTTGCTTTTCCAAGCATGATGGTGGAGCAGCTAGTTCACCTTAGAGCCTTTTGCTCGGTAATTCATCAAAGTGCCAGATGAAAGCCTGAAGGAAAATGTATGTAAATACTGTGTTAGGAACCTTGGCTCACAAAGGCATGAACATTTCTACCCATATCATTAGTTCTGGATTACAATACATATAAATGAAAGAAAATGGACTTTGTTGTTTGGAGAAGACGGGGATATAAAGCTTACTGGTTATATCATTATGCAAATTGCCTGTATTTTTAGTTATTTTGTCTTTAATGAAAAAGCATGTAATCATTCATTAGCTATTCTCACAGAAAATAAGCTCAGACTGCACCCATGAAACGATATCCGATGTATTCTTTCAGAAACTTTAGAATTAAAAACAACAGTTATTTAAATCAAACAGCCCCTTCAAATACTAGACCAAAGCATTCTCAAACAAGGGATTGAGACTGTCTTAAAACCTAGGCTATATCTTGTTTTCAGTTTTAGTGTTTTAAGTTGTACATCACTACACACTCATTTAATCATTTGTTTCCTATATACAAATTGTTGATTACCAACTGTAATAATATGTCACTATAGCCTCATTTTTAATAAACTTACAAGTTTACATTTGGAGGTGTGCTAGCCCTGGTGGTAATAGCATGGACAACTAGGTGCCATGTGGAGCCACAGAGTTTGATCTCAAGAGGTGTCAGGGCCTGTGTTGTCATGGGTGGTTTAGTTTGCTAGCGTCCTCCAAAACCAACAAAGTTGTTAGTCTTGAGTCCTTAGTATGTTACGGGATCAGGCCAGTGCAGCAGTGCCAGTGCCAACTGCTCTCAGCATATTGTGTCTGATAGAAAGCCTCTAGAATTAAATAAGCCTATTACACACCAGAAAGGTGCTGGCCCCTGTGTCTCCAAGGAAAAGTAACTTTATGGTTAATGATGAAAATAAAAGAAAAATTGGATAGACCTCCACAGAGAAGATCAGTAGATCCAAATGTTCTTCCAAGAAACCTAAGACTGGTGAGAAAACCGCAGTTCAGTTTAGTGGCTTTTCTTCCTCTTCTGGAGAGCCATTACAAAAGAAACTACAGCAAGTCAGGTCAGGACATCAGAAGAGACGGGCAGTCAGACCACTCCGTTCTGCCTATGCAGGCGACATAAGCTCCATGTTCTGCAATCGCATGTTACTGTTCTTAAATGTTGCAAGGTTTTCTTTCGGAGAGCCCCACTGAAGAGGTGCACCCTCAGACAGTCTTCGCTTCCCAGTTTACTATGTTCTTGTTTGGAATTAGCACTTTTGGGATGCTGTTAGATAACCCATTTCCCCTTTTTAGTTCTCATGCTGAGCAGCAAATACACTTCCTCTTATTGATATATATTGGTGGCATAGTTCAGTAATATGATTTATAATGCATTTTCATTTTCATGAAAGCTTATTTTACTCTCCTGCTTCCATTAGGTCAGGCACTCACTGAACAGATACCTCCTGTTCCATTTTATTGTATAACTTTTAAACATGAGCTGACAAGCTAGAAAAAGTTCAGAGGACTAACCAACTCACTGTCCTGTAAAATATATGCACACAGTAATGACCAGCTCTGCCTGTTGAGCCACAACGAAGGAATGAGAGCATCATAGCGGTTATGGTACTCGCTTGGAAATGGTATGGAAGGATTGGACTGGTTTTCCTCCCTTAGCAAAATGCCCTCACCTCGGGGTTGAAAAGCTGTTCACGCTTGTGCTCTCTAGCACTGGGCTTATGAATGATTATTTCCTGCAAAAACTAGAAGAGGAGGAATCAAAAATACTCTTATTTTGGTTCATTTATGGCAAGTGGAAGTAGTACAGTCCTAGGCGGTGAGGAACAGGAATTATGGTATACGAAAGTTAAACAGCAGAGGAAAGGAGGATTTAAACAATGGACTTAACTCTACAAAATGGGTGGATAATAAGTCCTATCTATTTGGGAAGACCGCTGGGAGACGTTTATGTCAAGTCCTCTGAGATTTTTTGCTCTAGAATATGCTGTATACCTGTAAAATATTAGTTATAGTCATCACTTACATAGTGAATGGGAAGGTGTTTACAGCTAATTTTGAAGTATGTATGTCTTTGCAGCCTTTAAAAATGCACTGCAAGAGTTGTGCATTGGTAACCAGTTCTGGACACCTTCTGGGAAGTAAACAAGGTGACAAAATCGACCAGACTGAGTGTGTAATACGAATGAACGATGCACCTACTCGAGGTTATGGAAAAGATGTGGGAAACAAAACAAGCCTTCGAGTCATTGCACACTCTAGTATTCAGAGGATTTTACGAAATCGCAACGAACTCTTAAATATGAGCCATGGAGCTGTATTTATCTTCTGGGGTCCTAGCAGCTACATGAGGAGAGATGGAAAAGGCTTGGTGTATAATAACCTGCAGCTGATGAATCAGATACTGCCTCAATTAAAAGCATATATGATTTCTCGCCACAAGATGCTTCAATTTGATGACCTTTTTAAACGGGAAACCGGGAAAGACAGGTGAGAAAACTTATGTGGATACATTTGGGGGAAGTCATACTGTGATAAAATAACGTAGTTTATATGCAGCAATTTCAGAGCGGTTCAGAGGGAACATCATACCCATTAAATACTCTGCTTCATGACTTGTAATATGATATGATATGCCAAGTAACATCACTTGTAACGTAAGTAAAAAATATGCCTCAGAATAATTTACATTGAGTATTGCCTCATCAACTTATAATACCAGAATCAGGATGTACTGTTTATATATCCAAAGAGGTAGGAAATGTTTAAATCTCACTTTGGGGTAATATACCTGAAAATTTTCTACTGATTCTGAAAAATCAGAATGGATAGGTTATGGTTTTTTATAGAGGAAATGCCATCATTCTGTGAATTATAATAGTTGTTTATTGAATTTAAGCATTCTTGGAACATTGCAGCTGTAAAGCTTCTTGTAAAACAAATAAACATTATTCATACATTAGGTGCTTCTGAACAGTTCATCTTACATTTCCAACTGGGAAAAGGAAAGTTATTATGATAGTTACATCTTTATGAGACTGTTTATGACTTGCACGCTGATCTTCAAATCAAATTTTTAATAAGTGACCCACTGCAGGACTTGAGCATTTTCATGTATAATGTTTGAAAACTGGCATTTAAGCCAAAGGCTTCCTAGAGGGAAATACATTTATTTTTAACGAACTCATATTTTTTACATACTAAATATGTAGCTGTAAAAAACAGAACAGGGTCTCCACTTAGGTACAAATGAAGAGGTAGGTTTATTGTGCAGTAACTCATGGTGACATTTTGTGTCTTCACAAATACTACATGTGCACACCAAAGCCCAGCAGCTGGCCTCGAGCCTCTGCGGGTAGGGAAGACTCAAGAGCACAGACTTTGTCTCCGGGCGGCCAGTGACACAGTGCACTGTTGCATCCTGTCACCTGATGGGGGCTGTATCTTTGCTTTGCGTTTGCTGTCTTCGTCTGTCACATGCCGCACGCTTCGCTTGCAGAGCTCCGTTCAGGCATAAGGGATCAAACTAAGTATCTAAATTCTCGGTCAACCTACACTAACACCAGAGTGCACAGTAACTATTCAGGTCTTACCATTAAAGGCCCTTTCCTCTTCGTCTTGAAATGTATGCCTGCGAATCCCTTCCTTTGCCGGAACTAGGAGGAAGGATAACAAGGGGAGRTACCCTGCCAGCTCAACTGTGTCACTGTCTTTTCCAGACTTGTTCATCCAGAGCGGAGCAAGTGAGGCTGTTATAACCTATGAGAATTAGGCAGCGTAAAGGATTATCTGTATGCCCAGTATTTAGAGGCGTTCAAGTACACAGAGCTGCAGCAGAGCTGTAACATGGGCTACTGGCAGCCCAGAGGGCCAGGTGCTGCACGCAGGGATGTGCCTGCTGCCTTTTAGGGTAGCGCCACTTGCAGCCCCCTGTTTTGAGGAGCAGCTTACTTCCTCTGCTTCAGTCCGGCCAGCTCTGCGGTGGGCAGCCCGGGTGCCAGTCCTTTCCTGACGCTGGCTTTGCAATTGGTGTTTTCAGGCAAGCTGCTGCTTCTAGCTCTGCATCGCCTGGCCAGAGCAGACCTAGAGCTGTGCACCCGAGGAAAGCATTTCTCTCTCTGCACAGGCAGCAGGCCCGGTCTCGAGGAGTTTGAGACCTCAGTGGCATTATCACAGGCTATCTCAGGCTCAGTCACGGGCACCCTAAACTCCCAGGGTGAATCGAGGGCACTTGGATGCCAGCAAAATTCAGCCTCATAAACAGGTCCCGTTGCATTTAGGAAATTGCAGGCTCTGCTGTACAGCAGCTGCTCCTTTAGAGGGCACATACAGCATACTTGAAGGACTAAGAAGATGATTAAAACAAGAGATGAAAATAAATGAACAGGCAGCAAGGAGAAAGAGAGAGGAGATGAAAAGAAACATGGGTAGTAAGGAATTTGTAAGGAAAGAGAGTTTACATAGCTGTGGGAGCAGGAGCAGAGCACTGCACATCCCAGAGTGTCTGCCGTTCACCGGGAGGTTTCTGCTGAGCTCTCAACGTTAGTGCTACAAAAAACAACGGAGGGAGAGGGAAGTCTGATTGCAGGGTTGCCATAATCAAACCATTCATTTCTGTCTTGAAAATGATGAGAGAAATGTAATTGGATGTATTGTGCCTTATGAAAAAAAAAGCTGATTTTAAGATGAAGGGAAACCTTCAGAAAACATTGCCAGTTAAATAGTATAGTGAATGACAAAGTCTGCAGAGCAATATACTTGGTGTTATAAAGTAACTGTACTTGAAAATAACTTTATAATTGAATAAGGGTACATTAAGAAAATATGATTCAGAACCAATATTATAGTAATTAGATAAAGGAAGCATAAATGAAATAACTGCAGGAAGAGTATTTCCATAGAGATTATAAATGAGATTTTGGTGGAGCAGAAAGGCCTTTAATTGTAATTTAGTGTGCACTACAGAATTACCAGCACAGTGTGTTAGTTCATCATATAAAAGAATATCTGATAATTCCCCCTAATAAGCACATGACAGCTCTTCATATTCTTTCATTACAACTGATTAGGTATAGAAACAGTATCCTTTTGTTGGAATCTTGTTCAGATCTTTCATGAAAAGGCAATGTACTGCTGTCCTATAGAGGTGGTATTTGAAGAGGCTAGATTGGTACTTGGATAAGTTTTTAAATCTTTATTCCATTGTTTGGCTTTTAAGCTAGCTTATTTCAAATCAGTTACTTTCCTATTTATTGAAAACAGTAAAGAACAAAATAACTGCATGTAAGTGGCACACAAACTAACCCAGCATACAGCCTAAATAGCTTTCCTGACCTGGGCAAAGGCTAGCCGCTTAGATCATGGTCTAAATGTAATTTTTCCCTCAGTTTTGGAAAGCAAAGTCTTAGTCACCTGAAACAATGGCCTTGTGCATGCTCCCAAGTACGCTAGCCTGACTAAGTACCTAAATTGCCTAGTGATTCATAGGCTCAAAAACTCTCAAGTGGCAGGAAAGCAAATTTTTAAGCTTTTCCCTGCCTTTCCCATTCCTAATAATTTTGAGCCAGAAATTATTTACTGTTTTGTATCATTGTAGTGCCTGAAGGCCTCTGCTGAGCTTATGACTGACTCTGCTACTACACTGTGACGAATTGGCCCCAAAAAAGCTTAAGTGCAAATTCAGAAAAGAAGTAAGGCCCCATGATTTGGACTAATTAGATGCTTAAATCACAGCATGTTATTCTCAACCTGCTAGCTTAGCCTGAAAGCCTGTATGTCAGGAGCAGCAAAGACATACAGGTACTTTTCAGGAGCTCATGTGCTTACCAGGTGCCCCAGAAAGGACTGGACAGACAACTTAGGCTCCCCCAGCATCCTTTATGCCTTTTTGGTTAAAGAATTCCCTTGTGTTTACAACAGTCTATTTCACTGAGCAAAAGGGAGACCTTGGTAGGAGACATTTCTCAATATGAGTGTGTTTAAAACATCTCCCTTCTACTGCCCTGGAGGTGACCAATTCCAAACCAACTTGTTTAGCATTAGCTCAGGAATCTGCATGGTATGATTTTGCCTGCTCATTTACGATACTGGTGATGATGGCACTTGCTTGCAGTGGGTGTCCTGGGTTCAAGGCCCTGCCTGCAGGGCTGTTTTGCATTCAGCTATTACAGGATAAATTACAAAAGAGGGGCTGTGAACTGGGGTCAGGACCTTGGATTCCCCAGATGAAGGCTCCGATGTAGAACATCATGTTCTCTCCTGTGCTTTCTTTGGGCTMACCGAATTTCACAGGGGTCAGATACAGCTGTACCGGAGTGGGGTTAATTCCATATTAGTACTATCTGATGCAGCTTGTGTGTCATACAAGAGCTCTGCAATGGCTCAGCTTTGGTAAGAGGTGAAAGGAGTGCCAGCCACGATGATAGTCTGCAGTCAGGAATATGAGGCTGTCTTTTTGGGAAGCAAATAACATGAGCTTTAACTTCTCCTTCCTGAGGGACTTACTTCTCTAAATGAGTGAGTAGCCATGAGGGAGACCTGCTGCTTCCTCTTTTAATGGTACTTCAGAGGAGACCTTACAGTGAATTTGTTTTCCTGATTCCAGAAGAGGACTGAGGGCTGTGACTCCATTGCTAACAGAGGTGCCGGACTTGGTCCTGTAGAGGTGTCCCATCATTTGCCACTGCACATTTAGGGTGCTCCTCCCTGGCATTTCCTTCGCCATCCCATTCCAAGACACCCAACTCTCCCAAGGCATACGGGGAGGGTGGGAACTTAACACAGGACTGGGAATTTTGGTGCATGTGGCCAGGCAATCGGTGACCATTATAATACCTAGTTCTTATACACTAAACAGCAATGACAAGCAGAAGTGTTACTGTTGCCATTTTGCAGATAAGGACCTGTGAGACAGCAAAATTTAAGCCCAGATTGTAAATCTCTTTTATTTGTGAGCAGTTACTTACCTAAAAGCACCTACTGTTTTTTGCATAAACAGTGCTGAGATCAGTTGTGCTTCTTTTACCGACATGTCCTAGGCTGCAGCGTAGGCCAGGAAAGAAGCTGCCGTAGGGGGCTCCCTGGGGCTGTTCTCACATATCCCTCCCCTACAGTCAGGGCTCCCCCGGGGCAGGAATGGGACGCAGGGCCCGGGAGGAAGGTGTCCCAGGTTGGCTCAGAGACAGGCACAGCTGCAGCTATCAGAGGAGCTTCCTGCCAGCCGCCGCAGTGGGTGTCTGGGCGCATGGAGCGCTGAATGGCTGGGAGCATCCAGAAACCAAACCATGGGAGGGGAGGGTGTGACTAGGCCAGCTGAGGCTGACCTGTTCCAGAAGACGACCTCTTCTGTATGGTGTGGAAGTAGCGTTTTAAACAGCCCTCTTCATCCCCTGCAGTGTGTCTTCCTGAACATTTAATGTGCAAGTTCCATTAAGTGATTCTAGATGTGTGATATTTTCCCAGTACATTACTAGCAGAAGAATATAAATATAGGACATGAAGTTTCAGTCACTTAAGGTAAACTTATCAAAAGGTCAGCTAAATATTAACATTGCTGTGCCCAAAATTAATTGCAGCAAGGGCGGTTTCTGCATAGATTAGTCCATTGACAGAAGACACGAGTAAAATCATTAAAAGATGAATGAGCCAAAGTAGTCTTGGTTGCCCAATTTTCATAACCTTTCATAAGAATGAAAAAACTGCCCAGAAATTGCTTCAGCTATCTCAAGAATTATTTGTCAGCCTAGAAACTTAATTATGTTTTTGCTTTCAGGAAGATATCCAACACTTGGCTTAGCACGGGCTGGTTCACAATGACTATCGCATTAGAGCTCTGTGACAGGATAAATGTTTATGGCATGGTGCCACCGGATTTCTGCAGGTAGGATTTATTTCAGAACCATTATTAGCCAGCAAGCTTGAATGTTATAGATAAATATCTGAATCTTTAATTTTTTTCTATGAAATATGTCTTCAGTCCTCTTAAAGCAATTAATTAATGTCCCAAAATCTGATTCTGAAAACAACAACAGCATTTAATTACGTTATATAAAAGTTTTTATTTGTAGTGTGGGAGAATTAATCCATCTTGTTGGTTTCTTTTAGCTTCTGAATATTTATCACCTAAAAATAATGCAATAATTGGCATGAAGTTAATGTGAAAAAAGGAGTACTGGAAAATGCTACATTTTTTTTTTAAAGGTTCTCCCTGCCCCTTAATGGAGGAATGGAGTTTTCATAATGACTCGTTTCTAAATTGATCTTTTTATGTAAACAAAATGAAGATTGTTGTATCTGTGTCACATAAATCCCAGTCTTCCAGTAAACTGGCTTCCTGAATAATTCCCACAAAAAATATAATTTGTTCCTGCAGAATAGGTAGCCTTGTAATCACCCATTCTGCTCATGCAAAATGCGGGTTACAAATGATACAAGCAGCACACAAATTCTGTCAGTGGAAGCTAAGCGACCAGTTCATGCTGTAATGGTTTGCACAGATTTTACAGCTACGTTACGCCTCGGGTCATATTCAGGACTCAGCCCTGAGGTGCTGGTTAAGGTTTCAGTACGGGTCAGTGATAGCAAACCAGTCTTCCAGACTCCTGGTACTGGACCAAAATCATGTTAGCCACATGATGCAAAGCACCCATCCAGTATAAAATTCATATAAATTTGTTTGCATCAGCAGTCCTTATGCTGAATTAAGTATCATATGTCCTTCCATTACTAGGCCTAGCTCTCTGGCCTTTCCGAGAAATGTGGCCATGTGCCCACACCTCGTCCTGATCCCACCTGTACCGTTAGGTGATGGAGCTATGCCCAGAGCTGGTACCGACAGTCATGCTAAGATGGCATCAGCTAACGTTTCATCGCCTGCTCCTGAACCCCTTCTCACTAGGAGGTACTTACTTTCCTGAATTTCCTCTTGCAAATTTACGGACCTCACTGAAATCTAGTTCATTAGTGAGATGCCTTTCGGGGGCAAGGGACGCAAGGCTGCAGTGGCAGGTTAGTTCATTTATCCTAAAAATAGGACTGTTTGATTTTCTTCTTCTGAGTACCAACAAGGATGATTCAGGCATCTGCATTTGTCCTGGGCAAAAAGAAGTAGAAATCCCTGAAGAAATTACAATATCAAATGTCAAACCTAAATTCCACTTTGTGAGAACTTCTACAAATTATAACAAAACACTGATGACAAACGCCGTAATGTACTGCCAGATTTCAACATGAATCCTCCAAGGAGAATAACACGCTAGATCAGATAGTCCAGACAACATAAATGCCTTCTGCAGCACAGCACTTCAGTTCCCCTGTTGTTTCAGTCGGCCAAGACACTCGTCTCCAGTTCCTGTGCTGAAACGGTTATGCCCCTGGCATCGCTACAGTGACTGCTCTGTCTTACTCCAGGCTGTATTCCAGTGGCACATGAAAGTAATTCTTAAACTGATGAACTAAAAATTGCAAGTCAGTGTAAAACAAGGCACAATCCTTACTTTCCAAGCAAGGGTCCCTACTTGTTAAAGTCAGATTGGCTTAGGTAGGCATACTTAGTAAAAAAACAAACAAAAACCAAAACTGTTTGAGAGGCTAAGGTTGTCACTGAGATCATATGAAAGGTTTTCATAGAATTCATACACTGTAATCAAATGGATATAATATTAAATTATAACACAAGAAAGACAATAATSAATCCTACTATTGAGAGTTATAGCTAATGATTATAGGCAGTATAACAAATCATAACATAAATGTTCACTTTTCTGGTCATAAAAAGGGAAAAATTTTCTTAAAATCAAAAGGATATGAAATGTCTTTAGGTTAGTTTTATTCATCAGCTGACAAAGAGGAAAACTGTAGTGGCCAAGCCTGGAGAAAGCCATCCATGAAGATTTGTAAAAAGACTATGTTGCCAGAAATGGAAATTAACCCTCTCAGTTTGTTCTTTATCCGCTCACTAAGAAGTTAAAAAGAGGAGTGTTTCCTTTCAAAGAAATAAGACAAAAAAATAGAATATCACAAGTCAAGAAATACTCTGTAAATGGCTGTACTTTGAGCCAGACTTCCCTGGTTTTCATTCAGATGAAATACAAATTTACCATTTAAAAAAAAAAAACCAACAAACTAACCCCTAATTGTGTGTGAGATGATATAGATACAAGTTTATTTCATTTGCTGTGCAACTAAAGAATCTAAGATTAAAAAAAAAGCTAATATTCTTATTTCTATTCAGGTTCAGTGTCACCAAATTTACAACTTCAGCAGCTATCCATTATTTTTTAAGTATTAATTTRTGGAGTAAGTAATGAGTGTGGGGGGAAATCACTGTCATGGAACTAAATTAGTATCACATTGGTAACATGAAGGACATCTCAAAGGTATCATGAATATCATACTGTTGATTCTGCTACAAATTATGAGCTTAAGATCATTAACCAAATTGCTTCCTACCCAGGCAGGAAAAACAGGCCAGCTAAAGGAGTGTGCATTACAGACTACAAAGATTTGTCACTGTTAATTGCAATAATGTGTTTTAGATTCATTTCTATTTACTTTCACTGGTTATTGAGTTTATAGTTGAACTGGAATTGGTGACCTGATTATTGTGAATTTCTGAGTATGCTGCAGCAAAGCTGTATGTAATATTGAATCTCTTTACTTGGCTACACACTTATGCCGGACTGTATTAGGGTTAATGGCTTTGATACTGCTCTCATGCTGTTAAATACATCCGACTTGCACGTTCTAGAAATAAGATGAAAGCCTTTGGCAGCATGCACGTTGCAAAGATTTTTGGAGAGAGTGTGCACGCACCTCTCGCTCTTTTATCACAAGAAACTCAAGCAGGAAAAGTCATCTTGCTGTATTATTTTCAGTGTGCGGGGATGCAATCCTAGCCTTGGCTGGAGCAAGCCAATACCCCAGACAGGCAGCGTTTCCCTCTTGGAGCTCCCTTAGCAGCCTGCACCATGCGCAGGCAAGGACTCCTGAACGGGGCCATCAAGGATTTTTCTTCCCCCCCCGCCATCCGTAGCCATCCTGCTCCGACAGCACCACAATTCCTGGATGAGCTACAGTGCTGCCACTTTTCTTGGTGGCTGCTCAGCAGCATCTGTGGAAAGGCCACAGACAAGCCGTAATGCAGTTTGTAACAACACCAGCCCCTGTCTATCTGAATATCTCCTTAGGTATTTCCGTGCATGCAAGGAAAACTCGAGGTGGTAGCAAGAAGAGCCCTGTTGTCCCCCCAGTCTCTTCATGGGCCTTCTGGAGCTCACAGAAGCTTAAAGCTTATTCAGAGCCTTATTTTAACAGATATGAATATGGAGCCAGATCATTTTCCTATGGAGAATCATTTGACTGCCAGGCCATTTCCCATCTGTGATAATTTGCCTGAAAATTGGCTTTTGAAATCTTTTAATTTATTCCTTTGGGCACAGCTTTTAAATCTAGTGTTTTCTTACCTCCCTCTCCTCACTTTCAATTGCTTTAAATCAAGTGCAAAAAAAGCAGTTGTTGCTAGTCACACTGGCTGGGGTTTATGGGGGGGAGGCTTAACTGGGAGGTGTTCATAAGATTTTAAACTCCAGCCGTACAGCAGATAGTCATGCCCTTTAATCCTTACACCCACATCTCACCTCATTACCTGGTAACTGCTGCATTGTTTGGCTTTGTGTAGCCAGAACAAAATGTATAAAGAGTTCAGCAAAACTGGGCTTGAAAGAAGGTCAAGGAAAAGGGATACCAGGAACAGAAGGCAAAAAATTATCCAGAAATCGTCACAGTCCTGGTGTAGTGCCTTGCCCATCACTCAGCATGATAATGACGTTTTAGTCACCCTTCAAAATATGAATTCTTTTACAAAGCAAGTGAATACATATAGTTTTGTGGGCTGATTTATAATCACTTTTAGTTTGTAAAGGAAGAGGTTGACCAGAAYGTGATATGGGATGGCCTTATTTTTCTGCTTTGTTTCCTTTGAGGCAAACACTGTTTACTGTATTTTCAGCTTTCAGTGTGGGTGGATACCATCTGTGGGAAAATGTGCACTGAAGTGGCAAAGAGATGACTGACATTGGGTACGAGCACTTACGCTGTTGCTGTGCTGGCAGGCTATTAGGCAGGAAGTACAGTATGTTTTACAAAGGACCTTCCCCAGATTCCTCCCAGCTGTGATATTAATATGCATGCAAAGTCTGACAAAATACTGATTAATGTCCAGTATCAGTCAGTGATAAAACAGCATCTGTTTTAATGTTAATAAATGAGGTGGCAAGCAATTTCCTTATAGAAATTACTCATGCATTTCATTTGCTGGTGACACAAGCTAATTGCAGAGTTAGAAGATAACACAGTACAGTTAAATTGGGTTATGGTGTAGTTACTCAAGCCAGAGTTCAAATCTAAACCCTACTTGCATGAAATCTAGGGGAATCCAGAATTCCCACGGAAGGAGAAAGACTTCAGACAATTCTTTCCTGATACCTAACTGCCTTTCAGAGTTCCTCAGTCCAAAATGTGGCATTTGTCTGTTTAGCCTCAAAACCTCAGTCAGCCCCAGAGAGGCCTAAAGTCATCAGCATCTGGATTGATATGTTGGAATTCTCCCCCAGTTCAGCCAGTGAGGCTGCACACGAGCCTCGACGGCACCCGTCAGTCAGGGCCTGAACCCAGCGGGATGCCCGGGCTGTGCTCCTCTGCTGCTCTTGCCAGCCAGGCCCCATGCAGCAGGCGTTTCTGGAATATTTCTGCCAGAACCATGCACAAAATACAGGGACCCACTATAGTCTTGAGCTAAGGGCATCCACTTGGGATACGCTGGTTTTAGCTTCAGTACATTTAATGGAATTTGGAATCCCTGTCTTCAAGAGGGAAATCCATTGCTAAAAATCCACTGTAGAGTATCAATAGCACAACAAATAAGGCCCCCGCTGGGAGGTACAAGCTTCAAAATCGTGCTTCAAAGAGGCAACAGGAAGGGTATAACCCTAGGTGAATACTAAGTTATGAGGGAGGAGAAGAAAAAAGGACCACTATCAAGCCTTCTGTCTTTCTCCTTCCCTCCCTCTGATCCACACACACACAGACCACCACCCCTGTGCCTGTATCCTTTGAATTTTGTGTGGAAAAAAAATGACCAGAGTTCCTACAGATCCTTAGAGGGAAATGTGATTCCGGTCAAAAGTAATCGCCGTGATCCGCTGTTGATTTCAACATACAGGAAAGGAAGAGGGAAGGGACATACCGCAATCCACATCCTGCTTCGTGCTCTTCTCCTTCGTGTTCTGCAAACCAAGCAGGGGTTAGTTCTGCAGACCTAGCTCAGGCTTACTGTATGGTCTGTAGTCACAGTTTTCAACTACTACTTTGGGAAAAAAAAGAGGAAAACGCTAACCAAATCTGCCAGGAGGTACCAGGGCCAGCAACTTTATAGGCTCGCTTTGCGGCACTGGGCTGTGCACAGGTAACTCATTTTCACTGTGACTGCGTTTATCCAAAGTCTTTTGGAGATATGATTCCAACTTTAACAATCTTTATTTTAAAGCAGTGAATTTCCACTGAACTACACAGATTTACACTTGGGAACACAAGAGGAAAATCCAGCTTCAGTACAGAAAGGATGAGTAATTTAAATGAAAGACAGATGCCTGTTTGTTTAGTAGTTTTTAAGAAAAAAAAAATCACATTAAAATGTATCCTGTTACGTTTATAATAACCCTACAAACAATTCATTTAGAAGATACTAATTAAAAGGTCCAATCTATCAAAAAGTGTGTGAAAATTTAATTGAAGATTGAGATCTAACAGTCTGCACTTGGTGGTAGTTAAAAAAAGAAAAATATTAAATACATATATGAAAGGATATTTTTTTAAATTAAAAAAATGCTTTATATAGATAAGGTATTAAAGGATTTCTTTTTGTTCTCTTATGTATTCCAGTGAGAATATATACTGTAAATTTAAGATCCATCTTATTTTAGAAATGCAATTTTATTGTTACGCTTGTGTTGTAAGATTGATCACACTGTGATGTTACTAGGAAGCTAGATAGATTGATTGAATTAAAATGTTAATCTCAGGTACAAATGGAAAGCAGCAGCAGTATCATACATTACCACTGCATATATAATATGGATATTGGTAAAATAAGAAAAATTAGAGAATTGTGTAGGTGACAGAATTATATAATAAAAATAATGATCAGGACAGAATACTGACAGACTGTGGATGCATTCAATTGAAAATAAGCTTAAATATTAGCTCTTCAAAATGAAAATAATAAACTCAGTATTAGAGCTGACAACCCTGACTTTGCATTAACTTTCTTGCTCTGTATTGGGGTCCTGTCCTCAGGTTTTAACACAGAGCAATTCCAAGGCTTCACTAAATGGTAATATTTGGATTAACTTTTGGTTATCCTTTTTTACACCCCAAATAGTTCATGGTAGTAACTGTGGAGATAGGGCATACAAGCTTTACACTGACTCTGCTGTGGCTTGAAAAATGTCATTACAATTGGGTTATTCTGTCTGGAGAGTTTATATATATATATATATATATATATATTTTTTTATATATATATATATATATTTATATTTTTTATATATATTTCTTGATAGAAACAGTTATTTTGTGTATGAGTTCTTGTCAGTCCAAAATACTTGTGCCCAAAGTAAAAACACGAAGAGTACAGTTTAGTACAGAGAACAAATAAGGCAAAAGGAGAATGATCTGCTCTGGTTTATATTACAGATATAATACAGATGCACCTTTTGAAGCATGTAAGATCAAAATATTGAGGTTAAAACTGTTAAAATGATCTTTGTCTTAAACACCTAATTGCTCTTAAGATTGTCCTATGTGTCATCACACGGGTGCAGCATCTCCTGCAGGTTAATGCTGGTGGGCTCACAAGGTCAAAAGGATACTAAGGGTGAACAGCTTTAATTTTTACCTTAGATACATGAAAGTTTCCATTAAAAAATCAAAAAGAACTCCTGTGTGCATTAGATCTGTTTGATTATAAACCCAGCAACAGCAGGCTGTATCACCACTCAGACATGCAGATGTGTTAATGAAGTTGTGCGCTCGCATCCTTATGCACCATGCTGGTAATGTCACCTGAGCTGAAGTGACACAGATAACCTCCTCCTCTCTGTCCTTCCCTTCCCTTTCTTCCCTCAGTTCAGTAAATGCCACTGCAAGGCTTTTTACAAGTCGCAAACGTGGATGTGAATCTCTTTTAAGCAGTGTGCTTCAAATTTCAGGATAGTAATATAGCCCTGTGGCATTCTCCCTTATTTTTGAGTTACTGCTGTTCTTTATTTAACAGGGAGGAGGGGATTAAAAGAAAACAACAGAAAGAGCAAATTAAAAACCTCTGCCCCATTCTGATGCATTAAATATGCAAAAAAATACAGATATCTAGAAATTTGGTTTAACTAGGAGAAGGGCTCAGCTTATTAAAGATAGCATCTTTTTGATCAGTAAAAAGGAATATCCGGGGCTTCCATCTATTTTCTTTCTTCCACAGGGATCCTAATCATCTTTCAGTACCTTATCATTATTACGAACCTTTGGGACCTGATGAATGCACAATGTACATTTCCCATGAGCGGGGCCGAAAGGGCAGCCATCATCGTTTCATCACAGAGAAACGAGTGTTTGAGAACTGGGCACGGACATTCAATATTCGCTTTTTCCAACCAGACTGGAAACCAGAACCACTTACTGTAAATCACCCTGAGATTAAACCGGTGGTCTGAGGGATGAACACAGAAGACTGCAATCACAGTCACCTACTGTATCAGCTTTCAGGGTGTTTGTTGGACCTTCTGGGACAGCAAGCAGCCTAGAGAAGAGTAACAGGATTTGCAGATGAGAACTGCRACAACAGTCAGGAAGTATGATGGAGTATATCAAGAGTATTTTGTGTCAAACTGTACATTAAACCAGTATATAGCCTTTTCTGGCCATCTGACTTCCTGTATGTGTATGTAATTTGTGAAAAGCAACTTGAGTATCATTAATGGGATGGTTAATTCATTATGTTTTTTTTAAGTACAATGCCACTGAATTTTCATAGTGAAAACTTACAGTACTTATTTAATGCAGGTTTTTATGCAACCTAGGCCAGTATTTTTCTAATTCACAATTATGTGATTGTTTATCTTTCATAATCCTTCAAATCCAAAATTAATATTGCTGATGGTTTGAAAAGCCTAGCTTTTTATTTATAAATTGTTTGGGGGGGGGGGAAAAGGATTCTATATAGCATGTAATTAATATTTGGTCTGGAAATTTAAAATTTTGGGGCTCCATTCCAGCCTGAAGCCTTTAACAGCAAGAATGGGGCCCACGTGCAAATCTAGCTAACTCTACAGTCTGACACCTCATTTTAATATGACAATGGTAGACAAATTCCTTTTGATATGAATGTGCATTTGCTGCTATGCTATCTAATTGCTGTTTTTTAATTAGATGTGGAGGGAAGGAGGGCAAAGTTTATCTGAAAAAATCACTGTCTATAGCAACATGTTTGCAATGAAGAGGAGACCGACTGGGGTCAGAGAAGACTGCATTCAGTTTTGCTTCTTATAGTCCTGCAAGAGACTGAAGCAGCAACCGTCTTCCTGAAGTAACAAACAAACTACAAACCAGACAACAATGGCTTGCAACAACATGACCAAATTTTTGTAATCAAGAAGCTCCACTACCAGGTACTATAATACAGACCATACCAGCCAAAACCAGGAATCACATAGACTACAGCACTGCACCTTCAAAATCTCTGCCTTCCACTTCTCCAAGATCATCGTTGATCTCCTCATAGATCCTGGACTGCACTGATGTTAGGATGTGAAACAAGTTCTGTGAGTTAAAGATTGGCTCCTTAAAAACAACAAAGTTAGTTAGCACCACTTGGCAGTTTCTTCATGAAATACTTGAGCATGGCTAATCCCTGCAAACTAAGGTGGTGAACAATGCTAGTTCTGTATATGGAACCTCACAATGTGTCTTACTGGGTTATATTTGGCTTGTGAATAAAGAGGATTTCTGTTACAGTATTTTTCCTTTTGCCTCACAAATGTTAAAACTCAAATAATTTCTTCAAAGTAATCACTAGGAATAATTACTGCATGGAGCCTTGTACTCCAGGTGATGAAACTCTCTCATTAGACAAATACTAAAGCTAGAACAAAGATACTACCTTAAAATGTCTAAACCCAAGAAGCTCAACCTCAGATGCAATACATGGAACTGGGACCAAACTTGGTATCATTTAAACCCATTTATGACCCGGTGTCTTCCTCTTGCCAAAACTTGATAGCAATAGCTGCAAAACTGCCCTAAAGATGCCCCAATTCTCTGGGGATGAAGTGCAGCAAACTGCTCCACAGAGGTGAAACACCCTGTTACCCCCATAATCCTATGGACCTAAAGAGCCAGCCGCAGAGAGCCACTCTCCTTGCTGCAGCCATCTCCACTTTCAAAGAGCAAGAAACTATAACCTATTTTGCCTTAAAACTTGTCTTTTGGTGTTCTTCCTGATACGCATCATTCAGCATACAAACGAAATGCAAAGCACTACTATTGCCAATTACTTATAACCAGCCTTGCCAGCTGATGTTTAACTCCTTCTCTTTCAGTGATTGTATTTTATTGCTTCCATTTGATTTCACAAAATTGTAGAAAGAACAGAATGGATTTTGGTAATTTGAACATCCCTTTCAGCGTGGCTACTGAGGCACATATCCAGCATATATTGCTCAAATTGATGAACTTATGTCAAACTGATTTACAGATCATTTCTAATGTGACTGCAAGAATTCGTACAGATCACAGTAGCTCCTCTGACGCCATAATCCTTTTGTTATTAGCAGCATAATAATAAAAAGATTTTGTCACGATAAAATGTAGAGCACTTTTAGTTTTTCTATTAATCCATGGCTGCAGGATGTGCATGCTGAGTGTTGAAATTGTTAAGTTGTTGTTAAAAATAGACCATATTAAAATAGATTCTAGTCACCTATTTTTAGTATTCAGTAGGACTTACCACACTGTGTTGAGCACCACATGCATGTTTCCTGTCTGCAGGACGGGTCAATATAATAAAATAGATCAGATGAAGCATTAAGAATCCAAAGAAGAAACACAAGATAAAGTGATATAGACCCTAATATCTAACAGCGAGTAGAACTTTGGATTGTAAAGGGTTAATATAAGAACTGTGCATTCTTGTTACCCTTATACACATCCAGTCTTTTAAACAACACAACAAGCCCAAAACTCACTTTAGTCTCATCAACTTCCTATGAAGTTTCAGCACGTTCCCCAATCTAATCAGAAAATGTGTGAAAGAGTATTTTCCAAGGGTGACGCTCACCTGCATATATAAAATCCGCTGCAAAAGGAATGTGGTGAATCCAAAAACACAGCAAGTTTTAAACAGGGATTGAACACATATAGATTTAAATACAAATAATTGTCTTCTCCCTCCAGTCCAAAAAGCACAAGTTATCAGAGTGCAAAAGAAATGTAAATGATTTTTAAATACTGCCATTTTAACTTACAAATTAAAGCATTTTTATAAAGGCATAATTTTTGAACTACAGTATATCCTGCTACATTTCAGCTAGTAAGCTAGTAAGCTTTTATGGCCTAGTTATAAAACATATGGATTTATGATAGAAAATGCTGTCAGACTGAAGATATGTAGCGCTAGTAGGCACTTCTACCATTATCTGGTTTATGCTGTCATCTTACACTTGTCACTATAATTTGATCAATTCATGATCTTCAGTGTGCATCACCTCACATATTAAAAACTGTTACAAAGCAGTGTTTACAGACATCAGCAATTTTAGGATCTACGTTATTTTAGTCCTGAACTTCTACTATAACCTATCCTTTAATGCCTGGTTTCATCAGAGTGGCTATTTTTCATCTTGAAGAACCACAGCCCTTACGCCATGACATGTGCAACTGGAATTGAAGATGACAAAAAAATATCTCTGCAACTAAGAATGGAAAAATACTGCCCTTGGTTTCTGTTATTCTGGCACAATGATAACAAGATGCCCAGCTAACAGCATCATGATATAAAATAGTAATATGATGCACTTACTTTGAGAAAACCTTCCATCCAAGATCTTAAAACATTTCAGAAAGACAAGTTAATAGTATTTATTCCCAGGTGGATAGAGAAACTGAGGAAAGGGGAAGTTATATAACTTACTAAGACCATGTTACAACTTTAGCACCAGACTTTGGAATAGAATTCAAGTCCCTTGACAACTATTCCCGGCTCTAACCAGCAGTGTCAGGAACCAAAACTTATTTGAAAAACACCACCATGCACAGGCAATTTCATATGGCTTATACACACACACATATAGGTATGTATACATACACATATATGTATACATGTATACATACACATGTGCGCACACACACAGAGAAATGTAAATCGATCGAATTCTGCAGAAGATGTTTACTTAGAAAATAAATGTTGCTTGGGTCTTCTCCTGCATTATGTTCTCAGGCAAACTTCTCATGAAGTTCAGTGATTTTTACTGCACATAGCTCTAAGGACCCGACAGTAGATAAAGAACTTGGAGGAACAGTCCAAATACAAAGTAAGTATTATATGAGGTAGATGACTACCCAATCAGTAAGTTTTGGGGACAGGGTGAGAGGAACTGAAAGAACAAGTGGTAGAATATGGTTTGTGGTATCTAGATATATTCCCCAGGAATATAAAGATCTAAGGCTAGAAGCTGATACAGTGGGAAGTTGTTGTGGCACATAGCAATGACTACTCTGTACTGCAGAAGTTTCTTTTGAAACTCCTACAAATCTATCAATCACATGCGCCACAAAAACTCACAGAAAAATTCTGATAATCACCTCTGACTAATGAAAGTTAAATATTGTATTTACTCTGAGACCCAATTTCTAGTTCAATTAAAATCATACCTTAAGGATAAAAAAAAACCCATAATGGGTAAAGAAAGAGTTAAACAGTCAAAGAGTATTTGTAAGACCAGCAAAATGGAGAACAAAAGAGTGAGAAGGTAGACAAACCTTACAGGTATCAGTACTTCCACTTCTCCTGGCAGGATCAGTTAATACTGATCAATTTGAATTTCCAGCTGCCTACTACAAAGCAGACCTTACAGATCACAAGATTTTTACAAGGAAGAAAAATATCTCTGAAAAAATCTAGGAAATATGAAATGACAAGAGTCTGTAAGATGATGAGAAATGTCTTTGGACTGAAGCAGAAAAATATAAAAGTCAGGATGTTTTATAAAATGTCTGTAAAATGGCTTTGCTTAATGCTAAATATCTGTTAAAAACACTACATTTTAAAATATTTTCTACACTGAAAATGACAAGAAAACACAAAATGTTAAATGATGCCATATGGCCACAGTGAAGATGGAATTTCAACATCCCAGTGGGAACAAAGACAGTGACTTTTATCATGGGTGACTGTAGAACAGACTCCGTGGCAAAATGCAGTAAAACGAACTGCAGACACGTGGGAACCGGCCGTGAACTATCATCATCTCCTTTCCTCTGTAGCAGCAGTTCGCCCTCACAGGGGCACCAGCAAGAGAGCCCACAACTGTCAAAGGATGTACTCTTGCACTGCCAGCAGAAAAGCAAGGAATTTCCTTGTGTTCTCTTTGTTTGAACACAAGGCAGAGCCAGCGAGACTACCCAACAAACTACAGAAGGAGCACTTGGGTAAAATGAGGTTATAGCAGAAAACTAAATGAATTTTTTGCATCCTTGTTCATTGTTCAAGGAGGGGTTGTCTTCAGAAATCCTCTGTGACAGGCAGAGGATCTGCCTGAAATTGAAGTGATGGCAGAAGAGATTATGGAAAAACTAGCCCAATGAACAGTACCACCTCTCCAGGACCTGAAGGTATTTGCTTAAAGTCTAAAATAACTTTAAAAAATTAAGTAACTGGAAATACTTACTATGGTGTGTAGCATCTCACATAGAACCAGTTCAGTACCAGAGGACAGGAAGGTGGCAGATGTGATGACAATTTTTAAAGGAGTTCCATAAAAGACTTTGGAAACTACAAGACAAGTAACCCTAACCTGTTCCAGGCAAACTGGTAGAAACTATAATGAACAGAATTAGTAGACATAAGAAAGATATATTGGCTAAGAATCAATGAGCTTTTGTTACAAAAAGTCATGCCTTACAAATCTATTCAGAATTCCTCAAAGTTCTCTGAAGCACATGGACAAGGAGATCCAGGTGATTAGTCCACCTGGATTTCCAAAACTAGTTTTGCAAGGTTGCTCTTCAAAGACTTCCAAAGAAGCTATACTACCATGGGATAAGAGAGAAGATCCTCACCTAAAGAACTCACTTGAAGACAGGAAACACAGGCTAGGAATACATCACCAGTTTTCCCATTAGCGTAAAGTTACAAGCAGAATCTCACAGAAAAATGTCACTACCTACCTTCCCTTTTCTTCTGTATTCTTTCCTTGGCATCTGCTATAGTCACTGTTAGAGACAGGATACACAAATGAGACTTTGTCAAAAACAAAAGAAAAACAAAAAAAAAACACACAAAAAAACACTATTAAGTTCTTGTATCCAGTGAACATTAACTTGTACAGTACATCTCAGTTACATTCTTGCCACGCTCACAACGTGCCCACACAGACCAACAGCATGTGCCAGGCAGCTGCAACATCTATCGACGACTGCGTTCTCATTTTACTAAAACCAAGACCAAAGCATCTTGCTCAGATGGAGAGCAAGACCRGCCATTTTTTAACTGCCAAGGAAAGCTATCTTCATCATTTGGTTTTTCAGTTTTACTTAGTCTCAGTGTTGAAGAATGAGGAGATGCTCAGTGATATTTAAATATGCCAGCTGCTTCATACAGCTGAGACAAACAACTGTAAAATAACATCAATAGTTTTAAAGACCCAAGTTATTTTCTAAAGTACAGGGAAGATAAAGATTAAAAAACACGTTTTTAGCAAGGTATAAGATTTTAGGACTTTGCTGATTCACTCCGGCCATCAGATTAGTTGTAGCCTATTAATTACAATCTAAACATGTAACATAACGTGAGTCTTAATGGCAGAATGAAGGAAATTCTGAAAGGAAACCTTCGGTGTGACTGAGTTTAAGGCAAGAGCTTAAGTTAGGTTTATGTTTTAAACAAAAAGGCGAAAGACCAGAATGGATTTATGACCTACAAGCATGTGTTTCCCCTTACCTTTTACATCCTTCCAGTATCTAAGCCATAGACAAAGCTGGACTATTTTTCAGCCCCACTACTGCATTTTTTATATATGGTTACACATTTGTAGGCCAGCGCTTTATGAAACACTCTGGTCATTCCTGGTCACTCCATCACAGACAATATTGCAGAGAAAGAGCAGCTATATAGAAGTGAGCAACAAAAGTACAGAAAAAAGTCTATACAAAAAAAAATGCAAAGACAGGGACTACTATGAAGGAGGGTATGTAAAAGAGCTTTACAAAATACTGAAGTGCACTGCAAAGTTAAACTGATGATCCTATTTGCCATTCTTCTTGCATTAGAAAGACCAAGGGAGGTTAGGGGAATCTAAAATCATCACAATTTCAGCCATAATACTTTGAGCTAAAAATTTAACCTGGACAGGAAAACCAGCACAAAAATTATAAGCAACTAATAAAAAAACCCCAAACAACAATATCTGGTTCTTAGTGATGCTCTTCATCAGTATATCTAAAAGCACTTGACAAAAGAAATACGTATTAGAAGAGTTATATTAGAAGAGGATGTAAAGAAATCACAAAGAGCCTAACCTTAAATGTTCCCTACACCCAAAACCAATGAACTAGGCCAAGCATTACTATATGACAGTATTATTTCAGTAAGTCCTTTCGGAGCTAGGAAAGGAAATACATCTGCTATATCAAGTTAGATAGCTTTTCATACACAGAATAGTATGACATGCCAGAGTGAACACGAATGTCCCAACCAAAACACACACCCCAGTTGCCCCTGCCTGGTCTCCACAAGAATTGTGTCGCCAAAACTATGAATTGTCAGCAGTGTGAAAAGAAGTCACTTCACAAGAAATAGCATCTATGCTAGAGCTTTAGCCAGCACAGCTATTACACTATCAAAACAGTCAATTACTAGTATAGCTTATTTTCTTCAAGGACTTCATGTAAACAATGCTGCCAAAATAACTTCTGCTGATACAATCTGCATCTCTAGTAAGACTCTTGGCCAGAGCAGCAAAACTGATAGGCCTATATGAGTATGGCTTTAGTGTTCTATGCATATACATAAAAAAAAAAAAAAATCTAAAATGGTGCATGGGGAAAAAGAGCAGAATCAAAAATTATGATATACACATCTTCATAAATTTTTAATTGAAACCTTAAACACTATCAATTTAATCAATAAATCATGCAGAAATCCTCATTAAGAGAGAAAAATAAAGTAATTTTAAAGAATTTGCAAGTGAAACTAGTGCTATGAAATGCTGATTTCAGAGTGTATTATGCAGCATATACAAGTTTTCATCATAAAGCACCAACACTTTCAAGGTGCATTCCATACAACTTGTTATTTTTAAAAGTTCGCAGAGATGTAAAGCAGAGATAATAGCAGGGTGCACACAGCAGAGGATATTATTTTCCACAAGAAACACATCTACCCTTTTTTTTTTTAATTTGCCTTTCACCACTTTAAAAAAAAGCAAAAAACCTTATTATGCTCATTATTGTACAGCAGTGTTGAAGTTATGGTTGAGAAGACATTTTCATTATATACACTGCTTCTCTGTAGTTTATGCCTTTCTAGATAAATTAGCCTCTTGGGTAAAATACTTCATGCTTGTCCTCAGCCCAAAGGTGAGTTAGTCTGGAAAGCATGATAAAATTCAACCAGGTCATAGAAGAGCTCTGCAACATGGATGGAGCTGGAAGATGTGTGCATGGGGATACTGAGTCTTCAAATGCTTCCAGTCTTTGTCCCGGAATTGGACCATATATGAAGGTCGTCCCTCCAAATGCCACAGACCCCATGAAATACATCATTCCCATTCCATGAATTGCCTTCCACTTCACCTATTTACTTTCATCAAGTCCAATCATCCTGAACCTGCAGAAGCTTTTCAGTCCACACCACAGTGAAGTACTGGATCAAGTCTAACTATACACCAGGAACCACTGCATATCATTTCCCCATCTATATTAACAGATAGTTAGCTCAGTTTTCACAAGTCCTCAGATCAGAACGTTCTTTTTACTTCCTCCCTCCAAGACTGTCAGAGGAGAGGAAGAGGAAGATCCTGGGTAATTTTTTTGGATGATAGCCTACTGGTATCAGGATTGCCTGGTCTACAGACTTTGTTTGTTTGCCTCAGTGGGACAGTCAGTCCTTCAATTAAGTCTTCCATGTTGAGGAATACACTACACCACCTTTCTGTCCTTCTTGCCACTTTGCAAATCCTCTCCTCCACCATGATAAATTCATATCTGAATCTGCTCTGTGCTCTCACCTCTTTTACAAATCAGTGGTTTAGTACTACATGCAACTCAGCCCTGTGTTACCATCCCATGATCCCCATCTGAAGGCGTATTAGGCCATGAGATCCATTCACTCCCAGTACGTATGCTTCCTCCAGGCGGTACCCTACAATGGTATCCCTAACTGCTGATACAGCGATGGGAATGGACACAATTTACAAACACTGAGAGACAGAATTAGAACCAGATTACATTTTCTTTCCTGTAATTAGTAATGGAGATTAGCCCCTTGCCCCCAAGAGTCCACTCTCTCTAGAAGAGACACACTGTTAGTGATATTTGTTAGTGATATTTGTAGAGATACGTCTGGTCCGTCTGTGATCTTTGCTCATGCTAGGAAGACAGAATTTCTTGGTGATATTCAGATAAATATAAAAAATTTGGCTGGCATATACAAATCAAATACTGATAATTTCATAGCTGCTCAGATTTCTTTCTCCACTGATTTTTGTGCGACTCTCACTTTTTCCGTCTATTACACAAGTATGGCTTAGAGTCATGCATTTGTGTAAACATTTGGGCATGGTCATACAAAACCGAGTTCTCAAATGTATACAGCATTTTAAACACAGTTCAGAAATCAAATGAGGTATAGAGGCATGTGAGAATATATGTACAAGAGTATCAACCTACTGGTATCTTCAGCTGAATGATGGTAATGCATTTCAAAAGAGATCCTAAAGAGCTGAAAACTTGAAATAAAAAAGCTTATTTAATAAGCTATTATTCAGTTTTTAAAGAGTTATTAATATTTTTACCATCACTAATATTCTGAACAATATAAAAGTAACCTGTTGCAAAACAGATTAATGCAATTACACAGAACAGAATTCACACATGACTGTCCAAAATCTTGCAAGCMTGGGCATGTTTGGTTCACAGACCTATCTACATAGACTCACTAAATGCTGAAAGTAATTCTGCTCTGGAAGTTTCTATGCAAGAAAACAAAGGGCACTGCCATTTGGCTTGTTTTCTGGATTCCACTGAAAAGGCTCATCTGTGCATGGTGGAGAAAGCATCTGCACTGCACAAGTGTATTGTTATGCCTGCAAAACCCAACAGTGCGCGAGAGGGAAAATGTTCTGGCTGGTTCCCAGATCCCAAACTATGTTTGAAGGGATGTCACGGAAAGCCAAAAATTACTAACCTTAAAAAAAAAAAAAAAAAACATGAAACATTTAATACAGACAGCCCTGAGACATTTCTGGAGTTGCTTTCAGATGATAACTACTCGAGGAATGAAAAGCACAGAGTAGGCAACTATAAGGTGACTCTGAGAACCATCTATTTCAATTCGCATGTAAAAATGTTAGAAATGCCCGGAGCATAGTTTGTTGCATTCCAGTCTAACTGTTGTTCTCACTTCAATTTAATCACCTTCACAGGCACACTTACTGAGTGCTTCTATTCATAAATTGCATTTTAATAACCCACCTAATTGCCTCCTTTTCCCCAAGCAGATAAGCTTTTAAAAAGACAGTATCTTTGGCATCTTCTGCTACTTACAAAATTCAGCTCAGTTCTGCTGATTTTTCTACCTACTTCCTGCAAATGGTGGCTGAAAAGGGGAAAGGGAGAAGTTAAATAAGGCCTGAGGATTCTGAATAAGTTTAAATTGCAACAGAAGCAAGGCAGAAAGTGCTATCCATTTCACTTCTAAAAGTGTGTCAAAACTTGGCTATAAAATTAATTTTTGATAAAAATATTGTTACAATAAAAATGAAAAAAGTATCAAGGCTGAATTAAAAAACTGAAAGGTAAGCAGATCCTCTAAGAACAAATTCTGTAGGATTTTTTTTTATTATTTACTTTTTTTTTTTTTTTTACAGCGTCTAAAACAGATTTTAGTTCATTGTTGCATTAGAAATAGCTGAGAAAAGCAGTGGGTCTTCTCATTTTAAGAAAAGTCACCCTTGCCTATCTTGTAAGTATTGGGGTTTGTGTATGAATTTACTGTTCGTGAAAGATGCTAGCTGAAGTAAACAGCACCTAATGAAGAGATCCAGAGCAACTTTTCTAGCTGTTTGGACCCGTTCAAACCCTCCCTCTCTCAGGAGGCCACTTTTCAGGGGCAGAGCTTTTATCTTTCACGTTAAATTGCACTGTTCTGGGCAGACATACCTGCGCATCAGTGATACAAAAAAACTTCTCATCTGCAAACTGGGAAGAAGTCTGTAATACTACTTCTCACAGAATATAAGTTTACAAAACTGTAAGGACACACATGTAGGGAATGCCTTTGTTTTAAAAGTAGCTTTATTCCTATTCCTGGGGCTCAACAAATGCAGCTGAGAACAATTCTTGTTGTTCAGCAAAAAATGCAATAGAAAGTTCCAGGTACCATAACTTTATAGCGAGGCTGAGGTGTAATAGGCAAGAATTTACTACTAGGTAATGGATCATTTTGTACCTTTCTCCTCTCCATGCCTCAAAGACATATAGAGGGGAAAAAAACATGTTTTTATACCTAGAAGATGTGCTATAGTGCTGACTGTGTTGCTCTCCAGCATCAGCCCTTTGAAACAGCTGGAAGCCTCAACAACTGCCTTCTCTGTAGCCCTTCCAGGCACTGCATATGTACAGCCCTCTGAGAGGTCCACTACTCCTAACCTGAGGCTATGGTGCCACAAGCAGTCTGAAAGAGAAGAAAAAAGGACAACAATAAAAATGTTTAAGCATTCAGATTTGTATATTTTGTGCAATATGAAAATGTTCAATACCATATACTTCCAAAACAACAATCTTGGCTCTGATATTATGTGCAATTACAAATAATTCCTAATAATTTTTAGAAATAAGTATCTAAAATTACACCATGTATATGTCAGCTTTATTATTAGGATAGAGAACAGGTTCCAAAAGTATACTGCAAAAACATCTCTTACCTGGTAGGCTTGTTCCTATACACAAACAAATTTGCTCTTCTTGTCACTAATACRACAGTACAATATACAGACAAAACCCATTTAACATACATTCATCAGTAAATGTCCAAGAAGAACAAATCGGTATGTCAAAACAGAATTTACAAAACCTAAATGATAAAGCTCATTTTCCAAGTGTTCAGAAACTACAGAATACAATAATACAATTTTAAACATTTTTCATCCTGATGCCAAAGTCAATTTTCCGCTGTGCAAAAACCCAGTGTAGTGAAAACCCAAGAGGCCTCCAGCTCCATATTGTATGGAGTTAAAAGACAAAGTCACTGTTTGACTGTATTTTGTTTTTACTTTTACCAACTCATAGAATCCTAAACCCAAAATTGCCTAAGGTAGAAGGACTGATCTAAGGGTTGCACTTAACAGAAAAACAAGATCAATATTTTTCTACATTATTTTTATTTCTGCAGAGAAAGCTTTCAATATGCCATGCCAAAGTCTGCAAAGTGGCTTAAAATTTATTGATAAAATGACATCTTAAATAACATTCTGCATACTGTCTAGTTCTTTGATCATAGGTGACTATTCCTAAAATTTCCTTAGAAGCACACGGGAAACAATTTGCCCGTTTACAATTCATAATCAACCTCAGAGATTCTGCTAAGACGTTTAGGGACCTTCCCCACCTTTTTTAACTCAACCATGAAGAAAAATTGCTAGAAAGCATTAAAGTATATTTAAACAAGATAAAGTGAAAAAAAAAAGAAAATCTAGTAACAATTTGTTAGACTCTCTTCAAAAAAAGGGGCAGACCACTTCAAAAGAACATTTGTAAGTGATGTTTCGACATTGTTTTTTACTACATCCCTATTACACATGCAAAGAACGTGGATGGCACCAGTGAATCCCAAGTAGCAGTCGATGCAAACATCTTGCTTGCTCAGATTCAGAAGATGTGTTTCATGTGCTTGATTCCGTATGTTTTAAAGAAAACCATGATAATCAGCGCCCAGAGTCCTAGAATAAATCCTCCAGGAGGATGCCAGTCCTTTTGTTTTGGTTTCTGAACAAAAGAAAAACAGAAAAAACCCACACCCAAATATGTATGTATACATATATAGTATATATAATATATACTGCTATATACATATAGTTATATACTTTTATATATACTCCACAGTTAGTTTTCACATTGAACAGGCACTATGCTTACCAGCGGGGAAAAAAAATTCCTTGCAGTAGAGAAAAATACCAAAACAAGCTGTATTTCATCATAAAGCAGAAGCATCTTTCTTCTTAATGTGGCTGAAAGGGCTTAAAAGCTGGTTAGAAGGGAGCAGGGAAGTAATGATCACAAAAGGCCACTAGACCTGTGCCTGAGACACCACCTTCCCGGCATGTTATCAACACTGGGGGACTTGTTCAAACACATGTTTTTGGACAGAATTTCTAATATCTGGTCTCATGTTAATGTAAGAGAAAAATGTTATGGGTATGCAAAACAGTTCCTACAAGTGAAAATATGAACAAAAATAGAACATGTTGTTCCCCCCMAAAAATGTTTTCTACAGCTCCTTCCATACTCAGAATTATTTAAATAAACAAATACCTAACCATACAAAAAGCTGAGATTCATTATTAAAGGAATATCATAACATGAAGTAGGACTGCTTTTAATGTCAATCAGTTTTCCCAGAGGCCTCATTGAGTCTAATTGCTTTTCCTCAACTGTAGAAATATATTCTGCAATTCGTTAAGGCTTTTTCTATCACRTTTAATGGTACAACAAGATAAAACTCATCTGTCCCCTTCCTGCTTTTCTCGTATTTATAAAAATTTCAGATACTCCGCATTCTGTGAGAAATAGATTGTAGAAGATAGCGCTGCTGAGTGACCCAAAATCTGTCTTTAAGGCTAAAAAGTAAGGTGAATACCAAGTTGTGCTTGTATCATGACAAAAATATCAGAATTATGGTACTTAGAACTCAGCCCCTCACGCCTATGTCTGCTCTTGCCCTCAGCAGGCATGTTATATAGATCTGCTAGGCACAGAGAAGATTTTTACACTACTATAATAATAAATACTGAAGTGCTTGCAGAGTGCATTATTCCTGCCTTACTGAAAGATTTGCACGACTTTGTCCTTGTACAGAATGATGCAAAAGGAACATAAAGAGTATTTTGGTTTTGTTGCATTTAAGTCAAATTTAAAATTATAACTCTGGCATGTGAATAACTATTAAAAAAGATGGTACTGATTCAATTTCTGCATGAGTCTGATTATGGAAGCTTGCCATCTTCCGCAAAATGCACCAAGCGGCTGCTGAACTTCAAGGCAAGAAGGAATAGTTTGCAGCGTCTGCCCTTTCAGAACAGCTTTCCTATCAACAGGAAAACAACACTTGTGGATTGCTCAGCTTCCATTTTCTAAAGCTAGATAGTTTTAAGACTTTTGTTCAAATACCAAACTTGTAATTAAAAAGTGGAAGAAATAGCCATGTCACCTGAGACATCTGAAGAACGTGATTCCCTGAAACATCAGTGAATTTATTCTCTCTACTAGAGGAATCACAGAACTAGTGTTATAGTTTGCATTAATAGGAACAAAAGTGAAGATTTAAGCAAAGACAGTGTGTGTATATACATATACACACACCCCACCCAATTTCCTAAGAAACCCACATCAGCTGCAAAGTATGCAACCTTGGTAATTCGCCACCTCACTGATATTCACAACCACACATCTCCATATAAACATCTCAGGAAATCAATACTAAATGTGCAAGAAGGCTGCCAACATAGCTCAAATCAGAAAGTAACAGCACACCCCACTTTTCCACACCAAAGAACTTTCTTGTTTAAATCTTCCTAATTAACCCATACCTTCATATGCATATTGCAGTGCTCATTTCATCAATCTCTTTGTACTATCAATCTTTCTTTTCTTGGATCTCAGACAAATTCCTTACTCCAAAGTGGCACCTGACCCTTCTAGACAAATGACTTCAATTTCCAGTCAGTGACACTAAATGCCTGCCTCTCCTATTTTGTATAGAACACATAATTTAATTTCTTTAAAGAATTTATATGAATAAATATTTAAAAGGTGATCTATGAGTATGGTTTTACATTTTGTCGTGTCATGTATTGAAGCCTCCTCCATGAAATCTCATAAGAAAAGAGAGTCCAGCACAGCAATGTCTCTGCACTGGAAAAATCAAGGACACACAAATAATCAGTTTAACGCCATGTGCCACAGCTTTAAAATGTGTAGATATACTATTGTTATAAACATGAATGTATCACAAAAAATAGCTGAGGATATAGATGTTACATTCTTAGTCATCTTAAAACTAAATATATCTTAATGAATAGGATTTAAATACCTGGAAACTGAAACCTGCATGAAAACATTAAACCACAATAAAAGGGCAGAGATGCAACTCTCTTGTACATCTGTAACAGTCAATAGTGAGGTTAACTGAGCACAAAATTGTATTGAAATATGCCAGTATTTTCCACTAGTGGCACACAGACAACCRAAACCTTATGAATACCTAAAATTCAGATTCATGCTTCAACCTGCAAAGTACACCTTTAAGAGCAGAAATAAGTAATTTATTTAAATTAACTTGATCCTAGAATTCCCAGAAAGCTCATCACTGACTTAAAAATGTAATTAGCTTTTGACTTTTGACAAGTTTATCCCTCTAAAATCACGACAAACGTAAACTAGAAAACTCCAACAAAATATCTTTTTCCAACAGTTACGTGAGTGCACCCAGCAATTCTTTTCTCTCGGCGGGGTTGTGTCAATCCCGAAAGTAATGCCAGTGTACCTGCGTTAGCTAGAAAGTGCGATTTTACTCCGAGCTGTCACAGCAACGCCAGCGGCATTTCATAACAAAGTCAAAGGCCACGAGGGGCTGCCCTGCCATAAAACACCTGCGCGCCGCAGCTGGGCCTCGCCGGCTGGTCGCAGGGATCGCGGCACGCCAGGCTTCAACAGTTACGTGCAGGGGGCAAGGAAGAGGCACAAAGATCTCGCCTAATGCGAAAAGCCTATTAAATCAAAAAGAATTATTTTAACAGCAAATAGAAAAGCTTCCTTTTTACATCCACATACGGGAAGCAGGTTTAAGAAAGGACAGAATTTCCCTACATACTGATACCAATTCTGTAGGTATACCATAAGCAATTCTGAGATAAAACTGTCCCTTCACATCAATTTTAGGATTGATCAGAAAGCATTAGCGAATACAAAGTTTCTCCCAGATTCTTAAAAAATTCAGTGTTTTGCCTATGCACGTGGCATGGCTTAGGGTCCTACTCCAACAAATCTCTCTGAAAGCCAGACAATTGTTGAAAGTCAGACAGACAATCGTTGAAACTTTTGTGACAAAATGCTAAATGGGCAACAAGTGTTAAGTATTCCAGTATTTTAATTTGCAATTAATTATATATCTTTATTATATCTAGATTGATGTGAGAAGGTGTAGCATTAAAAGACTGAGGACTGGTTGCAGTACTTATGCATAGCTTGCTTTTATTTGGCACTGATCAGGAGGAGCAGAGGGGCAATAGTTCTTATAATTCAAATTACTTTTCCATCTAGATCTCCATTGCAGTAGTACCCCCTAAAACTTTTCTAGGCACTGCTTATATAATTGATGTATTTAGGATTTGTCATTTACACTACATACAACCCCATTATAAACACTCTCTTTATCCCTATAATAATAGTTGTAACACATAGGTGAAATGCACACATAAAATGGTACAGAACAAATACATTTAGCAGCTTAAGGGCTAGTCATTATCGAATTGCTGGAGATTCTGAATTAAAAAGATAGGTAGCTAAGCAACAGCAAGTTTCCTACTGCGAACAGCTTTCTCTTGTACTCTTTACAGTGCTGGTGGAATCATTATTCTGCAGAACTTAAAAACAGTTAACAGAAAGCTGCTCCAAGTACTGTAATTAAGGAGAGGATAAAACAGTGTATTGTCAAATTGGATGAGTCTGTAGGGACCCTAATGGAAAGTATCCAAGACTTTCAATGAAGGTGTTTCATAAAACATACAGTACTTGTTATTGCAATTAAAATGAATTTTATGGAAAAAATAATAAAATACATTAAAACTCAAGTGGTAATTAGATTAAGAATGGTTTAATTTTAAAAGGTTAAGTCAGAACAGAAATAAGATTTAAAACATCACATATTAACATTTCACGTGCAGAACACTATGCTAAAGTATCATTATAATCCAACCCTATAATCCTCTTTCAGCACAACTCCCCTTTCCTTCAGTGCCCTCAATAAGGATTAAAATATTCCTAAAGAAAGCTTTGGGTTAAACTCAAAATCCACATTTGGATGGTAACTGGAGGCAAAACAATGCACAGAATGTAAATATAGCAGTATTACAGGCAGGAAAGTATTAATATCCAAACTGGGATATGCCAATTCTAAGTCTACTCCAGCATCTTATCCAAACAGGGCTTCAGAGAAGGGGCAAAACCTTAAAAATGATGTGTACGATAACTTGCCTATGGGAAATGTCCTCCCCAACCTGAGGCAGATGCTGCTGATTTGTATCACAAAACAAGAGTGCAAAATATCTATACTTAACTGCACGAAAAAAAGAATTGTTAGAAGGGCTTTGTCCCAATGAGTCCATTRAAGTGGCAGTTTCCATATTTCAGATTAACCCCTGCTTAATTCCCTCTGGAGTTTCAGTTCAGAGAGCCTAGGCCCAGTTTGGGTCCAGTTATTGCAATACTCATGGAATAAAATATCCCCTGGGATTCTGGGGCTTTCTGCCAGAGTGCGACAGCGCGGAGGGGAAACCCTGCGGACGCCCCCTGCAAAGGTCTCTGCCTCTCCTCGTTTGGGGGGTCAGCGAGCAGCAGYGGGGAAGGGAAGCGAGCCTGCTCTTCCTCAGTGTGGTGCCCGGGGTCATTATTAGATCATTGGGTGAATTTTATGCTTTTTGGGGTGGAGATTTCTTAATTCTCTTCGCAGTCACTCTCCATTTGAATTAACATTTGTATTTCCTCCATTGCAACATTAAAGGTTTTGTTTCTTGTCTCTCAAGATACCTGCTTTTATGTTTACATGGTCTGTACTAAAGAGCAGCGTGAAACAAGGAAGATCCATGTTTCAAAGCAGCTCTTCAGACCGCAAACCTAACCACAGATCCAGGCCTGACTACACCACTCGCCCGCTTCTCTCCAAAAAAAAAAGTGATCTCAAACTGCAAGACAAGGAAACTCAGTGTTCCTACTGCAAAGCCAAATTCTCCCATGCAGTACACCATGCCGATAGTGCGCGTTACATATTTCTTACAGGCACTCCATAACAATTTAGATTTACTTGGAATTTAAAATTTCAAACTGGGTAATCATTGCAATTCTTATTAGAAAGCACACAAGAAAGGGCAATTTCAGAATGAATTTTTCTGCATCACAAGTAAATCGCAGTATAAAATACACCCTCAAAGCTTTCAGTGAAAGTACACACTTCTAATTTGTCAGTTATAGTTTTGATTTGGGTGCTCAGAGGGAGGGGTTCTAATAATTCCAGCCATCTAATAATTGTTTAATCCACTTTTGTGCCCACAGCAAGATTAAAGTCGTAAGAGAACTCCAACATAAAGGATGCCTGTTAATCTACAAAAAAATTAAAGAGTTTTTGTCTAATMCCCCAGTTTGTATTTATTAACCACAGTGCCCTGATTACCGATACCCCCAATATTAATAAAATAATGAAGAAAGTTTGCTCATCAACAACAAAAACTCATGGAAGATATGGGAAAGAACATCAGTTAAACTAAATTAGCATGTCAATACCAACAACTGCACGTTAAACAAACCTCATTTCTTTGAAACCTGTAGAATCACCAGTAACTTYAGCACAATACTGTTGAGACCTTTAGCTCATTTCCTTCCAGAAAGCCTAATCTCCAAGAGCTTTGCAGAAATCAACTTCTACTCCAAAAAATGGCTGCTCATGTATCATTCTCAACTTTCAGCGTTATCTCTCAGCATTACATAGCACTTTAAAGTGCTTTTAGTGGCTTAACAATTATTCATTAATCTTCCAACCGGTGACACAATACATAATATACTTCTTCTAATCACGAGAAGCTTTCCTAGCACCTGAGACTCAGGGCAGCTCAATTCCCACACAAGCCACCACTCAGATGAATGATGCCCTCCCGGCAGACACCCTAGGTTGGGCCTCCAAAACAAGACACGTGAGTTGCTATATCCAAAGCTAACAAATGCAGCTCTGTACTGGTAGCTGTAGCAATTCACATCTACCTTGGGTAGACCAGCACAGCTGAGGTCTTACCTGCTCAGTTAGCAGTGAGTTATCATTATGGCAGTCAGGAACATGTGTATGCATATGAATGGAGAAGAATAAAGTCATAGGATAAAGCTATATTTAAAAAAATAATCTCTCCATCTTTTTAAGGTCTACTGAGCAAATTTTTTATATTTTAATCAACATCGTACTCTAAAAGAAGCCATGATCATGATTTTCACAAAAGGGTGCCTAAGTCCTCTATGAATTACATTTGCAAACACAAAGCTTCATGCCAACTTAAGCATACAAATATAGAAGATGAGCAGCTTAATTAAGCAGACTTGATATTCAAAACTTGGCCACTGTTACTTTGAGAAGATTCCTTTTAAAAAAATTTAGTATTTATTTAATTTAAAGAAAAAGAGGATTATTAGCAAAAACAAAACTAAAGGCATTCAGCACACAGGATAATGCCAGAAACTGGATGATAAATTTATTGAGGTCCTTATACTGGAGGAGGTCAGAACATTACAAAAACATGAACTTTCTTAGCTGGAAGACTGACCTCAGTGGAGACGACCTCCAAAAATAATCAGCTATAAATGACACACCTGCTGCTACCCAAATTTTGAATTAAGCAGTTAGCAATAGCAGACGCAAAGAACAAAGGAGGTGGAAAAGGGCATGTAGAGGCTGATACTGTGACAAAGATACTGTATATTCACTAGAAAGGAGTGAAGTGGTCCAAGCTACATTCAAGACCATTATTTTTTGGAGCAGCACTGCCCACTTCCCACCGGGAGAAGGTTATCTCAAAGTCTTCTACAGTGGAGAATTTGTCCCTGCAAATAAAATGACTCATTGCCAGTGAGAGCAGAACCAGAACCCAATTCTCAATTCTGCAGAGAAAAGGCAGTACGTACATGGATGGGCACCTACCTGTTTCAGTTTGTGATTACTCCAAATACTAGCCTCACCTAGCTCGCCCTTTCTAAGCAGCACACCATTCTCTCTTCCTGCTTGGAAGTCTTGCTTGGATTTACCATAGTGTCACTCAGGACCACGAGGTGAACCCATTTAAATACTTTTCAATTAATAAGCTTCAAGGCATGTTTTTTTCCTTAATCTCTTATAATTAATTGTATGCCTCAAAACTTCCATTATGAAGTATAATCTTGATCAAACATAAATGAAGGTGTATTTGGTTATATGGAGAAACCATGACATTCATAAATTATTATACTATTCCACTCAAACTACTAGTGAAGGTTCTAACCACACTTTTTTTTTTTTTTTAGATATCCCATGAGTATCTAATCATTTATTTCCAGGTGGCAGACTGTATTAACAACAGATGTTAGACAGCATTAGATCTTATACTCAATATGCTATATTGAGTACAAAATATAATCAAACATCTCTATAGCTACATTTTAAGAAACTGGAATCCAAATAAATATTCCCTATTCACATACCTTTTCCTGCTCTTTTTTTTTAAATAAGGAGTCTCCAGAATCTTTACAACTAGAATTCATGAAGTTCTCCTTTGCCTTCAGTTCTGTGCTACATTATACACTTGAGCAATAGAGCTCCAGGTTTTGCTCGCACAACTCAGAACAGCAATACATTTAAGAGGTAAGAAAGAAAATGGATGGAAGGAAAGAAGGCAGGACTGAGGTGAAAGGTGCCTACACATTTAAAGATGCATGATCAAACATGGCTGTGTTTTTACTGGAAAACATTTCCACTGAGAAATCAGGATGTTATAGCTGGTGACAGATCTATTTGCTCCCCCCACTTTTAAAGGCAATTGTTGTATTCAGTAGTTTTGCACTCATGTGCCAGACAAGTATTCTCACACACGCCTATGTGGTATATACTCTCTATGTGAACAGAAAAAAAAAAAGGAAATAGAACTATTATGAAGTATCAACCTAATACTTTTGGATATTCTAGCTCCTGCATGACCTTGAATAAAAATCATAAAAATATGAACACAGTGGCAAATCTAGCCACTTATTTTTGTGGTTGCACATTATTACAGCTACACCAGAAAGTCATTTTTGTTATGTCTGATGTGTCAAAGAACAAGGCATCTCAGAGAGCACATTCACTCCTGCGAAGAGTTTTTGTAGGCAGCTGTCATTAAGAAAGAATGGCAGATTTATGGTGTCATATGTATTCAGTGTCCTGACACGACATTTGCATGTCACTAGTTCATCTGTGGAATGCTACATGGAGCTAAACACAGACCATCTTTCTGGAAGAAAAAAAACGTTAAGCCAAACATATACGCTCCAGACTATCACATTTAATATGTACAACATCAACATTTTTCCAAAAGGGTAAATCCTTTAAAAAGATAAAACCCCAGATCTTATTTAATGGCAAACCACTTGCACTTTATCTGCCTACCATCTAACCTAACCATTGCTTACTGCAGTACTGGCGTCACGTGGTAACCCAATCCCATGCAACTACTACATCATCCGATTTTGAGCCATACACGAGTCTCTAACTGGTCTTTTGGTGTTGAGAATTGCCTCCATACAATCCTCCTTACAATATGTGATGCACCTCTAAGTCACACTGCCCAACCACCAGAGCTGGACTGCTCCAGGAACACTGCGTCCCACGGGACAACTGTCACACACAGGCCCTCTTGCCCCGGGGAGGGCGYGAAGGGAGCAGAGAGCTGGCCGTGGCAGGCTGCCACACAGGGACCGCGAGAGCTGGTCAGCACACACGACTGCTCGCACAAAGCAGGAGCGCAAGCACCCACGGGAATTTGCAAAGGAACAACGAAACGGGATGCTGTTTTGTCTGCTCAAYGGTACAAACACAACTGTTCCATTATTGGAGTCTTTATTCATTTACCCCTTCCGTTCACTCTTAAAATGGAAATGATTTGATCAAATTTCAACCCTCTGAATTATTTAGTAAAACAATTCCAGGGAGAGCACTAGAGAGTGGCCTGCCAATATCTCTATCTCCAGCCATTCATCAGTCCTGTCAAGAGCCTGAGAGTTGCACTGCCATGCTCCTCACAGCACGCTACTGAACAGTAAACAAAATATAATTAACTTAACACAAAAATCACCCAGAGCACCTCACTAAGTTTACATGGTTAAGTGGGATAAATGTGTGAACATATTTGGAGCTAACAGTGGCGTCACCTGAGGAAAACCGTCGAGAAAGGTATCTGCCACCACAGCACTGCAATATATGTCAATTGATAACATTTATATCCTGTCCTTATCAATGTGAGCTTATTGGTAACAACTGCTTTTCATTCTGCATATGTTTAGAAGAAGAACAAATACAGTAGATAGAAGAAAAAAAAAACTAACAAAACTGTTGCTGTTAATTTTACTATTCACTGAAATACTATTTAAATAAACACTGTCTATCAGAGAAGCTCTCATGTGTAAACAACAGAAACAAATAATGATTAATAAAAACTCTACAAGCTTAAGTGAGAAATGAAAATGTTACAAAACACTGAACTGACACCAGAAAACTGAAATTAAATCTTGCCTCTTGGATAGCCTACTATAGCATACTTCAATAACCAGGCTTTTAAAAGAGGTCTGAACCTGCATACATTTAGTGAAAGGTAACACAAATTAAGCCAAAGAATTTAACCATATATTCAAATTAAGCTCATGTGCTTCCACACATGCGCACAATCGCATTGTGTCAATGACCAGTGCAATCAGTATTAAGCAGTGATATAAGGAACTAATAAATACTTTGCCCTTTGCCTAAATACCTCACAATACCCCCTTCCCTCCACTCCACACACACATATACATGATGTGTGCRGGCACTTGTTTTATTCCAGGCGTTACTATTCCAGGGACACAAATACAGAACAGCAGAAATCCATGAACTAGACCTAAGCCAATAGCCAGAAGGCAATACCAATGCTGACCCTGCTATCCAGGCTTCATCACAGAAACTGCAGGAGCACGTTGTGCTTTTAGTCTGGAAACTCCCGCGCACAGCCTTTGCGGAGAGGAGGAAGGGCTAAGAAGGAATTAGACCACTCTAAGTTACACATCAGGAGAAACTCAAAGTGGGTCTTGACAGAAGCCATCCAGCAGTATCAGGAAAAACTCTACTGGAGAACATTCCCTCATCCCTGTAAAATACAGATCTCTGCCTTTGCACCAGTTTCTACCACAGACAGGCCAGAAAAAAATTCTGACCAAGTTGTGCATCATTTCAGGAGATGCCAGTGGCTGCTACTCTTCCCGTTATGGTATTCACAGCCCAACCACCTTTTGCAGAAAAATTACCTCAGAGGCAGGAAAGACAGCTTTTCTATACATATACAACAAGGAATCTCATTTATCAACAAACATTTAGAGCACTGTATGCTTCACATTTGCCAAGAAGTCTCATTCCAACTTCAAAGTTTGTTCCATCAAAGATATCTCCTCTAGAACAGTTAAACTGATCACCAAAAAAACCCCACGCTGGAGTAGTATTTCTGTTGTTAAATATTGTATTTACTAAAAGAAAAATGAATTCATTTATCATTTAAAAGGTATTCATAAGTCATAGTTTCCCCTTAATTAGGGACATTCTAAAACTTCTGTTTAGATTAAGTGTAATTTTAAACTGCTATCCTAGCATTTTATAGGCTGTTATGATACAGATGAGATTTACAATGTTTTAATTCAATAAAGAGTAACAAGCAAATAACTGTAGCAGTAATGATATTTTCAGCTTCTTTAAAAAGATCAGTATTTATATTAAAAGACAATGAATAAAGTTACTACAGTAACTTCTTTCATGTAGACTTTTACTGCTGCTGTTTACTTAACGAATAACAGTGAAGATAATAGTCTCTACAACCCCAAAATTCTATTGCTAGGAATTACACTTTCTCACTAATATCTTTGTGGTTTAACTGTCTCCACCTAATATTGATATCTGGTACTTGGATGCAATTAAGAATAGGGGAACCAATCTTAGAATACTATTTCAATCCATTAGGCAAATATTCTCACTATGATATGAAAAATGTCAACTACTTAATTAGCACGCTTACTTCTCCCAAGCCCCTAAGTGCACCTAAGCTATGTTTTATGATGGCCCAAGGAAAAAAAAAGAGAAAAACTGTAACACATCAATTATGCCTCCACTCAATTGTACAACTATTTTAAAATGTGTGAATAGTTAAGACAAAATTGAAAAATTACCATAATAGGCTTCTGACACTTCCCTGCTTAAGCAAAAATTAATTCTAACTCCCTGTTTTTATGCAAAGCCTTTATAATTTCTCTAATCTCGAGTTCCCATGAGAGGGAACACAATACTTTAAAGTACAAGAGCATGAGGCTGGCATCTTCTCTTTTTACTTATGCAGTTTATTTGATGGAAGTCTAAATCACTAAGCCTCCCTTTGTGCTTAATATAAGCCATCCTCAGTGGAAATACAAGTTAATTTAAGTGAAATGAACTTTTAGAAAGAATGCATTCTCTTGCACAGAAAGCTTCACTAAAGAAAAGCTTTCTTAAATACAGCATCTGTTTCCCGAATTGCTCTAGAATTTGTAATAAAAATAAACTAAAAAGAAGCATAGTTTTTAAAAGGTACTTTTCCTTGTGAACATTATAAACATAAAAAAACAGCCTAATTGAATAAGTTATTGATCATTTTACTGTGTTTTCCAGTTTCATTTCCCCTCTCCATGCAGGAAGAAGCTCTACTGGTGTAATGAATGAGTGGGTTCTAAGCATAAGGTATTAACCATCTTCTGTTTTATTAAGGGTGACTAATATTATACTTAYTGCTTACATTACAAAAGTAAATCAAATGAACCACTGGTATACATTTCCATACACAGTACAGTACATGGATCACAAACTAAATTCACAGCRTTACAGTAATGTATTTCATAAATTTCTTTGTCCTCAACCTCATTCGATATATTTGTACATCAGATACTATGCTAGAGCAGCACATGGTGTATTATAATGCCTACAAACCTATTAAGGTCACAGACAGCTTGTGCATACATTTAGTCTATTCCCATGTGAGTCAGAAGTATATTATTTGCATACCATTATGCACTGAAAACCTATTCAGTTATCCCCACTGGAGACAACTCACCACAGTGACCTAAATAGTATTCACTTTTCCAATATCTGAAGGAACAGCAAATAAAACTCGGAACATCTAAGAATCCAGGCTTAAAAATGACAAATGCAGATGAATGCAGACCAACGTATCACAAAAAGTCTCACAGAACCAAAGAAAGATGAAAAAAGTAAATTATATGCTTAATAGAGAAGGACTACAATGTTGAGAGTGAGAACGACTGGAGAGAGAATTTTAGCAAAAAGGCTCCAACATTAGCCAAGCTTATTATAGCCGTAAAGGAGAGCAAAGAGTCTCAAATAATAAAGTTCATTTTAAAATAACCTCCCTACATTTGCACCTACAGGAACAGTTTCAATATCAGCTGCCCAACACAAAATAAGACAGCTATGGATATTTGAGCTGTAGCACTGTGTAAGAATTCACGTGACGTCAGCAATGGAGACGCCCGAGACACCTACATATTCGCTTCTTCCACACCAGCTGCAACACCACGCACACTTTCCATAATCACAGCAGGTACTAACATGCAGCAGCAGTTCCCCCAACTTTCATCTCCCCTGTAATTACAGTATTTTGATTAAACTTCTACCAACCTCTACTCAATCAGTTGTTCTAGTCATCCTTCCTAATTTCAGTATACCACAAAGAAGGGAGAACATAAGCAAAGTATCTACGTACTTTGTACAGAAAGTCAGAATAGTTTAACATAACGGTCCTTTATGGCCTTAGTCTACAAATAGGAATCTCTTCTTGCTAGCCTTGCTTTGCTTTTTGCCAAATGAACTTTACTTAATGCCATAAGCATTTTTGAACCTATCTCCTTCTGTAAAACCCTGATCATATCCACAGCACAGTAGAAACAATAACCACAGTTTTAAAATCAGGCCTGTGACCAGGTCCTAAAACACGACAAAAGGGATCATGGTATGATCAAGTCCAAAGCCAAAACAAAGATATATGAAAAGCAGAAGCATACACTGAAAGCTCTGTGCATAAGGGGTCTTGAAACACAGAGCTGATTCAACTGTAAAACTCATCAATTATTTTTCTGAATACAAGAAATACAATAACTCTTAGAGTTCATGGTCGTCTAGCGACCCTTCAAATGCAGTTATTTGAAGTGTGCAGAAAGAGTAAATTACACAGACCTATAGCACTCTATAAAACCTGACATGTTCCAGTCACTTCCTTCCTCCTTCATGTTACATCTTAGACAGTGTTTATTAAAAAGAAATGATTACAGGAATTGCCTCTTAAAGAAGCTGCAGCTCCAACATGGAACTGGTAACAATTACAGCTCCTTTAGAACCTGGGGATCTTTTAATATATTTTTAAATAGTACATCTGACAATTCTCTGTGCTTGTGGATATGAAACTGATACCTCTTAAGCCCAATGCATTAAATGGATGACGCTACATTCACATATAATGCCTCATACTATCAGTACTCTCATGGGCAAACTGAACACTCCCACAACACGAACAAAAGCCTCAAATTTATTTCAACTTTCCATAGTAACAATTATTTTCATTCTCTCTCACCTGCTCATGAGAAATATAAACAGAAATTCAGGGAAAATAAATACACCTTACCAATTTTGACTTACACTACCAATTTTGGTTGGCAGTAGCAACTCTGCAGTCACATTTTCAGCCAACTTAAACTGATCAGGGTGAAAAAACTTTTTTTTTTTTTTTTGGTAGCAGTAGTTTCCAGCTCCCTGTTGTGCTTACTGCCAGCATAGGGAAGAGAGCAGGGATGTGTAACAGGAAGGTGGGGAGGGTGGAGCTGTGGCTCCCTGGATCCCTACCTAGATTACTCCAAGTGGATTCTCAAACTGACCCCATCCCACCACTGTCAAAAATGAAGATATAATGCCAGTCTTTAAAATGTAAGGATTTTCACAGGTCAGGGAACAAGGACACTAATCAGGAAGAGAGAAGAGTTACTTCCTAGGCTTCTCTGTCCTAGTTGCAGGATCAGTACAGCCTAAAAAAGAGAGTGGCTTATCACACTGCATAAATTGCCTCCATTTCGGCTATCGCATCTCCCTGAAGAGGTGACTACCAAGACAGCAGAACCACAAAGCTGGAGATCTGCAACGGTTGCATGTACGCTACTGCAGTATCTTTGGGGGGAAGCATGGTTTAGGGACACAATCCCATTGCTGGGTGCCACTTCTAGAAAGCGGTGATAAATACACGTTCCAAGTACATTAATGGCTTTTGACAGAAAGTTTGTTTCGATCCTTTTGAGCACAGAGTTTTCTACAGAACAGCGTAATATTTAAAGGAAGCCAAACAAAATAAATATTTTTTTTACCATATGCAACAGTGAGAGAAATCAAATCCAAATACTGAATCTGAACTGGGGAGAGACTCACGTTCTTTTGCATTGGATAACATCCGGTCAGGATTCCACTTGAGGCTATTTCCACTAGAGTTATACAGCATAGGCAAACCACCTCTATTTTACAGACTGCACAAATATATGCTTAACGTAAAAAAGACCAAGAATCACCCCCTCAAAAAACAAAAAAAATCTTAGTGAAGCGTGTTAATTTCCAACTTCAGTGCACCAAATGCCCTAGATGAAGAAAGGCTATTTCAGCAAAAGGTGTAACACATGCGCGTTTAGCTTTGCACATGAGTGTAATCAGAATGCCTAGCCCCAAAGGGGCTTTAAGTCTGTCCCTGAGAAAGAAGCCCACAGATTTTTGTGACATGCATCAGAAACAACTTTCCTTACCTGTCGTCTAAAAACAGACAGGAACACTGGCAGAACAGGCTGCTGTTCTTCAAAAACTTCCTTTTGCCATAAGAAGTGGCAGCAGTAAGAGGACAACGCTGTCTAACTTTGTTGCTGGTGTTGCTCAAAACTGCAAAAGTAAAACTTGAGCCAGGCAGGAATCCTAGCGCAAGATGACATGAGACAAGGCTTTCACCTGTCTACAGAAATGGAGCCAAGGTTTCTCTATGCAGGGCAACCATATATTATACTTTATGTTAAAATAAAATTGGATTTTAAAGTGGGAGTATTTTCTAATCTTTGATATGAAACACTACATTTTTAGCCATCCTGAAAAATTTCAGTTTTCATAGAGACATTTCTGAAAAGACCACTGTTCTAACAGATGCAGCAATTTTTGAACCCACAAGATGAAGTGTCATATTTTATCTATGACACCATCTAGCTGAATACTCTGACAAAAGTTTTTAAATGCAAGCTATGATTTAAAGCTATCTTTAAACTCATCTACAGGAATGGATTTTCAAAGAACATATAAATAGCTGCGTCTAAAACTTTACACATCCAACCTGACACATCTGTATATCACACATGCTTTTGAATCTCTTAGCCTATAAGGATACAGTAAAAAGCAAGTATCACTTATTAAAGTACTTTAAAATTTTTAATAAATTATTGTCCATGAAACAATATTACTGTCTGCATCAAAAATAAAAACCTGTAATACCTTTGTGCTATTAAGCACCTTYCATGCTTGATTAAAGCACCCCTAATGGCTTTTATAAAACACAAATAACATCTCTAAAATGCTAATCACATTGCATTTTCAACAGATTAAAGTGAAATGAGCCTAATAATGTGCAAACAAATGTATTCTGACTCAACTGCTTGTCACTGCCTAACAAAGCAGACAAAAACAGTATTTCTTYAAAAAATTTTAAAGATCTTTTATCAGTGAAAATCAGTATCTGAATTTCATACTTAGATTATGCAAGAAAAGCTAAGCTTTTTAAATTCAAGTTAATGTCTGTTAAATAAATGTGAATTGCAAATGCATGATAAGTTATCTACTATTTCAATTTCACTTTATTAAACAAATATTCCTCATTAGATGGCATTGTTTGCAGTGGTTTCCCAGGAAACACATACAGTGAACACTGACACAGTCAAAGTGGCAAATATTAGTCCATTTATTTAAGGTTCGTGTCCTGTCTTACTCCTCTAGAAAACAAAAAAATCTGAAGAACAATAATTCAAATATTTCTTAGCAAGAGCAGTTTTATCCAACTTGATAAAAAACCACCAGTGGGAAGTTTATATCAGAAAAATGTTGGTTAAGACAGCTCTGCATATATAGTTCTGGTCTGTAGTGGAACCCAGATTGTACAACAGGACAAAAGGAAGCGAGCCTTCCCATGCAAGAGCAGACAGTTAAGTATATATGCAGACCTGTCCGGTGAGCCTGGATTGGTTAGAAGACCTCTTTGTTGAAGAAACATGAGTGTCAGCTCTATCCATTTAAAGTAGCATCTGTCAAGATCTTTTCATAGGAAAGCTGTAGCTTCTACTATCGCTGGCTTGTACATTCAGGTAGGAGAGCTTCTTCCATCAGTCTTTATCTACATGGTTGTCATCAGCAGACAGGATGAAGTGATGTCGCTAGAACAAAATCTCACTACTGAGTAGCATATAATCTAAAATTTATTTACTTGCAGGATAGCTATAGCGAGTGGATAGCAATTCCTGTTTAACAAAACACAAACACACACAAATCAGAGCTTCAAGCCCTTCTGGTCCAGTTTAGACCAGCACAATGTGGACCTATGGGAACACAATGTTCACACCAAAGGGTTGACATGTTGGGTCGGTGGCTGACAGTTTGGGCCCCGTGTGTAGCAGTTCCTCTTCAGCTCTTAGCTTCTGCACAGACTCCAACAGCTGCGTACGGTGTTCGCCCAAGGGACTTTTGTTTTAATGATTTCCTGTTTTCTGTATTTGTTTCCTCAGCATAAGCTACCAATGGCTTCGCTACTCACACAGCCCTAGGCCAGTAAGTGGTTACCACCATATTTTTCATCCCTCTCCAGGCTCTCAGCAAAAACATTACAAGAATATTATCCAGCTCATATGGAATTAATCCAGTCAATTCAAGCTGGGTGGATGAAGCCAGTGACAACAGTTAAAAAACAAACCCAATAAATGTGGGGGAAAAACAAAAACAAAAAAAAATGGAGGCTCATATCTCTAAAAGACTCAAGTAGTAAATATGCACACGAAACACAAAGCATCTGGTCTTTTTTCTGGGAGGAAGAAACAAAAGGTAAAACTCCCAGGTGCCTACAGTTTTTTCCCCAGAGGAGTTGCTATTTTAGAAGACTAAACACAAAGAAGGACCATCCTCACCAACATTTCACCATCAGGACAGACAGAGACCGAGTGTGAGAGATCCCCCTTGAAACATGACAACTGAGGCCAGGAGGAGAGAGGCACAAGCAGCATCCCTGAATTATAAAGTTATGCTTTAAAGACTATGCACCAGCATGTGATGGGTTAATTTCCATACTGAGTATTTCACAAACATCATAAGCCACACAAAAATCACTTTCATTTAATGTTTGTGAATACATTTGAGTCTGAAAGCTAAAACTGTTCTGCTACAGATAATCAAAGAATGCTTTAAAAAAAAAAAATCTATACACCACGGTGTATTTTACTTTGTTAATACTGTTTCAACAGTTTCTGCCAAATGCTGCTAAAGAAAATCTCTCCCAATTAAATAAGCATGAAACAGGAATAACATCGATGAATGCAATAAACTAACACCCCTCTGCCATATCAAAATGAGGTCCTCAGAATGAATAAAAACTAATCTTCAAACCAAAAGGCTTTTTCTTGCAGACTGAAGTTACAGAATCATAGAAATCATGGAAACTAAGACTTTCTTGCAAGACAACACAGAACTGCAGTTGCACTGCACTTCCTCAGTCATCTTTGATGGCCATCAGTCTCTCCATCTATAACTCTAAAGATCCCTCTCCCATCTTCTTTCTTAAACTTCTTATTTCATTTCTATTATTGTAGACTGTAGTCAATCGCCTCAAGCTGGACCAGATGGGGCAACTCAGTACTGTCCTTCTGACTCTCTTTTAACATCACGCTAATTTATCTGCTTGGTATTTTACAATGGACTATAATAAATAAGTACACAAGTTGATTCTGATCCAAATTTGCCATTTCCTTTTTGTTTTCAATTATAACAACATCAGGAGATCTGGCTTTTATCCACTGAAATGTGTCTTTCATCAATAAAACATTCTTCCATCAGTAAGACACCTGTATTGTCACTTTGCTACAATTTAAGTCTCTTCGATATCCTAAATCACAGTTAGGCAAATATATATTACCACATAGTAACATTCAGAGCATGAGTAGTGTCACTGAAGTTCGGTACTTTTATTAAAATACTGTGCTGAATTGAAGGCCCAGTAATGAATATTCTTTATGATAAATGAAAACAGAATCTTCTCAAATGCAGTTTCCCCTGTTCTTTCACTAGAGCTGTTTGAGCCATATCAAAAGTGCAGAATTTAAGTATTCTCTCTATTTTTTCTGCCCTTACTAKTCATAAACTCATTTTACATAGCAGCATTTTATATATAATGAACCTCATTAAAAAAGATGTCTTATGGGGGTATTCTTCTTAAAGCTTAACTTTTGCTATTTAGAAGTTTATTTAAATTTTTCATCTGAAGACTAAATGATTACGGTTTGAATGCTTGTAATATACTATAATTATTTAATTTAAGAAGGAAAGCTGAGATTTGGTTCTGTTTATTCACCAGATTGCCTTGTGCTTTTCTACATGTTTTTGCCAATTTAAGTATTCCAAATATATATTGCCAAATATAAACTGTCTTACGCATCGGAATCATTTATGATCCTTACTGATGTCTTTTAATCCTACCTAGAGGTAAAATGCAGAGGGGTTAACATGAGAAAATCTTACACTCGCTACAGAACCAGCAAAGGGCCATATCAAACACAGTGATTATCCATTTGGACGGAGCATCAGAGATTAGTACCACAAACAGCATTCACTGCTTTTTGATACTTTCAAAGTAAAAAATGTTTGTTTATATAAACTTAACATGGTCCTTGCACTACGTGTTCCAATTGTCAAAGGTCCCTCAGGAAGGACACGTTATGAACTCAGAAATGTTAATCAACTGGTGTAGAGTATGCTTAGCTGCTACAAGCCCCTTGGGGCTCAAAAATGGCATCAACACCATACAAAGCTAGGAGATGATGCCTGGCTTCCTCACGTGACAGCTGAACAATGATCATTTTATTCTGCTTCTCTACATCAAAGAGTTTTCCAGTTAAATTAGGCCTGTCTAGCTGATGTTTGGATCACAGCTCTATAATACTGGTAAATTTGATACAGCAAGCAGATAAGAGTACATAAAACCCCCCCACATTTTTGCCTTTCCAGAGTGCAATATTCTATTGCAATGTAACACACAGTAGCCAAATGAAGTCTCCCTGGTTATTACTTACTTAATGCTACAAAAATATTACTATGACATTTTGTCTGGTTGACCATCTTAAAGGTTAATTCTGTTTCCTATTTGAGATTTTCCTCTAGGTGAGCCATTCTGTGCAGTTTCTATTTACTGATTCCAAACAACCCACAAACTGTTTCACTGCTCACTCTCACTGTTAAGAACATATTGACTGGCTGCCTGCTCTGCTGTTTAATTCATTTATGCTGAGAGTCAGGCATGAACACAGAATTTTAAATGTGACATTTGCAGGCTGTTGGGTCATTTGAAGCTCTGACAACACCAGGGAGTTTCTGACATACAAACTGGTCCTGATTTCCAATCTTCCATGTTCTGAACACATCAGATATTCCTCCCAGAGGTGCAGATTTCAGCCAAAAGTTTTAAAAATCCCTTGTGTTCACGTCTTGCAGAAAAGACCTGTACACTTGAAACTTTTAAAATAAAGCTCATGTTTCCTTTAAGGTAAAACTAGATTGCCTGCAGCAATAACTCAATTGCTTAAAAACACTGATTGACAAAGAAAAAGAAAGATCTACAATAATAATTAATTCTCATGGGATTTTGTAAGCCACTTTGACATTTGGTGGACTTTCATTTGCTCCTGTTGATCTTTAACTGTTCAACTCCAGCTAAGTCTGAAGCCATGGCTGTACTGAACATTGTCTACTCTGGCTTATTACTATCCTGACCAATATCAGGTCCCATTTTTCAGGTTGGAAGTTTTTGTTGTCTCAAGGCAGTAAATGGGCTGTATCATTCTGTCTCCCAAGGTGAACTGTCATGATCTTCCCCACTTTTTCAGAGTAAACCTGATTAGCTGATATATTCCATATTGTAAGATACAATCAGGGAAACAGTAACCTGAACTATTCAGTCCTGACTTCAGAAAATTTACAGTTTCTCAATCCCTGAAGCAGGACAGGTACCCCAAAATAAGTCCAAAAATAGATTTTCCTGAGAAAATTCCAAATTAACTGAAACAAAGTAGTATCTTTTTGCTTTTTTGAGAGCATCACCAAGAAGGGAGATACTAAGTTTCAAGACCTATGTTTTACAGTACGTCACAACTTTCATGCATGTTATTGGCCACAGGTCATTCCACAGAGCAGGCAGAGTCCACTGTCATTAACAGTCAAGAATCAAGCTGCAGAAGGAAGAAATATGAATGCAGGCTGGGCTACCAACATCTAGTCCACCAGTAGGACGGACTGAGAATTAAGCTAGTTAGACCTTGAACTCTGAGAAAAGAGAGGATAGAATCTTCTGCATAGAAAAGATCTTTTGCCCCTTCTGGTCACAGATTGATTAAATTAGACAGGCTGAAATAAAAACTGTATCCTGTTATTCAATCCCAACTCAAATGTCCACGTCAACCCTCATTTGTGCATCTATTTAAGTGCTATTCCACTGATTTAGACACAGTTAGAAGGTATAAACTAGGCAAAAATCTTAATCTCTTTTTCATCATGCAAAAAACAAAAATCAAGCAAAAAACCTGTACAAAGTAGAAAGTACAAGGACACTGCAGTAGTTGGAGATAGAAATACTGCTAACACCTCATTTAGAATTATATTGGGAAGGGAGATTGTTTTCCCTACTCAGCTCTTCATGACAATTATACCACAATAATGATGCTACAGTTCACCTGTGTTTTCAGGAATGGGAATATGATTTGGATCAAGACGCGAATTAGAAGAAATTCATGGATTTTTTTCTTTTAAATCAGTAGACACGTACAATTTTAACAGCAACCTCTGAAGTGAAAATTGTGTCATACAGCAAGCATCTTTTCATTGGCGTGTTCTGAATAACACTTTTAAAATTTAATAGTTGTCATCTGAACAAGAATATGTTGTTTTTACATACTTTCAGCATAAGCACATTGCTTCTCTATGACCCAGAAAAGCGCATTACAGATGTTGTTTATCCTCAAAGAAAATCCTTAAAACAGAAAGGCATACCTGGTGTATTATCTGAGCCACAGGAAGTTGTTCAGCATACTTTAGTGGTTCTGCTGCTAATTCATCCTTTGGAGGCCTAGGAAGAAATGAAGTTAACAATTATGAAACTTCTTACAATGTTTACCAAGTTAAATTATGGAAATTTAAGAGTTGCAGGTACAATGCTGTTAAAAGTATGTACCTAAGGGATTATTTTGCTTCAAGTGAAACAAAAGCATACTTTAAGTCCATAATAAAATATTTTTCTTATATAGTTAAGAGCAGTAAGTTATTTAAACAGGAATGTGTGTACTACTGCGGATTCTTTCCCTCCACTAAGGCACATAAAACACAAATTTAGCAGCAGAAACCCAAGAAAATCTTTTAATTTAGTTTCAGACTAACAGAGCACTGATGAAAGATGCTGGATTGAAATCCCCACAGAAAGAAGTCTTCTGAGTTTACAGAGTCGATTCTGCACTGTTAACAATACAAGCCTCTTACCCTGCTAACGTAACTCAACTATGAACATCTCAAAAGGCGAGAGGGATTATTCACTCTCTTTCCCATTTTTGCTGCAAGTGCCCATCGGTGTTCAGCTGAATTATAAGTTAAAACAGCACCAACACTTGCGCAATGCCAGCGAAGTAATGTGTCCTACTGGTTTCAAGCAAGCCCAAGAACTGGCCTGGACAGCAGCAGTAGAATGCTTTACAAACAAAATGCATCATTTCCCTTAAAACTTAAAATGCACTGTAGTTATGACTGAAAATTCAGAATCCAGAAACATTTTCTTCAAAGACCATTTAAGTGACAGCAAATTAATATGAAAACATGTTTTAAAGCTTTCAAGTATACTGCTTTCTTCTATTGGAAAAGCACAGCGTGTGCTACATTTTCAAAGTATGATTCAAGGTTTTCATCAATCATTCCTCAATCCTTGTACTACAGAGGTCTGAATCTAGGAGTTTCAGTAATATGAGAAGCAAGCAAGCAAAAAAAAATCCCTACAAAAACAAGGCCTTTCCCCAGAGCTCAGGCAGAATTACTTCCATGCAGTGAGCAAGACACATTTTCCAGACTCAAAAGGACTAATTTACACCCGTTCTAGTCAAAACGGATCCATCCGTGGATGGTTAATTGACCTGCAGACGGTCTGTCAGATAAGAGCCAGGGACTGCAGGGTTAGTCTCTGTACTGGGAGTCAACACACTGTTGCAAAAGAGAGGACAGTAAATGCACATCTCTTCCTTCCTCCAGCTCTGGCTTTCCGTTGCTGTTTGCAGTGTTTTTAAGCTCCAAGTAAGAGCTTGAGGAAAGAGGAATACCCACAAATTTGTAATGAACAGAGTATAAGGAAGTATGAAAGACTTACTTTATATGAAATAAATAATTAGAGCAGAATCAAAGAAATCTGGCAATATTTCAGAGATTACAGCCACAATTCCTCGAGAACTGTTTAATGTGCTTAAGAAAAATTAAGTAAGCAAGCTCTGAATTACTGGAGCTGATCTACTGAAACAGCTGATCTACTTAAAGGGATTTTACGAGAGAGGACTGCTGCGCCAATGATGACTTAGCACTCGCAGCATGCCAGTTACTTCCCAGACTTCAAGAACAATGATCTGTGCTCCGAGGAGGTGACAACTGAATGAAGTAATTATTTTATTGTGCTCTGTGGAAATATCAGGAAAAATTATCATCCATTTCAAAAAGCCTTTCCAATTGTTTATTACTTTCTGCAGGACAATTCACAATCGAGTGGCTTTTCAGGAAGTATTCAGGTCTTTTTGAGCTGTTCGAAAAGGTTTCAAGTTCTCCACTGCTGAGTAAAACGCTGGTTCAGGTAACTAGTTGTAGCATTAATTCTTTTGAAATCCCATCAATTTTTTTTAAATACATACCAACTACAGAGGTAATGTGGAAGGTACAGAGCATGAATATACCGCTGTTAATGTTCAAGCATCAGAGCTTAAAACAACTTCAGAGCCAAGGATTCTCCCAGTCAAGAACTAGAGACAATCTCACACAACAGAAATACAGACCTGCTTGTTCTGCTCCCTTACTAATTCATTCTCTCAAATGTACTAGGCAAGGAAAGGCAGAATGCAAGTGGAAAATAAACGTGCCTCCAAAGGCACATTTAAGTGCCAGGATCAGTACACTAAATAAGCCTCTTAGCTATGAAAGTTGCTCCTTGGCTTTGTTCATCATAGGCAGGTACTTAGCAATATAGCAGCACTTTAATAATAAACCTTACTTTGCACCAACTCACAAATACTCACGTTAACTCAGCTGTGGTGGGCAGAATGAATGTTTTTACTTATTTCCTTACTAATTTGCATCATCCTTGGAGGTATGATTCCTGACTGGCAAGCATATCGTTGTTTATTTAGCTATCCACAGTCAGCGTGAATTGGAGGTAACTTCTCTTCTAGCAGGATACTGCTAGCTGACACAGCACCTTGATTTATGGATACCAGATACATAAGCCCATTTTTAGTCACAGTTCTATATATAAAACCACTGTACACAGAACAAAATATTCACTGAGATCTCAAACACTATCTCCACAGTCTCCACTGCAAACCTAAAAAAAAAAAAAAAAACCTTATCTCAAATCTCCAAATGAAATACTTGCAACACCTAAAGTTACTATAAACTGAATGTTAGCAGGAAAAAATGCTTGCCTGTTCTATCAAGGACTTTGTACATTTGGCAATGCTTTTTGTCTAGACAGAGTCAGCATTCCTTTGCATAGTCAAACACCTTCCTTGGTCARTCACAGAAAAAGACCTTTCTTAAAATGTCAGAGGAGTAAGAAGGTAGAGAAAAATTATAAAGACAATTTTGAGCCTTAGAAAGCATTATTAAAGAAAAAAGGAGGTGCTAATAGTATAAATATTTCTTCTAAAGTAATCAGATTTAGATTTAAAACAAATTTAGGTTGACAGGAATCTTTCAAGATCAAGAAAGATTATTTTGTAGATTTGTTTATTTTCTGAAAAAAATCAAGCCAATCGAACTACACTGTTATATATATATGTATAAATTTATGCACACACACACACATACACAGGTATTTTGGAGGTAAAGTTCAAAATTGTTCTCTCAAAATTTTTGCTTAAATGCCTTGAACTTCTGGTATACATACTCAGTGATGTACTACCCGTCAAGACTACAAAAAGAGAGTTCTGATTCTTCTCTTCTGTAGATGAGTCTCCTCAACTGGATGAGGACGTATGTGGAACAAATCATTAACTTGAACTAGCAGCTATGATAAACAAGCGTATCAATTAACTTTGGGCATTTGAGGGTTGCTGAACAAAGTGCAAGAGTAAGTCCTGGTAAATGATCTCTGCACGTGTGACAATGTGTAGTATTCACTATTATGATAGTGCAGTGCTGTCAACTAAAGCTATCGCATGGTATTTTGTTAAGTGAAAGAACATACCACCTCCTCCTAGTACTATATGCTCAAATCATACTATATGCTCAAATCTAACAAAAATCAACTATGAAAAGGTTATGCAGATCAGTGAGCCAACCAACAACCTCAGCAAGTTCTTACTGACCATTAATGAGTATCTTTTTTTGACCAAATATTATAAGCGTATATATGACTTTACAACAGTTTTCCTTGATGCTTTCATCCCAACTCTTTTCCCTTCTCTGATCAACCTGAAGAATATTTCAACATATGTTTTTCTAGGGGTTTTCTGATCCACTTCTGCCTTTGTTTCTGATCATGAGTCAGGCCTGAGCTACCATAGCAAAATGAGCTACCATTTTATTCACTGTTTATAGTTATTGATACATTGCAAACTTAGAAGTATCTAATAATAGTGACATTCCTTTTAGCTCAAAAAAGTGAATTACACCTAGAAGTTTCTATGTTGCATTTTAACCAAATAAAAAGTAAAAATTTTTGAGAAAAATAAGCTTTTTGGTGCATTTATCTTTGCAATTTTCCTATCAAGTGATGGTGCCTGTGACAGACAGAAATTGAACTTTATGACCCAGAGGTTCCTGCCAGGCCTGAATTTTCAAGTACTTATATACATTCAGTTTGAAAAATGCCTTTAAAATGCCCAGCACGGAATGAATTGCTCTACACCAGATAAATTCTACCAGTGTAACTATGTCAGTTACTAATACCACTTTCAGTATTAGTTTTAACAGATATAGCAATATAAACTCCTCCGAAAAAAATTACATTAGTATAAAGGCTCTCTATATCTCATTTCCATTTACCAGACCAAGCACCAGTTTACTGCTCTAAATGTTTGTATAACTTGTACAAGGAGACCTCCTCTAAATTGATTTTCTTTCTGCTTCTTCTATTATATCAACATAACCTGTAGTACAGCCATTCCTTCTAACAAAGGTGAAAACTGGATGATGCAACAAGAAATTGCTATCCTATAAACAGTAGTGAGGATAAAACATTGCCTATGAAAGACTTGCATGAAAGGTCATCCATCCTGAAACCTCCAAGAACAGAAGTCTAGGCTTGTCTATCCTGGGAAAAGGCCAGAAACAACTACTGAAGCCTAACAGCCCCCACAAGTGGGCACACAGGCTACATTTTAAATAGTCTTTTAAATAAAATTTAAAAAAGAGACTGCTCTCTGCCAATAAGATTAAGAAACATGAGATAGCTCACACCTACATGTCTGAATTTTTCCCCCAAAAGAGGGGGGGCTGCATCCAAAACTGACTATTGAGAACACTCTAGGCACTTGCTATACACTGAACCATGTGCAAACGCTGTCTGGGAGACCACCAGCTGCCACGAGCAAAAACCACATCAGGGACCATGATAACAATTAAACACCAGAGAGGACTGCAAGACAGTGCATAAGTCGGTTTAATTCAGAAGTACAGAAGCAGCTCATGCTCCATATTAAGAGATTTATACATTGGTTAGTTTGGTCAGCTTAGTAGGTGGATCAAAAAAAACCCATAATTAAGGTAGTCAATAAAGACTAAAAAGAATTATGTGAGGACTTACAGCAAAACTACTACCACATTTTACGCTAGCCTTAAGATTACTAGTCCACTATCATTGGGCCTTCAAGACTAGAAGCACTACCTGTAAAAGGAAACCCTCTTCTAAAGAAAGCAAAAAGGATAGAAAGACCATGACTAGAAAGGAGAAAAAGGTAAACGTAGAAGACGTTCTACTTCTTCCTCTCCTTTGCAGGATGGAGGAAGAGAACAGGTCAGGAGAAAGAGCATCTCCCTAATCATCATCCTGACGTTGCTTCTCCCTTTCACAAAAGGATGCAATTAAGTTGGCTACTACTCCTTTTCCAAAGATAATTCCCAGATGCCTGGGGTTACGTCCACTTTTGCTCAAAACCAGTTATGTCAGGGGAAAAAAACAAAATCAAAAAATCATCTCAGTTGATGGAATTTGTGCTCAAGTCACATCTGATGCAATCTGAGGCTGTAATTTCACAAAATAGTTGGCCTCACCATTTAGTTAATTTATATCTGACACTTAAACCTTTATAAAATTAAGAACTAATTTATTGTAATGCAAACTTCTTTGTGTTTAATTTCTTTCAAAACAATTCTGTTACAAAAACAAAAGTCACTTTTCATGAATTAATTTTCCAGTAGGAAATGGTCCTTTCTGTCTCAATTGAGCATGACAGCAGAGTGCTGCCAACAGTGCCAAAGCAAGCTAACACAGTGGCATATCAGCCTATACTGCAGCACGCCTGACAGCTGGTAATGCAAAGCATAAGGAGATCTTGATTTTCAGGGAGAAGACTAGAAAGAAACATGAAATCATAAGGGAAGTGGGAAGCAGTAAGAAATAGCAGAAGAGGACAATCTTGAAAAATTCAATTTGAAAGTTATTTTTATATTGCCACCGTGACTGCTCTTAGATGGAGGAAAGAAAGCATGAAACAGAAACTGTGAAAGTGAATGTAAATCCAGTAAAATGTGTCAAGATATTTAGTGAAAAATCTTATTTGTTATTTATACTTACATGCTATTCTATGGGAAAAATCCCGAGAGAGTCAACGTGTACTGAAGAAATATAAATCCCTATTATCAAGAGGTGTCACGTTTTGTCACGAGTGCTAATCCAACCTATGGTCTGCTACACAGAATAGCAGCAGTGGCTTTAAGGGATGGATGCATTTTATCTCATGCAAGTATGGCAAAAGTACGGTAGAGAAAAAAGAGCAGCATGTGATCACTAACTTGTTTGCTCACTGCAGAAATGATCTGTTAGGATACTCTGAGAGAGAAAAAAGTCAGGACAAACTATAACTCAGCTCTAAAACTTGGCTCCCTGGGCGAATGTAGACATTCACTAATTCTATATGTTACTGTGACTAAGGACGGTATTTCTTCCTTCCTACACAGTCTGTAGATTTGCTGTCTCAGCCCACACATTTTTTCCTGCATATGATCCATGCATAGGTAATACTGCACCTCTTTGAAAGTATTGTTCCTTGAAGGTAAGTTCTAGTATACAATCACCTTCCTCAGAAACTGCACAAAATCAAAGTCAGAGTGTTAACGGGGTAAAGAAAACAGGCTATCAGAGACAGAGACATTAAATAAGAAGGGACTTTGGGATTACCTTCATCTTTATTAGCTGCTGATATATGTAACTCGCACTGCTCCTGAACTGAAACCTTGTTTGTTTAACAGATAACTTGTGAATAGTATAAACGAAAATACAGTAATGGATTGTCCCGCTTCTAAGAGTGATTCAAAGGCAGAAATACTGCAACTGATCTGACAGCCAGTATGTGATCAAAGGATACAAAAACATGCAGCAGCAGCCTAAACCAGACATCCCAGAGTGAAAGGTTGAAATTATTAATCTAAATCCAGGTATAGCACTGATAGCTTTATTGACTGTAAATACATGAACATGTTTGCATCTGACAATAAAAAGAAAACAAAATACCAGAGCTTTATGTGCCACATCAGAAAAAGTTATTAGGTACCCTATTAAAGACAGAGTGAAATGGGCTATGTCAGGTTTGAGTGAATAGTTTTTAAAATTGGCCATTGAGAAATTTATCTACCATATCCATTCTACAGAAGATTAAGAATTAGACCTTGGATTAATGCCAGGTACTTGATCTATCTGCTAAGTCCTAGCTTACACGTTCTTAAGAATAGGGTATGTTTAACCAATAGGAGTACCAATGTACATTGAAAATGCCAGTGCTTGAAAAGGAGAGAACACTTAACTCTGCTCTCCTCCTGTAAGTATATTAGTCAATTCTTTTCTTATTTTTTAAAAAGGAAATGCAAGATTAGCCTATAAAAACATTTAATCATACTGTTAGTCACAAACAAGAGTAGTAAATATTCAAAAGCAGAAGCGTTCCAGATAACGTCCTCACAGTGTCTCCTTTATGGTATCAATTTCTTCAGTTAAGTAGTCAAAATGAGTCTTTAGACTATTCAAGAAAACATTTCAGTATAAAACATTGTTGTGGCAACCTTTGCTCAGGTGAGTGTAGCTGTCCCCCACTAAGAATCTGCTTTACCTAATAATGCAAACAATTTCACTCACTTCCATTGTACTAGCTTTGGTAAACCGGACAGCTGGCAGCTTACCTTGGGTGACCTTGCATGACTGTCTAGCGGAATGCTAATGTGCATCTTTTGCAGATCATTGCTTTGGAGCCTGAAAGTCACGTCTTTCAATGGGTAAGCAGGTAGTGCATATTCAAAGATGAGGAAGGGAGGGAGCTATGTCTACAATGGAAATACGCAGGCACCTCACGATTCACAAGTACAACCAAGCACACCAAGATCCTTTAGTGCAAGGATCTGCAGTGACCTCCCCCTCACAATGCTTACAGCAGCAGGTGGCGTACCATGAAAGATGGCTTAAAAAGAAGATCGTACAAAAATGAACAATACAATGCGAAGACACAAAAACAGAAGGCAAAAAATGATCTCTGATATAATGAAAAACTAAATCAATGTTAGACACAATCAGATTTATGATTTATGATTATTTGAAGAAGGAGGCTACTGATTCACACTGAAAGAAAAAAGTATTTTAATTTAGTGTGTTGGCCTTTACAGAGATATACTCCTGTTGAATAAAGCAGCAAAGCATCTTATTGTTTGGAAATGCAAACTACTTCCTGTAATTTGTTCATTTCTTTTCTAATAAACATGAAAAACTTTCACCCAGACTAGCTATACAGACTTATTCCTGAAGTTTAATAGAATACATTAAGTCTCTGAATGCAAGATGATTTCTGTTGGGCCCGATGAGGTCTGTTAGCATTTCCAGAGTCTGACAGACACATGTGAGCTTTCTAAGCTGCATAAAACTAGACTGTAACAAATGTTTCCAGTTATCTGACTGTAGTGCTTTACCCTTGCCACTCCATAATACACTAGTAATTCCCTACCTAAACACTGTCAGGTGATTAACTTTTGTCAAGCAACACATCCTTAATCATCTCAAGCTTCTAAAAAGAGACAACAGAAATACATAATGTGTTTTAGCCAACCTCATACTGATTGTTACTGTTTCTCTACTCTTTCCTAACCAATGACTTTGGTGAAAACATGTGCAAGTCACCGAGGAGACTCTCTGTTCTTCTTGCTCCTATTCTCATACTTAGTGCAAGACACAGAAAGAGTATTAAAAAGAATATTAGCTTAAGTAAGCAGAACTGACTTTGCTGCTACTGGAAAATGCATGACCTGCAGGGCTTCATTCTGTTATCTCAAATATTCCACATTTTGGGTAAATTAGAAAATCTCCTCAGAATTAATTTAAACTTCAAGATTATGATGATGCTGAAGCACAAAATGCTAATCAAAAATTGTAGATAAAAGGCATGGTTAAGTCTGTCCTCTATCACTGAAAAATCAGCATTTGAGTCCACAGTTAAATCAGGTGCTCCTTGCTTAAAACTAATTCATTCTCACAAGCAGCAGGGCTTGGGGAAAAAGAAAAAAAGAGAGAAGAGAAGAGACTCTGCCAAATTTCCCAAACTCAGGACATGTTTATACAGATGAATCCAGCAATATCAGAAGGACTTCTACATGGTCCAAACCAGTCAGAGAAGAACAGCTTCCACCCCGTTGAGTTAACGTTCAATCTTGCTTGAAGATCATGTGTGCTACCTAGTAACTGATGCTATAACTTTATCCCCTTTGTCCTAGTCCTTCCTAATTGCACAGGAAATAGTTAAAAAGAGTGGTTAAAAAATATAAGTTATTATTGCTCTATGACTGCTATGGAAACACATGACTGAATTTCACAGAAACCTCAAAGAAGAAAAGATCAAATCCTCCCTCTCATCCAAGTCATTTGCACTGTTTAAATACTACTAGCAGTAAATGTTAGAATTATACTTTTCAGCTGGACAGGGCAAGCTTGTTAATTTTTCGTAACTGAAAATTTATCAGCAATGCATAATCTTTATATAGACCAATCCACCAACAACTGTCAGTGCACAGGAAGTCAGAAAAATCAGCAGGAAGAATTTTTTTAAATTAAGAATTAACATGGGAATGCGCCAGGACAGCAATTCTGTTATTTAGTCGTCATAATTAGCCTTTATAGTCATCACTCCATTAAGTACATATTTTGTTTGATACCACAGTTTCCTTCTGGCTTTGTTCAAACTAAACAGAATGTATCTGCATGTTTTTATTGTTAAGGCACACTTTACAACAAGCACCTTTTAAAAAGCCTATAATATACACATTTTAAAGAAATAAACTGAGGTTTAACCTAGATTTGGAGAATAAATTTTGCACAAAGTCCTCATTTTTCTACCCCTACAGTGTATATTTCTACTTTCTCAGTTCATGAGTCATGTAATGTACCATCCAGCTATAATTTCTCATGAGACTGCCGAGCTCACTACAAGAATCTGTAGTAGCAGTCGTAATGTCTGTTCTCTGCCTGACACCATCATCAGACCCTCTTCTACCTCACCCCCCTTCATTTCAAACTCCATACTCTGCCCTTGGACTCAAATTCATCAGTGTTGATGACTAAACAGAAGTGTTGTTTTTAAAGGACTTCTGGAGATCATCTAATTCAACCTCCTGCTTGAAGTTGTCTACAGATCCAGTCAGCCGCAGCTTTATCTAGCCGAGATTTCAAAACCTCCGCAGCTTCTCTGGGTAACCTGCTGCAGCGTTGCTCTACCCTTTTCACACAAACATTTCTTCTAACGTACAACATGAATCTCCCAAGCCACAACTTATAGCCAGTGCCCCTTGTTATACTATCTGCTACCAAAAGGACAGTTTACCTTAGTTATCTTTGTAACTGCACTTCAAGCAGTTATAGCCTGCCATTATACCGTCCTTATACCCTGCTATATACTTTATCTTTACCAGGCTAAACAAGCCCAGGTCCCTCAGTCTCTCCTCACAGGCTGGTGCTCTAGGCCCTGACCATCTTGGCAAACTTCCACCAGATCTCTCCATAGTCTCAGTGTCTCTCTTGAATGGGAAGACCAAAAGCCAGTAATAGTATTTCAGATGGAGCTTCACTAGCATTGATTAAAGAGAAATAATAGCAATATCCCTCAATCTGCTAGCCATACTCCTTCTCGGGTAGCTCAGTAAACACTTTGCCTTACTGATGATGACAGCACACGGTTTGTTCATATTCAACCTGGTGTCCACTACTGGCTCCAGGAGAGGCTGCTACTCAGTCTGTCAGCTTCCAGCCTCTATTGATAGGAAGTAACAAGAAGAAAATGGTAGACACCATGAACTTCTTTCTACAAGTGTATAGAAAAGCATATATTTGTACCAATAACGGATAAAGTGTGGAAAGAAACATGCTGTATCCTGGGCACTTTGAAAATCAATCTTAAAAATGACAGTTCTGTGTTTTGAAGAAGTGGTTTACTGAGCAAGTCTCCCCTGTACACTAAATGTTGCATTTGATCTTTTTGGATACATCATCATTGATAACATATTTGTATAAAGCAGACAATGAAGATACACCAAGGACTGCAAAATAATACGGTACAAAACTTAACCAAAYCCTTTCCCTTCTTTCACGAGTACTGTGTTTATTCCTTTGTTTCTCTCTGTAGCCAATTATAAGAGTCATAAGAGAGGTGATGGCAGACTGAACTGAGCAGCGTTCTGTATCAACCAACATCCAGCAGTAAACGCTTTAAAAGATCTAAAGATTTCTCCTGCCAGTACATGTACTTATATAACATTGGATTGTTAGCCACTTTAGGAGGGCTTTTCTTCACATTTTAGCTGCACAGAATGTATATAGCTCTTAAGCTTTTCTCAGTCTAATGTCCTAAACTGTGATTTTCTGTGACTTGTGTACTTTTTGTTGGAATTTGGTTGTGTTTTTTTTTAAATGGCAGACCAAACCTCAAGCTCAAATCCAAACACTTAGCTAGATTATATTCTCTGAGGCCAAAGGACTGCAGGCTACTGAGTGCTGCTGTTGAACAATGAACCGACTAACATGTCACTCTGAAGAGCAGTCACCCTTTCTCTTCATATTGGTATTTTATGGTCGGCATTTCTACCCTCACTTATTTCATAGTACTGGGGCCAGAAAGGACTCATCTACTGTCTACCACAGACAATTGATATCACCCACATAGCCCTTTTTTCAGTTCAGTGACTGCAGTTAGACCAGAAATAATCCGAAGTTCACTGCTTTTAGGCCAGAACCACTTCTGTGCCTGCTCTCAGGAATATAAGCAGCAGCAATTCATATTTTTCCTGGGTCAATACTTGGCACATTACTCGCCAACCTGCCAACAGGCATACAAACTCAGGGATTCCCCTGCCTGTCCAGGCAAGGCAGTAGATCTGAGCACTAGGGACACTATCTCCTTCCACTCAATTCAGTGCTGTAGCAGTTCCAGCATCTGTCAGCTATAGCTGTAGAGGAGATATGCCTGGATTTGCAAGCTATGCCTGGCTCCAAAGCCAGACAGTAAACTGGACAACCAAGATTTCTAATGTTCCAAGGTGATTTCTAATCCAAGTACCTGACCTGAAATCTGGTATCTCAGACACCTCCCAAGTCCAGGTTTGCGATTAGCTCACTCTCCTCTTGCTGGGAAGAGACAGATGCAGTAGCTCTGAGCATGCCACAAGCTATGAACTTCCCTTTTCTGGCCAGTCTCCAAGAGACAAAGCTAAGGCAGGAAGAGAAGCAGCTCTGAGTGGGCCACAGGCATGTCCTTCCCCATCTTTCCCTCTCACAGTCACCTCTCAGAAGTGTTTTATCTGGCAAGACTAAAGAGCTAAAACATTTAATATCAAAGAGCTTTTCTAAGAAATTTCAGTTTATTTCCACATATACGTTGATATGAATTCTAATATATAAAAATCCTGCAACATCTTAATCATCAATATTGTAAATATTAAGCAATGTTTAAGTAATCAGCAAGATTTTCATTATGAAATAATAAAACAAAAGCTACTTGCATGAAACATTAAGTTCCTGCAAAATTAAAACACACATTTTTCAAGAACGCCTACATGAGTGGGACCTTGCCTATGGTAAAAAGAATTTGCCCATTAGCAGAATTATTATGCTAATGAAAATGTTTAACAAAGACTAATGTTAATAATTATTTTAACATAGAACTTTAACTTTTAAAATTAAGCCTTCAGTATTCAATCAGAAAATACCCAAGCTTAAGTTGACTATGCCTTTCTAATACCGTCCAAAGACAACTGGGCATATACGTCAAATGGGTGATCTGATTTTGCTTTCCAAAACAAAAACAAAACAAAGAAAAAAACCCAGACTCTTGAGACTTTTGTCAGAGGATTATTTGTGTTTTTTCTTTCTTTTGGAGATGAATGTAATGGCTTATATGAAAAATATTTGGAAACTTAACTAAGACTCAAAACTATTAAAATAACCTCAGTTTTTATCTTTTTCCAGTGGTAGGTTCTTCCATTACCTAACAACAATTTCTTCTTGCTAATGTTTACAACCTACAGAGCATTATATCAGTAAATCTGAATATTAAGTATACATTATCAGTAGATACTACTGGCAACAGACTGTGTAAAGCAGAAAACATCACAATGCCCATTTTAAATCTTTAGGCTCTCAACAGACCTTATGCACAAGAACAAATGCTTCAGTGCAGCTAAGCTGCTTCATAACTCTATATATGTGTACACATATACATAAAGAGGCAAGTATGAAATTGAGATAAGAATTAAAAGTTTTTTGGTTCTTTTAGTACAGATGAGTCCAGGTTTCTCTTTTACAACCTTCATAAGGAATAACTAACAGTTACAGAAACAATGGAACAACGCTAATCGCACAATAATACGTTAAAGAAAAAATGCAAAATGAAGAAGCACAAAGACAAGTAATATCTAAGTATTTTCTTTCTACAGTTTTGCATGCTACATATTATCAAATATATGGAAGTCAAGTGAAGAGTTTACATTCTCTCCTGCATCTTTTAACTTTGTATTTTAAATGCTTTGTGCAAAACAGACTTGATTTCTAAATTAGTGGTTTCCTCTCTCATTTTTCCCTGAATGTTCAGCATATCTGTTAACAAAATCATTAGACTACTTTGAATGTAAGCACTGCGGTGGCAGGTGGGTATCTTTCTTGCATATGTTCACAGCTTAGCTACAGTGGATCCTCATCCATGACTGGGACGCCCAAACACTATTGCAATATAACTAAAAAAAACAAAACAGTAGGCACCAATTTTTTCCAGCAGCAACACCAAAATGCTTTAACATGCATACTGAAAAGCCCTTATACTCACATCATAACATAAATATCAAATTCTACTCTGATTTTGGAGTAAGTGGTACCCAAAAGTGTATGGCAGCAATTGAATATGCTGGTCTGCTACCCAGGAAGATTAAGAATACTGTCTTTCTGCACTTTAAGAACAATACCTCTGCAGCAATTTTTCTACATCTACCCTATGGAGACTATATATTCTACCAAGACCTTAGTGTAAAACTCAGAATAGGCACTGACTATTTGTGGTTAGTGTATGCACTTGGTCAATTGAGATTTCATGGGCACAGACTGTACATGCAGTGTTTTATGCTAATTATTGCTGGGTTTACTTTTCATGCTTTAATGTCTCCCTGCCTTATATCCTAAAGAAAACAAAACTGCTTCCACTGCATTTATGAAGGCTAGGATGAATGCGGCAAACACACCCATCCCCACCAATGAATATATGATAAGTCACTTTGAAATGAAAAATTTCCATTTCAGTAAATATACTGTACTTTAAAGTACTGAACTTTCACTAGAGAGCTGCTTAGTGACTGCAGTCATTGTCTTATTGCAGAGCCCTCGACTGAAACATGATAATATAGTATTTACTGATGCACTGTATTCTTTGAGAGAGAAAGGCTTGACGGAGAGATGTAGTGGGGGAAAGAGCAATACAGAAGATCACCTGCCATCTCAAGCTGACTGCTAAGCAGCCTACAACATTTTCACTGCAGCACTCGCCCTTGAGCACAGGCAGGGGTGCCTCAGTGTCACAGCAGAGCCACAATGCCATCGCCCTCTCCAAAGAGTTAGCAACCTGGGATCCATCAGGAAACCAAACATGCTCTGGTAAGATACGATTTATGACAAGAAAATAACAGTGCTGATGGCTCCCCATACGTGGAAGGCCCCAGGAATTTCTGCTTCTCTGAAGAATGTTTTTTTCCTTCGTTTAAAAGTTTTTGCTGCTGAGGGTTTGTGGCTATAAAAAGGATGTTGACCGAGTATTAGCCAGTGTATCTTTAATAAAGCCATCACTCTACAACAGGTCTTTTGAAGGAAAAGCATGAGGAAAACAAAAACTAGTAGAAGAATGAGTTATAGGGAGGGATTATGTAATCTGAATTCAACATAATGGTATAGCCRGTGCAACACAAAATGGATTATGTTATATTATAATCACCTCCAGGAGTACAATGAAGGAGTGTTTCCAGGGTGGGGGTTTGGTTTTTTTTTTTAAATAAAACAAAATAGAATCATTGATCTATTAGACAGAGTACATTAACTCCTACAAACCAAAAATATACATTATATTATATACATTGTATTTCTAAAATGACTTTCTATTGGAATCTTATTCACTCCACTTCTACCAGCACAATAAATTGACTGCACACTATCGTAATTTACTGTCTGAAATCTCTTTCTCTCGTAATTGTGTGAAATTGGCAGATGATGAACCATTAGAGGGATCCTGAGAGAGAATTCTCCAAGCAGAAGATAAGTCAAAAATTGCCTTCTTAAGCCCCTAGGAAGGATATTATTTCACAGCAACCACCTCTGATAGCACTGTGAAACACAGGGAAGTTCTCTGCTGCTTCCTCTTCGAGACACCACCTCAGCTATAGATACATCATTACACCAGCTTAAGCTGTCGGAAAGGCAGATATGCAAGTCTATGCACAAAACAGAATGCACTTTTTTCTTGTCTGTAAAAAAAACAGCTTAAGACATAGGGTTAAGAGTTAAATTCGAATAACTAATGTACATAATCACAATGGAAAACTGAAGACAGTTCTAATTTAGTGAAAGACACACTTTCCCCATATTCATTAAATCTGGAAATATTTTGCAAGGTGATTTATTTGCTGGCACCACCTAGTGGAGCTTAGTCGCCTCTACTGCAATTGTCGGAGTTCAGTCAGGTTCCCACTCCGTGACATCCCTGAGAGACCGTATTTTCTCACATGTGTAATGTTTAATGACTGCAAGAGCCACTAACAGCACTACACACATTTTCACACATCTATAAAAATGTAGTACAAAAGAAAAAATAAAACAATGATAGAAAACAACTCTTATTCTGCTTGCATTAAACAAGCTCAAGAAGAACTTAACAGAGATGCCACAGAAAACTATTTTGCAATACAGCGTTTATGAGTTTCCAACTTGAAGTACACGTTGACAGCTCCCTGTTGGAGTATATCGCATAAAACCCAACAGTCTGAACAGATTGTGTTATGTGATAACAAGGCCTCATACTGAGATCCGGAAGATTTCTAAAGGCCTTTCGGATCAAACCTCAGGCAGAGCAGGCACGCTGCACAGAGCGCTCTGYCTTCACAAAACGGGGCTCATCAGGGAGCAGCAGCTACCTGCCCAAGGTTTGACTGGAGCAGGAACAGGCATGTGAACTGCTGCTCTTACCCTGGTTCCTCCACCAGAGTTTGTGCTTCATGCGTGGGCCTCTTTATAAGGCACTGCCCCAAGACAAAGCCTTACTGCTTGAAAACCAGCCGCACTGCAAAAGTCCTCTTCTCAGGCCAACCCACCACCAAATACAGTGCCCTCTTTACAATAAGGAACTCGCTACAAATATTTCATTTGGGTTCACAGAAGAATTTGGGGGAATAATGCAAGACGTTTCACTCCTCTACATGCTTCTATATGAGAGGAGAAACATTGTAATTTCCTATCGTTTTATAAAACGGTCCTGAAAAATGGCTGATTTTTCAGAAACAATGTTATTTTTTTTCCAGAAGAACAGATATTAGCAACAACCGCACTGATATATATGCAAAATCCCAGGCTATGGTACAGCCTAGGATACAGAATCATATTTTTAAAACATCAGAGGATAAGCATGCTGCACCCAAGCAGACACTAACACAGTCCTTTGAAGTGGAGACAGAAGCGGCTAATGTCTACTCAGGTTTTATTTTAAGAAGAGGATAAAGTGGTTTTTGTTTCTCTTTTGTACTCAAACTTTTAGATTGTTTCAATATTCATATAAAGCACTCAGGGTAGAATATTAATGTGTATTTTTCATTTTCATAGCTTTTTTATTCGCTTAAGATTCCAGCATGGACCATTTTGCTCTATGAGGACTAAGATCAAATTTAGACTTGAGTTGTATAGGAAGTAGAAAAGAAGTGATGCTTGCAATCTTATTACATGTACATTTGATGTTCACTCACATAAAATCTAATTCTGCCCAACTGTGAAGCGATATATAGGCTAAACATTAGAGTTAATACCCAAAAGCAAATCACTGCAGAATGCCAATTGCATTCAAGAGACAAAAATCAAAGAACAGCCTTTAAATTCAAGAAATTGCTCGTATCGGAACAGCAGTTCAGGCACAAAGGCACAGGCAATTGACTGTATGCAGGCTAGTATTCTATATAAATCTGTTTTAAATCATTTGGGGGGGGGGGCACACCACACAAGCTTACCATCACTGCCCTGTCTTGGGATTTACATGTCGAAGCCTTTTAAAGCTGCCTTTGCTACTGCCATACTCAAGAGCATTACGTAGTCAGTTGATCTAACACATAACCCCATAAAGAACTCACAGTATTCCCACTGTGGGACCACTTTTATTATGAAAGCTTTAATTAACTGGTCTACGTACGGTTTATGCTGTGAAAGACATTTTCAGAGCCTATTTTACCATCTAGGCTGAGACTGTACTACAGGCTGAGTACTCAGAAAACCATCTGGGGAGAAGAAAATAAGAAAAAATCCTCATGTAACTTTCACCATCGTTTTCACCAAATTAATGAAAATATCTCCTTAATAAGGGACTACGGGACTCCATCATTAAAACTTTCCTTATTAATAATGGTCCTCATATTTTTGTTTTAAAGACAATCAGCAGCTGACCAGGAGTTACTAAGTGATAAAAGCTGAGTATTAATCATGTTTGTCTTAAAATTTAATTTTGTAATACTTTATCAAATGGCTCTCATTTTCTGTTACATTTCTCCTCTTTTTGCTTAGCTTCTGTCAAAAGCACTAGTGGTTGCTATGGTAACTTTGGCTCTTTTCCCACTGTTCATGCAGGTTTTCATCAAACCCAGTGACTTTTTTTTTTTAAATCTTATCTACTCTATAACAATAGTTCCTTGACTAAGGTGCTGTATACTGCACTAGATGACAATCCTGCTATTTCACAGTAGTAACTGGAAAAACTACTGTGTATTGCTAAATTTTGAAAACTAGCAATTGAAGGGTTTTGTTTTGKTTTTTTTAAGTGTCTGAGAACAGGCATTCCCTTCTTTTAAGCTGATCATTATTCACATAAAACATACTAATTAATGTACCAGAAAATGTAAGTTAAAATAATTTGTAAAAATAGTAATGTTTAATGAACAAGAGACCCTGTGTGGCAACTCTATTGCAATTTTTTGAAGAAAGAATGAAAATTAATCACTGCTGTTTCATGTGGATTAGGCAAGACTCAGAACTAAACAAAATGAGAACTGAGGGACCTTCTGCAACTGCTGAATGTGCTTAACTTCTCTACTACCACTGATCAAGCTGTTCAAGTCTCCCTGTCATTAAAAACAACAACAACAACAACAAACAAAAAACCCCATGCACTTCTGGTCACTAAGATATTTCTTAAAATTAGTGTCGTTTGCTATCAAGGTGGTGTATAACCAGCAAGAAACAGGCGACATATACCAACAAACAGATGAAGTACATGCTAAGGCTCGAGCCATTTCCAATCATTTTTCAGTAATATTCTATTTCTAAATCTATTTTTCCATAAATATTTAAGTTTGGACCTAAATTCCTCACAGTTTCTTCTTGAAGCTTTGTTTTTCCTTGAATTAATGCAAAGGAGATGCTCTTCTGATGTTTTCTAGAGGCCAGTATCAGCCTCTTCTGCTCCAGAGGGTAACTACTCAGGAAAGGTGTTTCCTATCTTGTTTATGAAAAGTAACTCAAATACAGYGATGCAGTCAAACTCTGAGCAGTTTAAACAACTATACAAGATTCACCCATCATACAGGACTGAGCATTAAAAATATAAATCCACACTAAGCCATTAGATTAACACCCTCATGCATTAAACAAAGTATAAAAGTAACATTCCTGAACTAAAGTTTTACTCAACTTGAGTAGAGTTATCTGAATCTGACCCTTATCATGAATCTAGAATATATACAGACAAGGCTGTGCTGGAGACAGCTCGGTCCACTTCACTGGGTGGGATTTTAATAAATGCCCTCCAGTAAACCATAGTTCTTAACCCTGTTGCCCTCCCTCTGTTGAGCTGTGCTTGGTTTGACCAAAACCGCTCCCCCGCACGCTGTCCCATCCCTCCCTGCCACCCTCCGGCTTGGCTCCCCTAGTCCAGCCCTTCCGCAGTCTCTGCCACTTTGCCACTGCCATCTCTGCTGCCTTGCCCTCTTGGCCTGCTTCTCAAAACCAACTGCTACGCCCTGCAAAACCCAGCCGGTTGCACAGCTACAGCATCCACCCAGTTCCCACATTTGGTATTTTGAGAAGCCGAGCGCTACAGACGCGCTCACTATAGAATGTGTACTCAACTCAGAATGATTCTGCAGTAGTTTGGGGATGGGTTGCATTCAATATCCATCTATCCCAACAATGATAATTCAGGTTTTTTCATATTACAGATAGGAAATTTTTCCTTCATTTCAACTTTTATTCAGCAACCAGAAACACATTTGTTTTTTAACTTGGGTGGATGACTAACATGTAAATTGTAGACCAATTATTTCTGATTATATTGATTGCCCAATTTCCTCCTCTTCTATTAACAGTTGGGGGGGGGGAGGGGGTTCTAATTTCGTTTGAAAAGCACACCTTGAAATTATACCTTTATTTTATAAGAACAATTATCAGTGAAAATAAATAATATTCTACAATTTGCTTCATTTCATTTCAGTAATTTTGTTTCTTTTCAAATTTCTGGTGAAGTTAGCTTTATTATATAATTATTTTGTACAATTTTGATTACATTTAGCAAAATAATCTGATTACTAGATGAGCACAGTAGGCAAAAAATGCATTAATATATTAATTAATCCCTGTTTCAATTTATATTACACTAGCTTTACTGAGATTTCAGTTTGTTACAATGTGCAGGTTGAATATTCATTTGGAACACTGAAAGATGTACTCAGTAGGTGGAATTTCCTTTCTAGCAATATCTCTATTAGCTATAGTTTCTATAGCTTTCTCATATACTAGGCCAGACATAGACAGCACTTGCACAGAGATCAGGCCTGTTCAGTAGCTGCATTTTATATAATATAATCATTTACATATAAAATGAGCTTTTTTTTTTTTTTTTCCTTTGTTGCTTGAAGTTCAGCCTCAATGGGTGTTACAAAGAACTGCTATTTTAATTAAACCTCATTTTACATCCAGGGAAAGAAGAAAGAAACAATTAGAAACCAGTAAGAAACAATTATCTAGGATACATAAAAATTCAACTAAGTACTTCTTGGGTGATATACTACCATAAAAAAAAATTCTATGTCACACTACTAATCACTACTATTCTAAGACATCTCTTGCATCTATTATTACCAGCCATAAAACCCACATATGTGTACACAAAATTCAATACAGTGATAAAGACAATCTTTTAAGAACTGCACTGTAATTTTAAATGCTTTGTATTTATTATGAGATGAATTCAAGAACAGTCAAATTTGGCATGCAATTAGCAAATGAATCACATATATTCTTTCATGGTGTTAGAGAAATAATTAGGCTTTCATGAAACCCAGATACTCAAATATGATTAGAAGGAATTTTCTGACCAGTAATGGAAGTCCTCTGTTTGCAGAGCATACACACCACCAGTATAATTTTTTCCATGCCATGTTACCGAACTGGAAACATTCCTCTCCGTAACCTTTCAAAAATCAACAGCGCTGCTGGAGGCATCCCCAGGAATGGCAACGGGGATAGCTGTTTTCAAGGTGCTTCCCAGATGTTAGCTCATTGGTAAGTAGATAGACAAACACACATCACTTAAGGAACAGTGAATATTACTGTAAAATATTTAGAGCCACTACTGACCTAAACCAACTTTGAATCTGTGGCATGTAAAGTCTTCCTAACGGAGCTAGAGCAGCATTTCCACCAATCCTTCCTAAATTACTTTACAAACCTGCATATTACTATACTGACTCATATTATGCAGCAGTGCCATTAGTTTTGCAAGCCATGACAACATATTCTATTTTAAGGAAATTTTTCCATCTAATCACATTTTTTGTGCACATACAGTTTTCAGTTCAAAACCAATACAGCACACTGCAGATTTATCCATTTTATAGATACACCATGTATTTTTATGGAAAAACTCCTAAGCATCTAAAAAGATAGAAGTCAGCTCAGAATATTTCATAATAAATTATCTATTAGTAAAAGCTGGATCAGAGAGAAACCACACACAAAGGAAAAGGAGCTAGGGCGCTCTATTTGACAGCTAAGGAAGAAACAGAGGTTATGYCCTCTATGGCTGAGATTCAGAGCAGTTTCAGTTAGTGACTGTTCTGCTCCAATTCCCCAGATAAAATTTAGACCTACAGCAAGCAGTCTTCATTCCTATTCTATTCCAGCGGGTAGTCATGGTTCAGACTCTTAAGCAACCAACAGAAGAAAAACAAACAAAAAAAAAGAGTCAGTAGGGAACTATGAAGCTTAAATATTATGTTACAGTTAAACTGAGATAAACCTATAAGGTTCATTACTAAATTCTCACAAACTAAAATGATTCATAAATTGCTAAATATGTGGAGATATAATTTTTGTCCTACTATTTCAAAAAGAAAAATATTATTGAAATTTTAGAACTGCTGAACTATGCCTATGGCAACATGCTTCATTTGCAGGAGATATAGGGCCAGAAATCATTCAGGGATATGAGTAACTCTTTCTGATTTTTATCTCCTACAAATTACTTACTACAACTACAATATTACATGCACTATACCACATGTCAAATTTAAGCAGCTACTGGGGAGCTACAGCAAAAATATACCCTTATCTGCTTCTTCGCGCCACTCACACTTAAGTAATCTTCCCTACTGAAAATCTAACCATTCCTATCCTTCACAGCACTGGGCTGTTCATGAAGAAATTCAGATGTATAATCTGCAAGCCAGATTTGTCGCTAGCTTATGAAAGCTTCTGCCAGCAGAACCATAGCCCTGGATTGCAGTTCCAGGAAGTCAGCCATGGGGAAAACACATGGGCACAAAGCAGCTCGAACCCTCCTGTCCTTCTGAGAGCCCGTATGGGGTCCGCATAAACCAAGAAGCAAGTAGTGCTGTCCTGCAGGAGGCTTCAGCGACGCTGGCTAGTCAGGCTAGCAAGCCCTAGTCATGGATTAACTCTACCCTCTCTGTGATACAACGCGCTCAGTAAGGAGCGGAAAGACCATCTGTTCTCTCCTTGCAGTTAATCTCCTCCCTGTGAGGGCAACAGGCTCTGCTATGCCAGGGGAATATAAATTATACAGTCCAATAAGCTACCTGGGACCAGCTGGCCCACTGAAAATATGCATTTTAGTGGCTCATTCTGATAGCCAATTTGGCCTTTGTACGCAGGATAAACAAGCCCAGCTTTGGCTTAAGCACAGGCGATGTCCCAGGACAGCAAAAACACTTTTGGTAATGCTTAACTTGATGGGGCTACTTAAATTCCTAATGTGAAATGTGAAATTGAATTTCTTGCTGGGGAAGTACAGTAGTTAGCCCACTTCAACAAAGTATCCTTGCACACACGTCTTCTGAAGCTATAATAAATGCAAAAAATGTTAATTTATCATTAGTCATTGATAAACCAATCAGCCAATAAACAATTTTTTTTTAATAATGAGATAGGAAACACCATAGAGTGAAAGCATACTATCAGTTTAGAAATTATAATCTGTTAAAGATTATTCTAAGAAATCAGCAAAACGCATTTTCTTCTATCCTTCAGTCAGGGTGTCTGACAATGTACCATACACAGTCAATATTATTCAGTCTTTTCCTCGGTGCTTAGCACTGATTCTTTTATTTTTTACATAGCAATGCGGGAGAATTTACACAGAAAATATTACTGTAAAATTGAAAACCTGGCAATGGGAACCAGGAAGAAGGTGCAACATCAGAAATAAATATTGTTTGGATTTCTAATCATCCATTTCCTTAATATTGGAACAAACTCATATCAGCTGGACTTCAACAATAATTTTTTTAACCTACAGGAAGAGAAACTTAAAATAGCTGTCTTATAACTCAAAGAGTTAATGCTAAAGCAACTGCAAATATCAATACTCAACATTCATTCCTCCCTTTCCCACAGTAAAGGAAATCCTAGCCTTCACTGTCATCTTGCCTTCTCCTCACAGCTACTGGAATGAACTGCATAATCTGAATACTCTATGGAAAATAAACTCTTCCTTTCCAAAATTGCTTCCAAATCCTCATTATTGCCAGTCATATTGATATCAAGGTAATGCTGTGATCTCACTAACTCAATATAGTATGTACAAGGTGAAACAATATTGGTGACTTCAAAAAATTTGGGGGATGAGGCGGGCTCTGACTCCAATCATTTGTCCAATTCCTGCATACATAAGAAACCTAAATATAGTTTGATTATATAAAACCCTAACGATTCTAGTCTGCAATGAAATTATGTTTGTTCTGTTTACGACACAGGAATATACTGCCTTCAGTGGTAATAAATTCTGGTGCTATATTACAAAATATGCACATCCTTGCATGTACATGCATACAGTAGAAATTTCCCATGTATCTGGTGGAAGAGAAAGCCTGCCTGACTTTATGTTTCAAACTGGATTCGACCTCTAGGCAAATTATTAAAGTGTTTTCATACTTCTCTGTTCTTTCTCAATATTGTATAAACTCGTGGCCAATTTAGGCTTGCCTTTTTAGCTGTAGCTGCCACAGCAGAGACGGACCATCATCAGTCTTAGAAAGCTGAACATCTATAGTTGCCACTATACTCCCTTGCAATCCCAGGAACCTCTCTATGATAACCGGAGCCAACTGAATTAAGCTTGCTAGGATCCTACAACACATCCAACCCCTGAGTAGCTATTCATCCAGCTCCCTTTATGTTACAATTTCCTCCTCCTCTTTTGTTTTTTGCCAGAGATGCAAAACTATTATATTTCATTACTTTGTTTGTTTCTTCCTGTATTTACCAACACCAACCTTTTGTGCAATCATGGGCTCGTGCCTACAAAAAAAGCTGAATAAATCCCATTTCACAACAAGTTCTTTGTTTATAGAAGTATTCTTTTTCTGAACGATCACTCTTGCCACACAGATAATACTCTGCTGCCCTACATATTTCATACAGTAATCTTAACAATGGCTTGTGCACTTTAGTAGACACATTCAGCATCTGCTATTTCCCTTTCCACAGTTTCTACAGATTTCTGATATCCTAGACCAAGCATATAAAACAATCTCATTTAGTTAAGTAATATTATACAGTGTTCAGTAAGCCATCCCTAAATCCTTTTCTTTACCAGATCAGAATCGCCTTTTGTAATCACCTCTAGCTTTCTTTATATCCTTTGATGTGATTGTGGCTTTCCTGCTCTTCCCTTGCCAGAAATTCCCACTAGTTTATTCCAACAGCTAACTGGGCAGGAAAGGGATGTCCAGCGATAATTCAATGCTATTCAAGTTCAGCTCTTTTCTGCTCACAACTCATACTAATGCCCTTTTTTTTTTTTTAATTAAACTAAGGAACTAGGACCCTCAATACTCTCACTATGAAGCATGACTTGGTTGAGCGTAACAGTCTTTAGAAACAAGCAGTGCAGAAAAACATTATTATTGTCCAGATCATCTTGCAGCTAACAGCCTGACTGGTTCCTATTGAAATCAACCATAAGACTTCCAAAAAAATACATTAAATCAAATCTTTGCATGTACATAATAAATCTGATAGTCCTATGACAAGAAGCTTGGTCCCCTGAACACCTGACTCAAAAGAAAAGAATCTGCTATTGGGAGGGCTGGGAGATGGAAATCACCGTATGGTCTTCTAGCCATCAGTTATACAGATGTGTTGTGAAGGCAAAATGCCCCTTCTTCCCCCACAGCTTTGGACAAGATATGATTTTTCAGTGGCAGAAATCTCTGACCGTCTGGAAGGTAATTCCTCAGACACTCATAAAAGACAAGTGTAAGCTTTTTCATGATATTGAAACAGTAAAGGACTAAGAGCACTTGCATATGGTTTAATACCATTAAAAAAAAAAAAAAGAATAATGTTGCTTGAGCCCTGGAGACTTAATAGTTATGTTCTGAGATTCATTTCTGAGGGCAGACGGAAGCTAACGTATGCCTGGCCACTAAATTCAAAAGACCTAACAGTCCAGTAATAACTGTTTCAAACTACCAGCTTGCTCTTTCCCCTCTATTTTCACTACCCCCTTGAAATTTACTTCTTAATCACACAAAAAGAATATAATTATCCTAAAACAAACAAACAAAAAAACCCCACACACAACAGTGGCTTTGATACTTTCAACTGGAAATAAATAATGATAATAAAGAATTTTATTGAAATTATTGTGCTATCTCAAAGCTCTGTAAAGACCCCAAAACTGCATGAAATATTTCCTGGTCTGACATATGCCAAACATGAAAGCTGTCTGCATGATTTCCTTGAGTGGCAACATACAGAGCACAACCACTGAAGTACATCTACAAATAAATATGAATTTGTGTTTAGCACTTTGACAGCAAAGCAGGATGATCAAACCATGTAAAGACCACTACGAAATCTAGAGAGTACTGCAGGAGACTAGAATTTTAGAGCAGCCCACTTAACTGCAAAAATAACAGTAGATAAAGATCACAAAAAAGAAATGGTGAAGGAGAAATAATGAGACAAAAAAATGCTATACAAGAAAAGTGTAAGAGAAGGTGGATAAAGGAAGACAAAATGAATTAAAAAAAAATCTAGATTGAGCATTACATAATTCTTAGATATTCTCACTTATCTAGATGTTGCCTGCTAGATTTACTTACAACCCCCTTCTAAATCTGACACACAACAATTTTAGGCATTACATGTCCACGCTAACTAGATCTACTGATGCTATTAAGTGTGTATGTCAACCAGCACATGCAAATTGCTTATGAATAATGTGTAGCTTTTTGACTTGATTCGAAAGCTACTGTAGTTAATAAAAAGACTGCTATGGACTTGCATATGCTTTGGAGAAGACCAGAGTGACCTTTGTGGAGTATTCCCAGTATGTAGCACCTCTATAAATCAAGAGGTTTGAAATTATATTTAGGAATAATTACATGTAGGTACAGCAAAGTAGCACTGTACCGAAAACAGTATGAAATGGTAGTAGCACAACCTGATACTAACAATTAAAGCTTTCTCATAGAAGAAATGCAGGATGCCACACAAACTCCAGCAAAAGTTGGAGAAAGTGGAAAAAGCATCCAAGACCAAACAAAACATGACTCAAGAGTTATAGTTTTGTGAAAAAAATAAAAACTAAAAACATTCTTGCAAAAAGCATTGTCAAAAAGTCCTTTTCAAATGGGAATATATATTATTCAAAGTAGTTTTTTAAAATATCTTGCTAAATAGGAACTATAATCATCAAGTGTAACATCTTAGTGTAACTAAAGTCTTTCCAATGCAATTTATACCTAGCAGTTCCTTTCCATATTGTCAGTGATCCTTATTTACTTTCCCCTGACGTTATACTAATGAAATTGTACCCTAATTATATAATTTGTCGTATTATAGCCAGTGTATTAATGCTGGTTCGTCACCTTGAATGGTACTTTCTTTTACATTAATATAGTAGTTTATATATATGTGTGTGTATCTAGGCTAGGAGAAAAAAATATTTACAAAATACTGTAAAAAGTAGCAATAATATTTAACAGCAAGTTAATACTTGCCAATCTTTTTGAATTATTTTAGGCTAGTCAAACACAAATTTATCAAAAATCCACAGTTAATAATTTATTTCATAATAACAATAAGATATGAGGGAAATGTACATGCAGAACTGATTAGCATGTTTCATGAAAAAAATTACAGAATTCATGAGAAGATGTTTCCAAAAAATATTACTACCTGGAATTAACAGGGTCGTAATCCCACTGGCAATTCAATAYGGGTTACTAATGAATTACTGCTGCTTTATAACTTTAACAAGATAAAACCCAAGAATAATTTTACTCCGAGCAGCAACAACAAAAAAAGCCCGGCGCCTCCTTTTGCCCCTACCTAGGGACATTACAAGCAGATGCCAGGCAGGGGGAAGGAACCCCAGACCTTCTCCTACTCAAAGGCACCGAAAGCCGGGCCGCGGCTGGCCGCGGGGAGCTGCTGACCGCGGCAAGGCGCCGGCGGCCGCCTCCCCTGCAGCAATGCCGCCACCTGCCGGCTCGGCGCGGCCGCCGCACAGCGCAGCGCCCGCACCGCGCCGCACCGCACCGCGCGCCTCCCCCCCCGCCGCCGGCCGCGGCACCGAGCGCGTCACCCGCTGCCTCGGCGGCCTCTGCTGAAGCTCCCCGGGCCGGGACTGCGGAACGACCGTCCAAACCTGGCTCGGCAACACGCAGCTTGTGTCACCAAAACAGAAGCAAACGGAGCAACTCTGGAAAAAAATGTTAAGCATAAAGAATAGTTAGAAGATTAAAAGAAACAAAAAAGGAAAAAAAAAGTTGATGCAAGTTTATCATTGCCACAACAGTGGATCAGGATACAAAACAGAACTGGGATCTTTTTTCTGAGAACAGGAGCTTTCAGAATTAGTCCTAAAATTAATTTTGAAGAGCTCTCAATCTAAGGCTTCTGGCCAGAAATTAGTGGTGATCTCAAAACAAACCAGCCTTCCTCKCTTTAAGAAAAGTCAACTGAGCTAATCAGCAGCTACTAGGCAAACAAATTACCCATCGCTTCGCAAACTGGATCGCTATGGGTTCAGGAAAAATAACTGGTAGAAAAGAAGAAAGCACAGGAAAGAGAAGGGAGAGAGTCACTAATAAAAAATTGATTGAGAGTGTATTAGCCACTAACATCCTGCAAATGAACCAATTACCCACAATTATTCTCTATTACACAAGCATTCCTCCGAACTCAAGAGGCCAAATTATTCATATTAAGAAAACAGTTATTGCTAGTAGTGCCACAATTATTCTCTATTACACAAGCATTCCTCCGAACTCAAGAGGCCAAATTATTCATATTAAGAAAACAGTTATTGCTAGTAGTGCCACAATTCTTCTTTACAGAAGTATTAAAAATGAAGCCCAATTCTCAAAAGCAATGAAACTAGGATGGTTTTATATGGCACTGCCTTTAATTCACTTCTTATTACCCTCAAAAGAAATATTCACCCCTAATTTTTATCARTGCTTTCTGCTGATAGACATCTTTTCCTCATGATAGGAGCTGAAAAAGAGAAACTATTCTACCTGGTTATAGTTACAATCTGAGCAAAAAAGACAGACTCCCAATTTATTAGACATACTAAACTCTGTACAGCTCCTTCTCCAGGATTCAGAATTTCTTCTACACCTTAATACTTGTTTTCCTCTTTCGGTTCACCTTAAAAAGAGATTTACAAACAAAAAAAGCAGCTGAAGCCCCAAGATCCCTAGACCTTCTGGTTTTCTGCTGAAATTGGCAGCTACCAGCTCAGTCAGGACTGAAGCAACTACAGAACAAGGCCTTTGAAGTGAACGTAGCTTAGATTCAAACTGCTATGAAGAAAGGAAAGAGCAAAGGATTCTTCTTTCCTTTTATTTTTAAAGCCTCTGCTCACAAATACTCGCCTAATTCAGTGTGAACTGAAAGCCTCCTCTTTTTCATTAATTACTTGTTTTTTCTTTGTACAAGTCTCRGCCCAAGCCCAAGCAAACTTCAAAGTCCATACCCATCAAACAGCAGGGCTGCGACTCGCCAGGAAACCACCAGCTGTGACCTGGTAGCACAGCTATAGTTAATGCTGAGCTTGGGAGTGGATCCGCGTTACCAAGCAATTGCTAATCAGTGACCTAACCAAGGGACAAAGTTCTATGGAAAAGATTTGGCTAAGTCAGAGCAGAGGGTTAGAYGGCAGCTTGAACAGTTTGTGAATGGTATGATCCCAATACGCATTCATTTCTCACACGATGGCATCTTTACCCTTCATTACCTGCCAGGAGCAATCAGTGTTTCCCTCCTCTCACCCCTTTTTTGTCTCTATTTTCTTAGGAGAATAAAACATTTCTTCATCCTAAAACCCCAGAAACAATGGAGGAAAAATAGTAAATAAAGTACTTGGATAGTCCAAGAAAGCATCCTGTACAATTCATAACTAGTGTTCTGATATATAACAAAATGAGCCCGCGAAGAGTTCACTTACTATGAAATTATCCTAAAAGCAAAATAAGACTTAACCAGAGCACTAACCAGAAGATCTCATTACAAGAAACGCATTTTGCTACTAGATTTGAATAAAAAAGAGTGTGTGTATAACCTTCATCAATCCTAGGGTATTTGGAATGCTGAAATCTTTCTATCTCACAATTGAAAATTTTTTCTAGACTTATCCATCTTCCAGGCACATTCTCTATGTATATTCAGGATAGAAAACATTGTGTAAGCCAGGGTAGTATGTATACTACATTTATAAACACAGACTGCAGCGTAGTAAACATACACGAGATATAAAAAAGCCTTTCCCATTAACTTAACCAGGTATGTAACAACATTTTTGAAATGCTTAATACCTCAGAAACTTAAGATTATTCTGTTGCAAACTTGGTGCAGCAGAGATACTCAAGTTGCTTCCCAAGAAGCTGGTTTGGATACAGAACTCAGACTCTCCTGATGACACCGAAAATAATAAATCAGCCTGTGTTAGCCCCGTTTTTTCCTATCTTTACATAAGAGTGCGATCTGGGGTATGTCAACAGACATCACATTCATGAAAGGCATAATGTTTGAGCTAACACTGATCATGGAAGAATATTCACCCTCATTCTTTCTTTCATATATTAATTTGGGGCAAGCTGTAATTAATCTAGGCAGTATCGATTCAAAGACCACATAATTTGTGAAGTGTTGAGACTTCTTAATACCCTCAGAAACAGCTGTGTATAACATTTAGAATATTCTTGAAATAAAAAAAAAAGGGCAATTAGTTCTTGAAGAGCACATCCTCCAAAACTGTCTTTTTATTAAAGCATAACATTTTTAATTAAGGGGAAAAAAACTCTAAACCTTTAAATATTTCTCAGCATGTACAGTCCACACAGGAATACCTAACGGTGTGGAGCCTCACCTTTGTTACTTCTGTGACATCTTGCACAAAGTACACCCTCAGCTTTCTGTTTCCATTGCATAAGCCTGTGCAAAATAACTACCATATATGTGTCACAAGTAAGTGCAAAAAGTGATTATTAAAATGACATGCAATGCATTGCTGCAGTTCATCGTGATTTAGAAGCTGTAAAAGAGGAAAAAACCCGATGAGTAGTCAAACCAGCCTCAAACTCCTGTATACAGTTACTCTACACATATTGCCTTTTGGACGGGAAGAAGGAAATCGTTCATCAAGCTTCAAAGTAGAATAATACTATATGAAATATTCCTAACTTTTTTCCATTTAAAGCTATAATTCTTAACTTTGTTGTCATAAAACAGATCTCTGCCACACTAAGAGGTACAGACCTAGGGACCTGTTTGAGGAATTTATTAAACACTCCACATGACTATCTATGAAGATGTACTACAGTCTTCCAGCACTTCTCTACAAGTCCATACTTTCTTCTCCATTAAAAATATTCTCTCTTTAAAATCTCCCAAGGTGGTTACAAGAAACTGAGAACGGAAGTCATCTTTGGAAAAGCATATCTGAATATAGTGCAATGAATAACCTTTATTATTTTACAGGAGACCATTTAAAACAAGTTATATATTACAGACACTACGAATTACTTTAAGCTTTGTGTGTGTGCTTCAGCTCCAAGGCCTACAGATTCTCAAAAATTCTCTCAGGAAGGGGAACTTCTCAGCTACTAAACCAGCACGTTCCCACCCCTTCCAGTTTCACAGACCTCAGTTAACCGGAATTATGCTCATGTAATACAGCTTTCATTACACATCAGAAAGTGTCACAAAGATAACGCTCCCATTTGTGCGTGAGTACCTATTCCTCAACATTGCTTCCATGTGCCCAAGTCAGGAGTGTGCCGGTAACTAAAAAGCTCATAAATCGGCACACAAATAGCTCAAAATTAAAAGTTGAAAATTGCAATGTCACTTCCTGTTCCAGAACAGCAAAGGTGGTGAAACCTGTTTCTCCCCTTAATCATCCACAAATTAGAAATACACACAGGTAGGTTTTCAACACAGTTTTTGATTGGCAAAAGCTCTACTATTTGCACAAAATGTTTTTTTATTCTTCAGAGAAGAAACAAATTTAGTCTCGCTAAGTGTTGTTCTAAACTAAGGAGTCACAGAATAAGCTTAAGATGAATATGGTTGGTAATAATGTGCACGATACATGTGAAAATACAGCAAGAAAGAAAAACAATTACACTAAACTTAGAATCAAAAGTGTGAATAATTTAAATTATGAGCACCAGAGGTACTGTTATCTTCTTGAAAATTTATAGAACTGACATCCACTAACTTGTGCTTTGACTGGAGTGATATTCTACAAGGCAGACAATAATTTACATAAATTTATGGGTTAAAAATATTTACATCTCTGGTTATAGGAGTCTATTTCAATTCTTTTTTTTCCTTCTAGAGGAAAGTTTCATAAAATGTAAAAGATGCAAAAGAAATACAAGAAAAATGCTAAATAAACTCTACAGTGCAAGCACATCTTTCTCTACATGTTCCCAATAGGTGGCAACAGAATGCCAAAAATAAAGGGAGCTTAGAACTCTTTCTTCATGAAGTAATGGAAGCTGCTATAATTTCTATCAATTAACTTGGATTAGTGATTTTATTCAGACAAGGAGTTGCATCTCAGCAACAGAAATCCTCATGACAGTTAAGGCCAAAAGACACAGAATTTGCAGAGCAGAAACAAAGCATCTATTAAGAAACTCCAGATGCCGCACATTACGCGAAATCAACTAACTGATGGTTTAAACTCAGAGCTTATCTGAAGGAGTAGTGATTTACAGTAACAAAATGTTTCTGCACATAATACAAGAACTAACAAGGAAGAAAGAACATTTTTGACTGTTTTTTGTTGTTGTTGACATCCATACCTTCGTCTTTAGTAGTATTTATTTGCTAGATAGAATAAAGGGGTGAGAAATTTTAAATAGAAAGTTTTCAGCTGACAAATCCCAGCTTTATGAGTAGTAGCATCAGTTAGAATCTATTATATAAAACTGGCTCATAACTACACGACCTTCATATTTTTCACAAAGTATCAATTTAAATTAAGAATTTCATTTTGCCAGGCACAGAATAGAACATTATAGGATTCAACCTAGTACCGTATTACTATTGGTATTTACAGAGTACATATAAACAGAATACACTCTAGAGCTTCAAAATTTCAACTAGAGTTCCAAGAAACTCTTCTGATGAAAATTTCTNNNAAAAAAAAAAAAAAAAAAAAAAAAATCAGATTAGAAAGTACTAGAAAATGCAAAAAGCAATCCTCTAGGTTTTCTATGTAAAACTGTGCTTAAAAACAAAATTTCCTCACAGAAGAGGAAAAGAATATAATTGTTGCTGCCAATATAGATAAAAATTTCCTACTTTTAAACTTCACTTCCAACAGTTTTACGAAAATACATATTGACAAAGTCACTTAAGCCAAACACACCACTTTTTAGGCTTCCACATTAAAACAGGACAGTCCAGTAGTTGTTTAAATAGTCAGAATAGATTTAAGTAGAGACAGGTATCCAATACAATAAAATTAATTTGTTTTAAAATATCTCATGGCTGAATTTCATGTTTACACTACACAGGGTAAGAGCAGCCTTTGAATACGGCTGCCCGTAAAGGGTTGGAAAGAATTCTCATTCTCCAAGTAGCTTTTGCCTCAGGAGGTCTGTAGGAAATAGCTCTCCAGGCCTGCAGGGCTATCCTGGCTCCCTGATTCTTTGAACACGGCTGTAGCAAACAGACTGGAAAACAGTTCTGCTTTCCTTGACAGCTGAGACTTTTCTGCTTCTGCTGCGCAGACCTATGCAAATCAAATCTAAATAATGACTACTTACTTGCTTTCAAAGGCAGCTAAATTAGGGTCCAAAGAAATTGTCTCTGCCGTAATTTCCACCTTTCTTACACTGCCAAAGAAGTCTGTTATCAGAACATTTTGAGGGTCTCGCTGAAAGAGATCAGTTCGATGGCCAGGGGTAGAAACACACAAACTTTTTGGACACACCTGAAACTGGAAAACAAAACGGACAATCATATCTTGCCCCTCATCAATCAGTAGTCTCTRTAGGTAGCTTACAAAAAAAACATTATAAAAAGAAAGATAAATGCCACACATAACTTGCATTAATTTCAGTACAGGTTCCACAGTTGGAAAAAGTGATTCAACAAAAATATTAAAATGCATTCTTGTATTTCAGAGAACCTTTTCCATACAAAGACATTTGTCACTGCACATAAAAAAAAGAAAAAAGCCTCTTGGTTTCACGTTTTCACCGAAAGGCAACACATTTTCTTTTACTCAGTTCCAATTAAGGGAGCAAACAAAAAAAATTAAAGTCTCTAAAGTAAACTGTATAAACCAAGAATTAATTTTAATCCCTCTATTTGATGTATAGATCAATGCTACAGCTATGCAATTAAGTCCGGATGGAAAAGTTACAAAACCCGGGAAGAACTATAATGTTTTTATATTCCTGTATCATTAACATCAGCACAACAGTATATGACTACTATGAATGATTTAACAAATTATGATTTTCCACTTCTGCTTTCACCTATCTGACCCCAACAAAATCTCAAACCTCAAGTCCAACATCTCTTGATCGAAGGTGACCCTGCTGAAAACAGCTTCAAAGCCAGCAGAGTAAAAGCTGCTTACCAATTCTACTTTATATTAGCTACCAAAGGCACACAAGGCCAGTGCTCTTTTCATCTGATATTATAYTGAACTTTTGCCTTACTGGTCGTGACAAATATTTCCATTTAATTCCTAAAGAAATGACTTTTAAAACTTCCCTCTTGCCATCAACAAATGCATTTTAAGAGAGAATGAGATCTGTGCAAACGATTTAGGCAAGCGTACACAAAGAAGGGATTTAATCACTGTTCTTCAAAAGCTAAAGTTCACCTCCATTGGACTCGATTGAGATTTTATCACACATATTGACCAAAAAACAACGCATAATATTGCTGTTCCCAAGACCAGAATGAAATTCAGCACACGCTTGCCTCCATCTACCTCCTTCCAGCACATCATCAAATAGGTATGAATAAAATACTAAAAACAACATCTTCTCTTACAAGCTGTAATCAACTTGTGCTAGTGCAGAGAAAACATTAAAACAAACATTAAATACAAATGTTGTCTCAATTATGGGTATGTCACGAGTTTGTTCAACTAAAGAATATACTTTCCTTTCAAAATTGCACTTCATTTCAATCCACAGTCACAACATTCATCCCCATACACTACAAAATTCAGTTTTTATTCCTTAAAAATAATTTTCTCTTTGTAGGCTGCATAAACTAGTGATACCTAGCTGGAGTAGCAGGTTGGAAGTGTTAGAGGTGCAACCGTGTTATTCCTTTTACAAACACATTATAGATAAAGATAACTGACTTGCCATTCTCCCCGAGACAAAAAAGGGGGAACAATAATCATTAAAGAAAAAAAATGTTTCAAGATCTTTCAAGTTGAAGTCTCCCAATTATATCACTTCGAGCTAATTTCATTTCCTTTCAATATCCTTAAACAATACCATCAGCTAGAAATAGAGTATATTTTGAAATTTATAAATTGATTCAATGAGGCTTGACAAAATGGGTTAATGTACTCACTGGCGTATAAAGGAAGGAAAGTTGGTAATTTACCTCTAGACACAGATTTAACGGGACCATACCATGTGCAATTCTAGTGCCTGCATTTTAAAACAGACACTGCAAAGTAGCCCAGTGGTGCGTGGATACAAAAATAATTATGGAGCTGGGAGGAAAAAAAGAAACTAGTGAGAGATATTAGGTGCAGAATTTGTTTTATAAAAAAATAAGAGAAAATTTGATTCCAATGTAGAATCACTTTCACAAGAAGAAAAAAAAAAGAGTAACAAAGATGAATTTAACATAGCCATGCCAAACCTAACAAAAACTGGAATATAAACCCAGCCAATGTCAAATGAAAAACAACAGGCAGAAGCTCAACTGTAAAGCTGATCAATGACTAGAACAAACTTTCAGTGGAAAACTTCTGTTTCCACTATGATTGAACACTTTTCTGGAAGCTGTGCCTTAGCAAAACCAGACATCAGTAAGTGGAACTACAACAGCCTATGACTAGAGCATCACATCAGACGATCTCACGTTCCCTTTTAGACAAAAGAGATTCTAGGAAGCTTAGATTTTTCAGCCATTTAATCCTGTTTCCTTTGGAACATGCCACCCTCCTGCACTGTCATCCGATCCCGATTCTTGAGAGAGGGCAGCACCAGTCTCACCAATGGCTCCAGTACCTGAAACTGTCTACAAGTCTTCCATCTGTCTTTTGCATCTCTGAATAAATTGCGTCCTGTAGTATAAAAAGGAATCTGAGGAACCTATGAAATTACCCAGCACTACAGAACAGAGAAAGCGAGAGAGAGAGAAAAAAAAAATCCACAAAGTCAGTGAAATCAATGTTCTGTAATTCTATAATCTCCAAGTAAAGCATTCAAACTATTTAAATTCTGGCAAATTCCAAACCAAATCTAGCATGTTTATCATTTGCTCCCTCCCAGTGGGTATTTTCACACATCTTTATATATTGTTTACTGAGCTGAAATTATTCTGTTCTCATTTCAAAATTTATCAAAAAGTCAGTTCAGAAAGGCAAAAACTCTCTCCCAACACTAAAAAGATGAAGTGAATAAATACACAAAATAAATACAGCAAAATTATGAAGAGAAACCCCCCCCCCCCAAGCTACGAAGTCATGGAGACTGTTGTTTCCATGGGGTAAGTGCCTACGTCTTCATTATGTACATATTAAAATGCATAAAATATGAAACAGCAAGCCCCTTTGGATTTTTATGAAGCTGTAGCACTTCTCCATTGCCTATCAAGTCTGAACACCCAGCTAACAGTTTTTATTGATACCATCTTCCTTCATTCAGCATATGTTTTTCAAGGCAGTATTGTTCCATGGGACTGTTAATTTCTGCTGTCTACACGTCCTAACACAGGAAAACTACCTTTTTCTAAGTGTTATGCTTCAGTAGCATAGCAAACAGTAACGGGACATTACATGGGACAGGAATTATTGCCCTATCCAAATAAAGAGAAGAAGCATAACCTAATGTGATATATTTCAAAAGCAGACTTCTTTTAGACTGCAAGATACAGAGACAGATGCCTAATCTTCCATCTAGACTATGATTAGTTTTGTTAATAAAATTTACTAAAATAAAACAGAACTATCATTTTGAAGACAAACTGTAACATTCCATGCTATTCCGAGCTGGAGATAAGCTTAGAAATTCTTATTTATATGCAATAGCTGTTACCTACTGTAAGTTTTCTACACTTAATTGACTACTCCTTAAAAACCTATGAAAGCATGGGAATCCTGCAGTATACCAATATGCCACAAAGTGCTTCTGTGCTTCAAAGCAGCCAAAATCCAAAATCGCTAAATGCTAAATTTATATTCCTGGTTGTTAGAGTTCTTCAAGACTACAAATAAACATTTAGAAGATAATCACTCTCCCTACACAAATACAATGTTTGCTATCCGGAAAAGAAGAATTGAGACAAGATACTGAGCAGTTACTTTACAGAAAACATCTGCATTTTCTTTTTAATCTCTCTTGGTTAAGTGCCATTGCTTAAAATACATATCACTATATTAAACTTGTTAAACATTAAATAAAGGACAAATCTAATTCTTTTAACACTACTTAATATTGAATATGACTAGAAAGAGGGGGAAAATCTCTCCCCAGTCAAAAACAAACAAACATGAATTTGATAGGTGATAGGTATAAAAAATAACAATGTCTTATAAACTAAGAGGAAAAAAAGTATTAATGACAGCTCACCTATATCATGCAAAAAGATCACTGAACAACTACAGAGCAAAAGCTGTACAGATACATTAGCACAGTACCATCAACAAAGCTTTGACTCAGAATAACTCTGACAAGACTGTTCTGAGTTTTGAACAATTTTTACTCAGCACTGCTTTGGGCTGGGAGGATATAGAGGATCAAGGCAGGAGTAATTTGAAGGTCTCTTGAGATGTGTACATGTCCCAGAACAACAGCATCAGCATTAAAACTACGAAACAGAGACTATGACTACTTCCAATCTGCCCCACAATGATTTACTACCACAAGAAGATTTTGAGCCAAATTACRATCAAGAATTTGCAGTGACACTAAGAAGAGGACTTCAACATTACAGATGCAAATATACAAGTACTAGCGTGAGAGAAGACTGCAAAGCAATTACGCTACAGCAGAGTAACACTTTTATAGCAGAGGTCTTTTGACAAAAAAGAAAAGAAAAGGTAAAAGCTGGCTAAATGAAAGACATGTTCTTGTGCATATTTTTCCAAATTACTTGAATAAGATATTATTTATCTAAAGCCACACAATTCCTCAAAACAGAAACTTTATCTTGATTTTTCATAACAAAATTTTTAGCTATTTAATGCCAAATGATATCTTGTGTAGAAATGTATTTGAATCTTATTTTAAAAGTTTAAAAGTGTGACATTTCAATTTAGTCTTTTCTTTTTTTGGAATTGCAGTCAAATCCAAAGTCAGTCATTTGCACAGCTTTATGCTATTCCCCTAGCAACACAGATGGAGCAGGTGGGGAGTAGGTGGAGTGGATTATGAGGAAAGATGTCTCATTCTTTGCAAGAATGCAACATCCAAAATTTAGGTGGGTCTGAAGAGAAGGTGTTTTAAGAGTGGTTAGAGAAAACTAAACAAGTGATGCAATAGAAACACTCTGCAATTATTACACTGCTCTTAAAAGAGCAGACATTAGGCATATCAGAAAATTGTACAACTCATTATTAGCTACCTATTTTAAAGRTCTATGGGTGAGCTAGTTAGTAATCCATTTAATGTGTTAATCTGAGTTTGGAAAGTGTTAAATTTAAAAACCAGACTTGAATAAGCAGTATCTCTTTGCTCTTAAACCAGCATAACACTAACCGTGCGTTCCACTCCCAAACTATCCTCTGTAACTTCTTCCAAATAAATGAGCTGATACCCTTACCGTGGACTAAACGTGTCATTTTGGAACTCCAAGATGAAAGCATGGAAAAAAATTACTTAAAAGACAAGAAGTCACATCTGCTGAAATACATACGTGTTAAGACTCAGTACATTACCACCACAAATCATGATATATTTGGGTCCATTCTCTTCCCCTCCCATAGCAACAATAAGCAGAGCAATGAGGTACCATATGATGACTTACACAACGCAAATAATTTGCCAGTAGGAGGCAAGTTACCTCAGCTCTTCCTGAGTACTCAGCACATAAGGAAACACAATAACACAAGGAAAAATGTTGAGATATCTTCTCTGAAGAGCCCAAAATGAAGACTACTTGGCCAGCTATACCATCTACAACATCTGAATTAACATCTAACTGGCTAGACCAGTTATATTAATTCCCAGGTGGTTTCTTATATACTAGAAAATGTTCATTTTTGATGCTGTTATCACTCAATTCATTTTCTGGCAAGTTATTTGGCTGTTATCTGGCAATTCATTTTCAGAAGAGAGTTCTGGCCAATTCATTCAAACAACATTTTAGAAGCAGATACATAATTAATAAAGAACTTGCATATTCTTCTTTAAAAAGATTTATTTTAAAGTGATCTGTATCCCATGATCAGATGATATTGAATTACAGGATAGAATTTCATTCCTTGGTAGTAAAAGAATTTTGAATCTTAGTCACTGAATCAGTTCTGTATCAACATAAAATCTGTCAAGTGTGGGCTGTTTAGAGTGAATTCTACTACACATCTAGCAGCCAGGCTAACACCAGCCTTTGTAGACAGAGGGTGACAAAACTTTTGAGCAGCTGCTCCTTTTATTGAAATGAATCAAAGACAGTGTGCTCAGTCAATGGTTGCTCTTAAATCATTTATACACCATGTCAGAGTTTAGAGCTACTAGGCACCAAAGCACGTATTACTACAATGTATTACCAATGAATTACTACAAGGAAATTAATATCTGAACAGGCACAAAGGGTTAATAGAATACATAAAATATGGTTACTTTTTATTTACATCATCTCACCAGTGTATATCTAACTGTTATAAAGACATTTTCATAAATTTTGTAATAGGTTGGGGGGGGGGGGAAGGGGGTTCTGCATCATATCTTGAAAGCTACAACTAGTATTTACCCAAGATATAATAAACTCTAAACATACAGTTGGATTTGGACATGTCTCACTCTGGAGTCTATGCAGATACATAGAGAAATCAGTGTCTGTAGGAATTTGCGAGTGCATGGTTAGAATTCTAACTGTATAAACCACCTTTGCAAAACAGTATCAATGGCTGCCTTTCCACATTTGCAAAATGTCTGTTATCCATTAAGCTGATTTTATATACAAATTTTTGCTATTATTTTTCATGTGCAAATAATATTTTTCAATTAATATAAAAAAATCTGGTTAATGTTGGTTATTTTTTCTGTAGCCAACAGACCAGTTTCACCCTGAGGAAAATCACCAAAATGTTACACTATAATTGCATTTAATAACGGCAATCTCTCACCCCCCCACCCCCACCCCAAGCTGCTTCTGAGGGAAAAAGCAGGAGAACAAAAAACTTTTGGAGAACCCTATGGACAAAATAAATTTGTTTTGAGAATGTTAAAGTCATTAGTGTACTCATGAATGTTAAGTATACTACTTACTAGGTCATTCATATTTGTCTGACTGGCTGGATGAATTTCTTCCAAGAACTCTAGAACATAGAATGTGTATCTGTCCATAAGATGAACTCCAATCCCAAGATCAGGCTGATGCTTAAAAACAACACATAGTAGTTATTATATATAATATTATTATATTCCTCACACCTATACCATCCGTGTTCCCATAAAACTTCTGCCTATCCTAGGCAATGCAGAAACTGGCCAGCAAGCACAGAACTCCATATTCAACTTTAACCATCAGCAGTGAACAGAAAATGATTTGCCCTTTCCTTTGTACTTTGCACCCAACAGTTCATGGGAGTTGTGGATCCTCAAAACTTTTCTAACTTCTTGCAAATCCTTCAAAAAATTATGTAAATGAACTGAAAGTGAGCAGGAAAGTCTCACAAAGAGTTACTCGAATAAGGGACCAGTGTCAGAGAGGTATACTAAAGTGACATGCAGAGGAAGGAAGAGATGAGTCATCATCTTCCTTATAAGTATAATACACCTTATGCACTGAATTATGCTTTCTGTTTTCTGTTTTACATTTATAAAATTATTGAGAAATATCTTTAGTATTATTTATTTTTAAGTTGCTGAAAAATAACTAGCCTGGTTCTCTGGAACAGCCCTACAAAGCAACAGGAAAAACACACTTATGAGTTTTATAGAAACCATACTCTGGAAACTAAATATATTACATTCAGCAATTGGAAAGGAATTTTTTATTTAAAAGTCAATAGGACCTGTGCTTTTAGCTCACACAGGAATTCTGAAAATCACCTTTAGGTTCACAAAAATTTACTTACTGATAAAGAATCTTCTCCTACTTGGCTGCTAGCCAAGGCCATTATATTAGGTGAATAAAATCGTTCATACATGGATGCTCCTTGACAAGTATCAATAATAAACAACAATTCATTGTACCTGAAAGAAATAAAACAGCTTTCTTACTTGCCTTTCTTTAGATTGAAACAACATATATATACTTTGCTTCTTAGTTACCAGGTAACTGCTAGGAACCTAAGGAACAGTATAGTTCACACTGATCGATTGTTAAATGTGAGATTAGCCAAAGATACTCATTTGAGCAGCTGTAACTGGAGGAAGCCAAAAATAAAAACCAAAGCTCTTTTTTTTGCATGCAAAGTGTCAGGCAATTTTACGGACAACAGATAGTATCACTGTTGAAAAGCAAGCAACAGTGACCTACCAGCTAGACTTCACACATGCTCATGAAATATACTATTCAATCTCTAAATAATACATTTTTCTTACCTTCTTTTCTGCCACATTTGTTCAAAGGCATCAGCAAGTTCTACATTTGTGATTTCTTCAGAATCTTGAAATTTTAGGAAACCATTTCCACCATGACCTGAAGGGGGGGGGGGGGGAGGCAGGCAGGCACACAAGTTAGGGAGGCTTCTAAGTTATAGAAAAACCTATGACCTGGTCAGCTGTCTTTCTAAAAAAAGCCAAACAATTCTCTTTCTCCAAAGGGACCCCAACAAAAGAAAATATTACAACAGTAAGAACAGTATGTGTGCATCATTTAGACTGGAAACTATCTTTGCTAAGTACTGTCTTACAGGTTTTTTTCTTGATTACTGTATGACATGCTAAACAAACAACAACAAAAAACATTCACTCTACTGTTTTTTTGTTTATTTGGACTCTTGATGGGATTTCATGCTTTCAAACAGCCCCATCCTATTGAACAACAAAAGTCAATGAATTATATACACAAACCTGTAATTACCTGTCATATATATTAGAATGTTGCTTCTGTCATCAGAAAGAAGACGTTTAGATCGAGGTGTACCTGGTGGGATTCTTCCTGTTAATACACGCAAGAAATTTTCCACAGTAACCTATGAACAGAAGCATAAAGATAAAAATATTGATCAACTACTCTGGGCTGGGTTCCATAAAATAAATAATTGAAAAATAAAACACAGTTTATCTAACAAGATGCAAAACTGAATAGTAGAACTGCATCGATGGAAATTTTCTGTTGAAGGTTTTGCTCTAATAAGGCTCATGATCATACAGTACCTTTTATTTTATCCCACTAACATCAGCCTGTTGCTTTATTATATCAAATAAGTCTACTACCATTATAATTACTAAATACATCTTCATTGATCTGAAAGCCTGCCAAAGTATATAGCTTTGTTCTACCAAAGCTCCTCATGTACTCACAAAATGCTCCAACGTTAGTGTGCGTTACTATGGAAAAACAGACTTTAGATTCCCTCTGCAACTCAGGAAAGAAAAAACAAAATCAATTTCAGTTACGTAAGTCTTTGACTGACCAGATCATCTGGATAGAGATTGTAAAACATTCTATAAAACACCACTTGCTCTTCATGCAGACATATACAGCTCAAAAAATGCTAGCACAAAATTCATACTCACGGAAAAAAACATGATAAAAAGAACATATCTATTTCTCTGTCATATCTTCACTTCTTTATATAAAGCTTCAAAAATAAAACAAGACACCTACTAGATAAGAAAATAGGCTCCTATAAACCTTTTTTTGCTTTATCAATAATTATATAGCACTACTAAACCGTGTAAGTGCTGTCCAACTTAAGATCACCCGGTAAAGAAATGGTCTGTTTGAAGTCGTATTACACAAAAGGTGATAAAACACAGCAACTATTTCTATGTATTAACTATTTTACAATAATGACTAGGAGGAGGCTTGTTTTATACTGATAAAAGCATATGCTTAAGATACAAGCAGACCTCCCTATTAAACATTTTACTTGCATGCTGAAAATTTAACTGCGGTGTGTTTGCAAGATGAGACACTAACCACCTATCTCTCTTTTCCACAGAAGAGAAAGTTCAGTAACATCTGTACATTCCTAGGATACAAAAGGAGTTCCACCTAGTCTCAAAATAATTGTGGTTATTCCATTCTTTAAGATAGCCAACACACAACTACATGTTTCTAGTGTTTAGAACAGTATACTAAATTTTAAATACAAATCCAATATTATGTTTTGGGGAATATTTTTTAAACCCATCAGATAATAATAAAAGCCCAGCCCAAATCTAGTAATAGGAATGGAAAGACTTCCTCAAACTGCATAGATTTTATAAAGCCTTAAACCAAAAATACCAACAAACCCCTGGTTATTTAATTAAAGCACAGTCACCTCATAGCTTCGGTAATCCACTTCCACATCATCTCCATAAACATTCAGCTCCATGTTTTTATGACTAAACACAGTAGCTGGTTTGGGATTTCTGGGGTTACATGCCATATCATCTGCCAGCATCAGCACAATGTGACTATGAAAAATAAGACGGAAATATTTCAGACTTTTTACTTTCACAGATCAGTCAAACAGAAATGACAACAAAAACGTCCCGTAACTAAAAYGATAGCTTGTAACTTTAAGAATATTCCTGTCACTGTAGGTGAAACTTTGCTCGGTTATACCCTGTTTCCTTGTGTACATCCCCACCGTTATAAAGATACCACACATGCACACACAGTCAGCTGGTATTTATCTGTAGGATTTAGTTAGGCAAAGCTGAGTACAAGATTAGTTAGCATTAGCAACTTCACGGTACAGATTTGACCGGACCTAGGCCAGCACAACACTTTAAAAAAAATCTGAGTTTACACAGCAATAAACCATTTCATGCTGTTCCACAGAAGAAATCCCAGCACACTCACCTTCTCTCACCCTCCTCAGTTAGAAGCGGTATGCTGATTCTTTTCTTGAGATCTGAGGAGCTCCTGTTTTTCAAACTATTATACTGCATTTGATACACTATTACCTGATTCCCTGTGCTAACAGGGAATTCCCCCGAAGAATGCGACTGGGCTGACACCAGACAGATTTTGTCATCTAATTACCAAGAAAAAACACCCAGCACTTGGAGGACTAACATTATAAAACTGCCCTAGCTTGTATGCAGCCAAGATCCATATTTCATTTGCCAGGGTCAGGGTAGGGTCAAAATATGTAATAACAAGTAGTAGATTGGAGACCTTTAGCGCTAGAAAAAATACGTCTGGATTGAGGTGAAGTTAGTCTTTTTCTCAGGTGACTCATTCTTTGATAGAATTTCTCCCAGAACAAGTGATCTTAGTATTCTCCCAAATGATGCTTATAAAAGCAAAGCTCAATTCTATTCCTGACTCGCAAGATGCACAGTTAAAAACTAAACTGTGACCTGCCATTTCAATACCATTCCTGGGTCTGTCATCATTCACCTCTGTGTCCGCCTGAGCACTGTAAGAGTCGTGTCATTGTTTAGTAAGCGCCGACATGCTCCATGCTGCACAGAAAGAGACACAAATGCTCTCCACGTAACATAAGCATAGATCCTCAAAAATAATCAAAGTAATTGATTTCAATGGGAATAAAACACCGAAATAAGTATGAAGCTATAACAAGAGAATCCAGAGGAGGACAGTGACAGAAGAGAAATAAAGATTTTTTTTTCCTTGCATATGCATATCAGTACAAAATTATTTTTATAAAAAGGAGTGCTATTAAAAGGGAATCAGTTGGAAGCAAGTGTCAAAAATAAACTCTGTAGATTTATCGAGGGAGTCTTGTGTATACCCATTTTATGCATTACACTCAAAAGAGAATATTCCAGACTAAGCCATCACTAGTCCCACAATTTAGCACTATTTTCAAGAACTGTGTGACAGTCTAATAAAAAAGGAAAGAAAGAATAATTGCACACTCAGAGACAAGTTCTGCATGGTAGTAGTACAGACAGGTAAACATGAACATGCAAAGTTTTAAGAACACCACATGGTGTTCTTAGAAGCAAGTGAAATCCCCCATGGACAAACAGAACCATTGTGTGCAAATGAACAGATTGTCCACATACTCAGTAAAAAAATCTAAGCGTTAACTCGTAGCTTAACTGTTAAACAAAAGTAATCTAATCATGTATTATATCACTGCTATTCCCTTGATGTGAAACTTATATTGGATAATGATTCCAGCAATCAAAAGCAATTTCTCAGATCATTTTGATTCTCTTTTATTCTAACAAAACTTTCCTCTTACAAATTGGAGAATTGTGGCCACATGCCAACAAACCAGAGCAACTTACAATCATAAAACCAGAAAGCATTTCCTAATGAGTTCTATTGTTTGATGACAAATTTGTTTAAAACACCAGACTGACACAGTTCTGTACAAAACAGACTTATGCACAAATCCTACCCTTTCCCCCCCAAAAAGGGAGAACAATGATATATTTTTTAAATGTAATTTTATTTTATTTTTTTTATCTTATCAACATTTAGAATGAAGTTYTGCAGCAAAAAAAAGAAAACCAAGTAAAAGAAGTTTCTCCAGTATTCTCCGGGACAAACCCACTGAAACTCATGTGAAAACTGCTGGAGATGGGAGAAATTAGATTATCTATCTCCCTAGGTCTCCTCCAATGTCTTACTCTTGTCTTAGTCTACAGGATTGTTGCCTTTTTTGAGATCCATTTCCAGATCCTTGGGTATGGATAAGAAACAGACCATATGACCAAACAACAGAAACCTTCAGCTACACTGCAATTTTTGCAGTATTTCTGAAGCTGCCACATTTTTACCTTCATGGCGGAGCAAGACAGATTAGGGAAGACAAAAGTCCTCAGTTTCTAAGAAGAATTTCTAAGTTAGCACCCATGGTGCCTATGCTTCAAATGCAATATATGAGGGAAGTTAGATGCTTCTGTATGATATGTGCAAAAAATGGCACACATCTGTGGCTTTCAGCCTACAGAGCCTTGTGCTATGTTTTATTGGATTTATAGCCCCAAAATTCTTGTAAAAATTAGGTTTCAACATCCCCATTTTCAAAAACAGATAGAAGTTACTCTTTTAGTGACTTCTACCTCTTTACCTAGACATGCTGGAAATACTACAGTGAACTACTACCATTTGTTTTCACAGTTTTTATGCAAGTAAATTACATTCCAAAATAGTTATACCCCTAAAAAATTATCACTAGCAACACAATTATAAAGACACCTTAGAACAATTTATTCATCTTCCTAATTCTGCTATCAGAGAATAATATTTTAACCATCATGCTATAGCTATGGAAGTACAGTTTGCATGGATAGACAAAGCCTCTGGCTTCTCCTAAAAATGTCAGGCAAAATGGATTTTTCAAGGCTACTTTCAATACGTAGGAGCTGCTTTGTTCAACAGCTTTAGTTTAAAGATTCTCAGCGTAGTTAAAGGCATGGAAGTCTTACATTTTAACTACAGTCAGGGTTGCTACCATCTCCACACTGAAAGGAAAATACAGCACAGTAAAAGCTATATTTTGGAGTAATATTGTCACTTCTCAATGCATTTACCAATTTTCACATTATACTTTTACCAATTTATTAAGTGGTATAATTTAGTGGCCAGATAGCTCCTCTTTTTTAATCAAATTACTCTATTCCAACTAGAAGTTTCATGATATAACTTGTTCCTTTTCATTTTGAATAATATTACTGTACTTTTCAATATACTGATGTGATCACATTTTTACTCTTTACTTTTATCCAGTTATACTCTAAAGAGCTATAATTTTATACTGTTTCAGATAACAGGAGAACTTTACATTTGCAAGCAATTGTATTCACCAAGATTCTCTCACCTATCAGGAATGCCCAGTCTCTTGACACTTCTGTACACCGAAAGAGTATTTGCCACGTGACGGTAATTAAACCAGAATCGAGATGTACACACCTTGAATTTTTAAGAAAAAATAAATACATATTAAATAGTGTAAAAGATACAAATTGGACTGATCCAGTAATCAGTATCTTCTGATGCATGTGACATCAACAAACTAGTAACAAATCAGAAAGAACCTAGCAACACCAAGAAACTCATGATGTAAGTTATATGCCTTTGTTGTACCACAGTAATAAATGCTGAAAATAAATGTTAAAACAAAAATGTTCTTAACATACTGAATCATGAAAAAAACCGTCACAAAAGCCAAGTAAGTTTAGAAAGTGGCACTTGGGGAATAATCCAGCAATAGTCAGTGGATAGGCTAAATTTTCTCATTTGTTTTCTCCATTTCAAATGGAGAAAAAAAAAAAAAATCAAAGGAAGAGTTTTCATCTCAACAGCAAACCCATTCTGGGAGCATTCTTGCATAAAGACATTAAGTGAGTTCATGCAGAAGCTACACACAGGGGAACATATACTGAGGATGCTTTATATTTGAGTCCTTGAATGCAATAAAGAGCTAAGTGAGCTCTAACCAAAATCTGAATACAAATTCTCAAAAAATATCAAGAGTTCAGATGCCACTATTCCAACAGGGTGAAGGGTCAGGGATCAGCCACTCCTGTACTTAAACTATTCCCTTGGTCTGGTATTATTTAATCTGTCCTCAAAAGCTCAAACCAATGAGATTCCAAAATCTCCAGAGGCAACCTGCTGTAGTTCTGTACCAGCCTTTCCACTGCCCTTGCACTTGCATCAAGTTCCCTGTTTTTCGTTTGTCCTGCACCAAGGACAGCAATTCTCCTCTGCAGAGGCTTAGTTTCCTGCTGTTTTACCAGTCTTCCAAGCAGATGAAGAAGCATTTTAGAAGAGGCAATTTTAAAGCCACAAACAGAAGTGGGAGCAAACATAGCATTTAAGATATCTTTTTTCTTTCAGTTTTTCAGCTTTAAATATACAACTTTAATTTAAATAGTAACATCTTTAAGTAAGATTACTCTATGTAACATCTTTTACTCTAAGCCTTTTCATAAAAGGCAATGAGTAATAGCTTAAATGATAATCAAGATTCCACCTGAAAGGATCCCCCTTCACCCTCGATCATTGCTTCRGTTAGAAATTTCAAGAAAGCCCATAGGAATCAGTCTGTGAGAACACTTGCCTTTCAGTCAGATTTAGAGCTCTGAAAACTAATTCTGGCAAACCTGGCTGTGACATTTTAAGACATTATCATCTGCCCCTTTCCTCTATCATTTTGCTTATAACAGAGTGGAAAATATATCAATGCTTTACATATAGGTATTCATGGTCCAGCATATTAATTCAAATTCCTGATGAGGTGGTTTTGCACTGTGATCCCAGGCCTGAACTGCATGGAAATAGTAACACACTCTCTATTTTCTTGATAAAAAAAATTACTACCTATTGTCATGAAGTTGAATGTTGAATTTCTTAGCAACTAAAAAAAGCATAAGCAGAGAATCTGTTGAGGACAGAAAGTAAAATTCCTTGGACCTGATTTTCCACTTTCCTTGTGAGTTTATAAGTATACTAATAAAAACACCAATCTGTAAATAGTATTAAAATGGAAAGGTACTTAATGTTTTAATAGTTTTAAGTTTGTACATTGTAGAATATAGAAATTACTCCTTCTAATTCAATTCATTACTATTCACTTTGCTTTTATATTGTTAAATTTTAGTATCTGGAAAGCAAGTATCTGCTGCTGAGTAATTACAATATGTTCTGAAACAAATTAGTCACCAAGACCTGAACTGTGATTAAGAACTAATTGTGTAGCATGATTCAAAGCCAACAAAAGATTCAAGGCAAATAAGAAAAATTAGGATAAGAACAATTGATCTAAATATTACTACCTGAATTTGTTTTATTCTAAGGCTGCTGTCACAAGGTAGCAAATTTAATAAGAACAAAAATGAGAAATAAAGTATACTGTCTGGTCAAAGAGCTAAATTTCTCTTTGATATTATAGGCACGTTGTTGTTCAATGCACAGTATGATAATTTACCAGAATTTTTGTTTTATGAATCCTGCTATGTATCTGACCATTCTGAGTGTCTGATATGTGTGTGATATACTGAAAAGATAATTTTAACATAGTGTAGTAAGTTTGCAGGGATAATTTCAAATAATGGTATTTGCTTCCACGTCTTTATCTTTCAACTTCTGTCACGTGAACGGAATTCGTGAGTGGCTGCAGTGACTATGGTGCATGACCGAAAGATGTAAGCCTTATCTGAAGAACACAAACTGGACCACACTTACCAAAACTGCCCAGTTATTTGTATGACCACTTTTAAAGAACTGTTCTGCTTGATCCTGAAAAAGAGAGAAAATATCAGGCATTTTTCAGTAGTGAACAAAGAAATGACCACTTAAATTTTTGTTGTCTTTACAAAACAAACTCTTCAATGCACATCTGTGCCTTCACCACACCTTAAAATTCATAAACCTTACAAAAGCTTCAAGACAGGTAGTTCTTCTTATTCCATTACACACGTTTCATCCGTATGTTGTAATCATTTTGAGTAATCCCAGCTTTACCACAACCAGTGGAAACACAAGGTCAAGCAGGAAGAACAAAGCTAGTGAAATGCAAAGAATACATCAAGTAATTGGGAGAAATGGAAGACATAGGTAACAATATTTGAATACTGTTAACTTCAAACAGAACCTTCATTTACACCTAATCTCCAATAGGTTGTCATAGTACAACCTCATATATATTCTGCTGTTACACTAAAAAAGAGACTGAATATAAGTCAACCATTCCAAAACTTTCCCTGAAACTTGCTGAAGAACACAGGAGAAAAATCGATTGGTCACCTTTAGCTTAACTAAAACATAAAGCCACCACCTTGCTCTATTCCAGAGGACACTCCAATAATTCAATAAAATGATTTCCTGACCCACAATTTCTTCCTTATCAGTAAAAGGGGCTTGGATGAAGTTCTATTTCCATTGCTCCTCTTGCCTAACAGCAGATAAATTAAGTAAATCTGCTATTTTAATCCACTTTAAATGGAAATAGATTACACAGAACATTTGTGCTTCAAAGTCAGGAGCTATGACAACAGCAACCCTCTGTAAAAGCTATGTTAAGCACAGTCCCCCATGGGCTTCGCAGAGAAGAGGGCCCCGTTCGGGCCGACAAGTCAGTCAGGGCGGAGGGAACAAACAAGGCGGGAGCAGRACAAGAATCCGGACGGCACCAGTTCTCCGAGGAATACCGGGCTGACGGCTGCAGCCTCACACAAAAGCCACAGTAACAGGAATAAAAAAACTTTGTTAAAGCATATGTAAGTTATACTGCATAATTTCAAGTAGCAAGCCATTTTCAGTTTGATTAGTAACCCAAAGACTCTAAAAACATTTCTATTCGGAGACCTGCCAACGCACTTAAAGAGAGCTTTTAATTTTACACAGTTCGGACAAAACACACGTGCCTGAGGACGCGCTATTACTTCTGGGATTTTCTGCACTACAGAGCATCAAACACTTCATCAACGACCTCCAGAGGCGGCGGAGCGCGGCCCGGCCCGGCCGTTACCCCGGGGGCCGGGGGCTGCGCTGGGGGCGGGGGCCGCGCCGCCCCCTCCCGCTGCGGAGACCGGCAGAAGCGCCGCGACGCAACGCGAGCGCCCGGGCAGCCCGGCCGCCGCGGGCTCCGCATGCGGAGCGAGAGGAGGGGAGGGAGGAAGCAGCTCCGAAGCAGCAGCCTGGAGCCGGCTCAGCGCCGCCCCGTCTCCCCGCGGGCCGCTCCCACCAGCCCCCGTACCTGGACGCCGCTGGCGAGCGCCGCGCCGCAGCACCCCAGGAGCAGCGCGGCGGCGGCGCGGGCCC